>NC_140440.1:36593038-36915538 GCF_963576455.1 Neolamprologus multifasciatus | reverse complement strand
CAGTGACTTTTGACTGCCTCAGCCACAGATGATAACCGGAGATGCAGGGAGCCTGTAGAAAACATGTCCTCCACCCTCTATACTGCCTATAGAAGCAGTATAAAAAGAACATCTAAAATGAGTTTGACATTGGAAAGATGTCCACATATAAGGCTACCTTCACACTGCAGGTCTTAATGCCCAATTCCGTTTTTTTGATCAAATCCGATTTTTTGTGTCTGGTTGTTCACACTACAAATAAAATGTGACAGCAAATGTGCTCAAGTGTGAACGGTTCACGGCCCTCAAAGTGGCCTGCATGTGCAATAGAAGACGTCACACACAACACGCTCTGTTTATGGAAGTAAAAATGGCGGCTACAGAGCTAGTAGGTGTTGTTGCAGCAGTCTATCAATTTCTGCACAGTCGTAACTGACAGAATTTTGACAAGTTAATTAGAGAAAGAAGGACACTGAGAAAAAAGAGAGCCCATGCTTTAAAAATGGCCTTGTTTGGAGCAGTGGTTGCTACCTGCATGCAGAGGTATATATGGACACGGAGTCGTTTAGCTTGAATAAAGTGTCTCCCCATATGCTAATCAAGTCCAAAACCTCAGTTTCTGTCCATTGACTCGCTCCGTCTCCAGTTTCCGCTGCCGTGCTTTCTCATTTATCTTCTCTGGCGCTGATAATCGGCGTCTGTCTTGTGTCAGTGACGTAAAAGACGGATTTATTGCAACAAGACCATTCAAACAGCAATCACTTTCTAAAACATCGGATATGTATCGGATTCAGTACCACATATGAAAGTGACCCAGATCGGATTTGAAAATATCGGATTCACACTGTCATACCATGATCGGATATGGGTTGCATAGGGTCAAAAAAGTGGGATTTGAAGCGCTTTCACCTGCAGTGTGAACGTAGCCTAAGTGACCCATAGAGGGAGGTCCTACGGACGTCACAGTAAACTTCACAACATTCAGTAGAAGTTGACAAAAATATGTTGCCTGCTGTTACAAAACAACCAAATCCAACATTCAGAAATGACACATGAAAGACTCAGTGGGCAGCTAAGCTTCAGCATGCAAAACACACACCTAGGGGGGCGCAGAGCCATTGCAGGGGTGGTGCGGTATGAAAAGGGGAAAAAAAAAACCCAAAAACCAACGCTTGGACACTGCTAGCACGGGGCGCCCACAGAAACGCAAAGCAGGAGATGAAGCATCGCTGAATATGTTTGCAAACCAACTTCATTCTGAGCCAAAGACTAGAAAATATGGTGAAGCAAATCTTCCCTTTGGCTTCACCTGCACAAGTGCTGAGGTAGGTCTCCCTGCAGGATTGGTTTCCCTGCATCAGGAGCAGCGCTGGGCTGTTTAAATCACGGACAAACAGGATCCCACATTCTTGATTTTTAGGACAAACACTTGTTGTAATGACTAACTACTCCTGACATTTTGGAGATGTTAGCTCTTTATACAGTAAAGTTACAGCGGGATACAATAACATCAGGCTGATCCTGCCACGATTTGCTCCCCCGGTTCAAATCCCGGACAAACAGGATCCCACAGCTGTTTATGTTTTTAAACCCATTTTGCACAGAGAGGCATTTTTTGAAAAATGACAGCAATGTTGAATATTATTACACAGGAAAAAACAACTACATGTAAAATAATCACAGCGTGACGCCTCTGCCTTTGTAAATGGAGGGACAGTAACTGCATGTAAAACCTGCAGACAGTCAGATTAACAGTATTTCGTCTCTATCATTCTGCAATTCATCTCATGTAAACAATAACGTGGCCACAGCATGACGTGAAAAAGGCACATACCTTTGACGTTGCGTGACGAACTCTGTATTCCTCGTCCACATGGAAACGTAAAAAATCTCAGTTTTCAGTGATTCGAAGTGCAGACGGACATTTTTCTTGTAAAACAAAGGGGGGCCCAGCAAAAAGAGTTTGGGAACCACTGTACTAGCTACTACTACTAACAGACGTACTTCTGCTGCTCTGACACTTTCAGCTACTTCCAGCCACGGTTTGACTTGTAAATCATCATCATACATTGCTCTTGAGATTTTTCACTCATCCATCTCACACTTCATTAAGAAGAAAAAAGGAAACAAAAACTGAGCATTACTGTGTGATGGGATGATGTTCTGATGCTGTGCGGACAGCAGGACGTCTCCTCTTAGCCTGCGGTAGGCACACACTCTTTCTGATAACACAGAGTGTGACTCTGCAGTTGTATTATCTGATCTATTATCTTTTTGTAGTTCAGCCTCATCAACTCTCCCACTGCCTTCTGGGAACTGGTGTCCAAACAACACTCATCATTATCATGTTGGAGTTGTGCTGTCTGAGTTAGTGATGTGTGTTGTTTGTGTGATCACTACTGTAAGTCATGACCCATGCTGTGTGCTCCAAGTCATTTGTTAGAATAACAGATGGCTGTAATGTACAGTGAGAACATTATGGAGGCAATCATTATTCACAGGGAGCAGATTAATGCCACTGTGTGCTGGCAGACCTAATGAACAGTGGGCAGAGAAGCATTCAGATCCTAAAACAAAGAGATTCAGCCTGAGGACCTCGAATGAATTAACAAAGGAAAGGGAAGTGAAAGATGCCAAAGAATCGTATAAGCCGCCCTCGCTGATTTCCCCCGAAAAACATCACTGAAAGAGCCTCCGATTTATCCGCCAAAAAGTCTGAAATAATTACAAGCTCAGGATCAGAGGCAGAGCTTTCCTCCAAGCTTCTTTTTTCAGCCTTCAGCTCGCTTCATTCTCTGCTTTGATTTTTGAACCAATTAAACTGAGACAAGTGCGAGCTTTTGCCAAGCAGCATTCAGGGGAGAGAGGCAACAAGAGTCACTGAGCAAGTATTGAAATCAGTGGATCACATTGAAACTCCATCCCACTTGTTTGATATTTTGACAGCAGTGGATTGGCCAATGGTGTGTATATGTGCATTATTTATTAGCAGTGTTTGTGCCAGCAGCAGCCACACAGTCAAAGTGACACTGGCTGAGAAAACCACTGCTCAATCTAACACTGTGTGGGCCTTACTCTGCCCCACTTACTCAAATGATGGACCCTCATTTCCACCTGCAGTTGCCATGGTGATACAAATGTACTTTTATGAGAAGATGATTTGATGAGTTTCTCCACTTTGGCTTTTAGACGTTAAACATTATCTTTGCTGTTTTATTTCTCTCTTTCTTCTTGTCCAGAAACAGGACCACTGTTAGGTCAAGTGGCTTTATTGTCAATCCAACCATGTGCAGTGGTACAGTACACAGTGAAACGAGGTCCCTCTGTGACCATAGTGCTACATATGACAGACAATCAACACAGGACAACATGAAGAGCAATGTGCAAAAATTGCAAAACAAAGACAGCACTATAGAAATGTTAGATGTAACAATCAATGTAGCTTGTCAAACATGACCTCTGTAAAGCTGTCTTCATATATATTCCTTTTTACCAATAAGTTTGATGTGTCACATGGCCCTCTTCCTATTGCAAAAACAAAAGTTGTATCCAAGATGGCTGACTTCTAAATGGCCACCATGGTCACCACCCATCTTGAGGAGTTTGCCCCCTCACATATACTAATGTGCCACAAACAGGAATTTAATATCACCAACCATTCCCATGTTATTACGGTGTATCCATAGAAATGGCCCACCCTGTAGTATAATACTTGTAACTCTGTAGCAGACAACAGTTTGATAAAGTGTGATGAAAAAGAAAACAAAAGATTAGATTCTATAAGTTTAAAAGACCGCTGGTTTATATATTTTGTATGATACAGTACATGTGTATGAATGACTGGTGTTGTGCCAAAAAATGATTGTCAGCCAAAAACTGATTGCTCGTATTTAAACTGCTATGAATAACTTGTTGGTCTATAATATGTGAAACATATGTCAAATGTATCAACAGTTCTGTAAACATAGTTTAAGTGGACAAAAATATCAGATTGGTTATATTGTAGGTACAATAACACAGAGTTATAGAGACACTTCAAAAACAGGTGATTTTTAAATTATATAACCCCTTAGTAAACCCTGTTCACCGAAGTCTATTTACCAACATACATAAAGATATTACACACGGAAACATTGGGAATCAGTTTTTGGCAGGCGAACACTTTTTGGCACAACACCGGCAATGATTCAATTATCCATATAATTAGCTGAGTAATTCCTAAATGCGTGTAGATTAAAGGAAATTATTTTACCTGGATATGATTGTCTTTGATGAGCCTAAGGTACAAAACGTGCCGCTGACGACAATAAGGTTTTTCTAGCTCCTCGAGAATTACAAATGTACAAAAAAACGGAGCAACATTTCTGGGTCCAGTTTTCACGCTGTGGAGCTAGCGACCGGAAAAACACGCAAGTAAGGGTGGAGTTGAAGGCTAGAAGTCCACAGCCCATCTGTTATGTTGTATACTCATTGTTTGTTCAATAAAGTTTCTATGGAGAAAAAAGGGGGCTGTCCACAGCTGCTCATTTCCTGACTACCTGTCCATCTAAGGACACTACCTTGTGACGTAGGTAGGCAGTGTCCTTATGAGCATCCTTCCCCCGAATTCGGAGACAGCAAGTGTCTGTCTCCTGAATCCAAACTGGAAGCTGGTTCCACAGAAGAAGGGCCTGAAAACTGAAGGCTCTGCCTCCCATTCTACTTTTAAATACTCTAGGAACAACAAGTAGGCCTTTTCAAGAGAAGACAGATTTCATTAATATATTTTTATTAATAGACTGGCTGATTGCCCTGTACTCAAATTCTGAAGAGGAAAAATAAGCTGACAGTAAACATTGTTGAGTCAGAAAACATTTAGACCTTTGACCCTTGCTCACCTTCAGTTATTTTGATGAAAATGCATTAGAATTTTAAACTCTGACATTTAATTTAATTCTCTATTGAACCCTTTGGGCAACATAATTATAACTATAATGTCATTTAATGAAAAATAGAATAGAGAATAGAATAATCCTTTAATTGTCCCACAAGGGGAAATTTGGTTGTAACAGCAGCCAAAAAGACAAATATACAAACAAACAGTACACAGGACACGGAACAGAAACATACACATTTTTTCTTACATATTTACATTAAGGACAATGGTTACTGTAAACAGAGTACTGTACAGTTATTAAATTAAATAAAAATAGCTACAGATAAGAGCCAAACCAGGTTGTAGTGCGAATCGGTTGATTAACTTATTGCAGTTACAGCGTTGATGTAAACATCTATGTTTGTTGGGAGCAGTTCTGATTGTACAGTCTGACAGCTGCAGGGAGGAAGGACCTGCAGAAACGCTCCTTCATGCATCGAGGATGCAGCAGTCTGTCACTGAAGCAGCTCTGCAGCAACATCTACATGCATGGGGTGGGAGACTCTGTCCATCAGAGATGTTATTTTGGCCAGAGTCCTTCTGTCTCCACCACCTGCACTGGGTCCAGGGTGCATCCCAGAACAGAGCTGGCCTTCCTGATGAGTTTATCCAACCTCTTCCTCTCAGCTGCTGATAAACTGCTGCTCCAACATACTACACTGTAAAAAATGACAGATGCCACCACAGAGTCATAGAAGGTCTTTAAAAGCGCTCCCTGGACTCCAAATGACCTCAGCCGCCTCAGCAGGTAGAGTCTGCTCTGACCCTTCCTGTACAGAGCATCAGTGTTGTGGCTCCAGTCCAGTTTATTATTCAGGTGAACACCCAGGTACCTATAAGAATCCATCTCAATGTCCACTCCCTGGATGTTCACCGGTGTCAGTGTGGTGGGTCTGCATCTCCGGAAGTCCACCACCAGCTCCTTGGTTTTCCAGCTCCTTGGTTTTCCCAGCGTTAATAAGCAGGTGGTTCTGCTGACACCAGTCTACAAAGTCCAGAGTCCACTGTCTGTACTCTGAGTCGTCCTCACCTGTGATGAGGCCGACTATGGCAGAGTCATCAGAGAACTTCTGTAGGTGGCAGCGTGGGGAGTTGATGGAGAAGTCTGCAGTGTAGAGGGTGAAGAGGAACGGTGCCAGCACAGTTCCCTGTGGGGCCCCCGTACTGCAGACCAGCGTGTCAGAGACACAGCCCTGTGTCCTCACATACTGTGGACGTTCTGTGAGGTATGTAATGTGATGTGTAATGTGATTACAATAATGTAACAACCCAATATTGGTCACCTGTCACTGTTTTTTTCTGTTTACTAATGTGTTTCTACTTTTCCTTTACCTGTCTTGTATCATTTTATAATCATAAAGAGAGCATTATATATGCGCTTTCATATGGGTGATGGTGCTTCTCCATCTTTGTACCTGGCCCTATTCCTCTCAGTCACTTTCACCCCATCTTGTCTGTATCAAAGGAACACTATGGCAACAGTGTGTCTCATTGTGGGATATGTGCAGCCAATAGAGAGGCTGGTCAGAGAGCCTGCTTAGTAAAAAAAAATTAAATCAAATAATAATTAAAAAAAATACTATCACTTTTGCCAGGCAACAAGGAGTTCGAGCAGTTACTCAAAAGAAATATCACATGATTCCCTGGCTGGCAGTGATGATAACATACACCAAAGCAAATACACTCATCAAGCATAACATTGTAACTACCTAATCTCGTGTTGGTCCTTTTGTCTAGTTGTCGAGTTTTACTGTAAACCCAACAATATACACTCAAGTACACAGTGGGACGAGATATCATCCTCCTGGATCGAGGGTGCAATCTGTAAAAATAAAAATTCAAATATACAGCTACACAGAAATAAGAAACTAAGAATGAGTACAACAGTATTGTACTTGAATAGAAATAGCAAATAGAAAAGAATGAGAATAAATAAATGCAATAGTACGCAGAGTAGAACAGAGCAAAACAGAATAATGCAAGTACTGGAAGTGCGAGAAGAGTGTTATGCAGTACAAGTGTGTGGAGAAAAAAAGGGTCCAGTGTGGTGGTGTTGAGGAGCCGGACTGGTTGGGGGGGTAAAAACAACAACAACAACAAAGCTATTGCACAATCTCACCAACCTGCTCCTGATGCTCCAGAGTCATCTTCTGGATGGAAGGGGAGTAAACAGTTGGTGGGAGGGGTGATGCAGGTCAGCCATGATGCTAGTGGCTTTACGAATGCAGCAGCCAGACCCATTGAGACATTGACTCCATTAGATCCCCAATGGTGTGCTGTGGTATCTGGAACCAAGATGTTGGCAGCAGATTCTTTAAGTCTAGTAAATTGCGAGGTAGGAGCTGGATGGATCAGACTCCATGTATATGGGAGGAGCTAAGGTTTCCCAGCAGAGCATTCCAAAAGCAACACACTACTTTTGCTTCCTTGTGTAACCCAGATCATTATTTGAGTATGGGATTTCTGATTATTTGCAGTCACTGAACGCACCACTGTGCCGTGCGCATAGCCACTCTCTAGTCCAGCTACAGAGTATTTTTCCTTCCGTTCGTCCGATGAGGCGCATGCTGCTCTTGTGCCCTCTACGAGCTAGAAATTCGGAAAAAGGAGTCTTGTAGCGGTTACGAACGTGAAGTTGAGCTGAATCCAACAGCCATTCGCCATTATGTGAACCCCTCTGGTGAGTTAGTTTGCAGCGCATGTTCGTATGAAATATTTTGTGCCTTATTATGTTGCAGCGAGGTATCAAATCTACCACTGTCATGTTTGTTAAGAAAGAGGCTAAATATTGTATAATGTGTGTTATTAGCTGACTGTTAGCAAGCTAGCCGTTAAGTGAGCCTAGCTAATGGCCTAAAATGGCGGCCGACACGAGGTCAGTTACAGTGTTATTATGTTATGCCTAAGAGAACAGCATTAATAAGCATTGTTAACAGCATTTATGTTCTGTTATATTTTTATTTTGACAAACCTGTATTATTATAATGGTAAGACTGTTAAATAAGCCATTAGTGACATGGACACTGAGTCAGTGGTACTGATACTTATGAACATTTTAGTTAATTCTTCTGCACACTTGTGTGTAGGCTGGTTTGTGTGCCCTGGATCCGACTGGATGAACTGCCTTGTGGAAGTCTTCATCTGATGACTCTGCTGAACCGTAGATGGTAGTTAAAATCGAGTCTTAAAAATGAGTGTTTCTATTTCAAATCTGGAGGTGTTACAATGGAAACATTAACTCTTGACCTCTTAACTCTGAACTCCTACAGGGGCTATGACACCAATAGAGTAAATTCACAGACTCCGCCCCCAGCACGGCTCCAATCGAAGCTGAAGTGAAGCCGTTTCAGAACATTTTGCTCTACATATTTGAGTTGTTTGCCATGCTTGGTAAGTCATGTTTTCAAAGATTGTTTCAATTATTGTTATTAGCTTTTACTTCTGTGGCTCTTTGGAGTTGAGACAAAGCTGTGTGAAAGGCATTAGCCATGTTGCTCGGTGATAGCATAATATTCTGTTTTAGCTAGCTGAAAGGTATTGTTTGCGGGCAAATACCACAGCCTTGAAAAAAAGCGAACATGTGAATTTTCAGTCAAATTTCTTGGTCAAATACACTTAAAACAATGTCTAGAATGTGAAATGTTGATATAATGGTGCTACTTGAAGCCTGAAAACTATCTCCCATAAAAAACGAGCAAACAGCAGTAGCAGATGTCCCGAGTCCCGACTGAGTTCTACGTTAGCACTTAGATTCCTCAAGAGTTTTGTGCACACGGTTTAGGTAAAAATGAAAAAGGCTGAGGTTTTACATTTAGTTCAGTATTACCTGTTGTCTGTGTCCTTGTCTTTTGGGAAAATACTTTACACAAGTAATGGCTCAAAAAGGATTCCTTTTTTTTTTTACTGTGCTGCAATTGATTTGTGCCATTAATTAGTGTCAGCTAATTTTTATTCACTCTCCACATAGGATACGCTTGTGAAGACGGAATATGGGGGAGAGCAGAAGTGCGTTGAAGTTCCACAAAGTGATGAATGAAGGACATGCGTATTGTATTTTGTATTTATTGAAATAAGTGATGAGAATGCTGTTATTTGCATTTACCAGCTCACCTATGTCAGACCTTTTGATAAACAAAATTCTAATGAAAGTGAGAACATGTACCTGTACACTGTTACATCTTTCAGAAAATGTTTTGAAATTGTGGTGCACAGTTCAGAATAAATGTTTTTCAAAAACCATTGCGTCTTTTTAGTAAATGTTTATTTCCAAAAGAAATTTCTAGAAGTTCAGAACAGTAAAATTCCCGCTTTTTAGAATTAATTAGAAGATAACTCTTACGTAGTTAAACTAAAATACTCTTTGAGAGTTAATATATAAACTCTTAACACCAAGTGTTAAATTATCAACTCCAGAGAGATTTGGTGTTTAACACTAAATCAGAGTTAACATACCAACTCTCCAAAAAGAGTTAAATTAACACTCTCTGGTGTGGACCCATATAGACACTTTAAAAGTGTTGAAATCAAATCTGACAGTGTTAATTTGGACATGCTGGATTTGCTGTGTAGGAACAATTCAAAGGGCCCCAACGATGCACTTTACTTTTCCCTGAGCTCAGGTGATTTTCTTTTGGCCAAAGGACCTTGAAGGATACATATTTGAGTTATTTATTTATTTTATTTTTTTGGAACACTGAGTGGAAAGACACTACAAAAAAGGTTTATTATTCAAAATTATGTCTAATAAATGTGTTTATGTTAAGTGAGTGTGGTGTCCATTGTGTGCTGGAAGCCTTATTGTTCCTGTGGTGGAGCAGCTACTACCAATCTCCTTTACGAAACTAGTCTCTGATGGGATACAGGTATTTGGGAGACATTTGATTTCTTGTAACCTATTTCTAGAGAAACTGTGGTTTTGGGTTAGACTTCGGGTTGAAATTGATGACACCGACACCTAGTGAACTGCCCAAGGTCAACAGTCCTGATTTCCACGCATTAAGGGTTTGGCGTAAGTACAGATTGCGTTACACTTGCCTTCTTCTCATAGTTCATCCAGGTGTGAGGCGTTCCCTTGGTAAGTTATGCACCCAGCTAGCAACGTGATGTAAAGAAAAAAATATACATTATTAGACTCAATTCGTTTTTCTCAAAATGTAAACAAACCCACACACCACTTTAATCACACTCTTGATCTTGTTCTGACATACAGCATAAAAACTGAACATTTAACAGTTTTCCCTGAAAACCCTCTTGTCAAATCATATCTTGATGCATCAGGATTAACATTTGAATTTACAATAATGGATTATACAGCAATACAAGCAGATGTCTTTCTGAAAGGGCTGTAACAAGGTTTAAGGATAAAATTCCTGCACCATTATCTTCTTCAATGCTGTGCTAAAACAGGACAGAGCAGCTACCTGAACACTACTCCCACAGAGGTCC
The DNA here is from genome assembly GCF_963576455.1 of Neolamprologus multifasciatus. NCBI lineage: Eukaryota > Metazoa > Chordata > Actinopteri > Cichliformes > Cichlidae > Neolamprologus > Neolamprologus multifasciatus. The sequence continues at coordinate 36,905,199 of NC_140440.1, read as the reverse complement.
ATTATCTTCTTAGTATTACAGCTTCAGTATGTGTGGCTCTGGTTACTATGTCTCCTATAAAAAACTAAAGCCTCAGATCAGAAGTACTTGACCCCCTGGTCTAACTGGCAAATGTGCACCGTGAAGCAGATAACTTGTTGGCTGGAGAGGAAATGATTTCTCACAAATTTACAAGATCTTCATTTATCCTTGAAAAATAGTTTGTTGCTCTATTAAAAACCATCGGTAAATGTATTTTTGTCTGTTTGTTTTGTTGGTTTTTGCCCTTTATCACCGTCCCTCTTCCTCACTCTTTTTCTTTCCCTCTTTCTTTCTCCCTTTTCTTTTCCCCAGTCATGTCTGTCCGGTGTTCAGCAAATGAAAATAAAATAAACAATAAAAGCAAAGGTAAATCAAATAGACCATTACGGCAAGGCTGGGATGGTCTATTTGGTAAAGTAAATCCGTTGGGCATCTTTCTTTGCCTTTAGACAATAATTCTGATGGCAAAAGAACAAAACGGGACAGGCAAAAAAGAAAAAAACAAAAAACAAAACAAAAAACCATCAGTAAAGCTTGAACGTCTTACTATTCATCACTGACTGACGAAAAGAACAACCTTTGGTTTCCCTTCAGCACTGTAGTCAGAGCTCTGTTGAGCCAAGTATTGTTCAACATTAACAAATTTCTTCACGAATGACATTTTAAGAAAAAAAATCATAACCATCCACAGACTTAACATTATGTACAGCTCCTTTTGATACCAATTTATTTGGTCTGTTCAGATCATAGGCTGGGGAAGTAATAACAGGAGAAAAGGGGGTGTAAGGGTGACCTGGGAGGTAATAACAAAGGGAGCTGACCACCCACCAGATTGTCAAACACCCTTTCTTCACTGTGCTGTAGCGGGTGTCTCATTCTGATAGGTTTTGGCTGATGTACACGGCCAGCAGACCCTCTTTACCTGCAGGGCCAGATAGCCCCCATCCCCTATATTAAGAACAGGAAACAGATGCAGAGAGAAAAAGCAACCCAGGGCAGAGGGTAACACACGTAATCACTCCACCAGCAACACACACACACACACACACACACACACACACACACACACACATCAAGTAAGGGCAGAGTGTAGCGCAGAAGTTGTTTTGATCGAAACTGTGTATGACGTGAGTACCAAAATAACACAGGAGGGACCTGATTATCATATAGGTTATAGTCTTCTAATGCTTCAGATCTGCAAGTGGCTTAGCGCTGTGCACATCTCTCTTCTGGAAGATGATTGAATAAAATGATTATAAATACTTTGACCACTCTGAGTCTGCGTCTTCTCTTTCCAGTAGAAGAATAAAAAGAACTGGGTTCAATAGAGTCTTACTACATCAATCATCTCAAATTGGTTTGTGGAACAGGAAAATGTGCTCACCGTACCTCCCCAGTCACCAGGTCTCAATCCAGCGGAGCACCATATGGATGCGGTGAAACGTGAGATTCACAACATGGATGAGCAGCTGACAAATGTGCAGCAACTTCCTGATGCAACAATATCAATTTAGAACAAAATGTTTGCAGCACCTTGTTGATTCTACAAAGAATTAGGGCAACTCTAGTGTGTGGTGAGTGCATATACAGAAGCATACGGTTGTTCATGAATGGGAAGAATACTTCAAAGGTTTCCTCAGTCTCACTAAGATCCAGACACACAGCAGTGTGTGTGTGTGTGTGTGTGTGTGTGTGTGTTCACTGAGCAGTAATAATGAGCAGCATCTCCAGTTTGACTGGTCAGTTTGATTTAGTAGCTTTGTATTTTCAGCCATCCTTGGTACCTAACTGCTATGTCAAGTATTGCTCTGTAGACCTGAGTCACACACACATACTGTCAGTTTTGTGTCAGTGTGTGTTTACGTGTATGTCTGTCAGTCAGCATCTCTGACAGCTGCCTGGGGCCACACAGCCTCCTCTGCTTAACATTTACATGCAAAAACAAACAGCACTTTTTAGAAGAAGACAACACACGCACAGATTCACGCACACACACATAAACTCACACACTCACTGTCTTGTCATTTCCACTTGGGCCGTGAGTAACCCCACGGGTACACACTTGTTACCTGAGGGAGGGGGGGAGTGTCTGATGCGTTCTGGTAATGGTGATGACCTTACAACTTTATGCTCCACCACACACACACATACACACACACACACACACACACACATATGCTTACATGACCAATTAGTCACCATTTGCCTGAGGAAACCCAGAGTACTTAGACATGTCAGAGACAGTATAGAGAACTGATAAACATAAACACGCTCATGAAAACGTATATAAATATATAAAATATATAAATATAGTTGCCTTACTAACCTTTGACTGCAACCTTTGACCTCAGTCTCTACCAAAGAAGTTTTGTCCTTTGTGTGTTTAAGAGTAAGTGCTAGGAGGTAAAAACAGCTACCAGCAAGCACACACATGCTGACCTGGCTGACTCGTGTGTAAATACTTCTATAATGTTGAAAAGCAGTTTTGATCCGTTACATCTTCTTTTGGGGCTGGGAACAGAAAATTTTCAGAACACCAGTGTTTAGATTTTATCTCCTGGATTTAATATTTAAATAAAAATAAACTATATTCCTATTAAATATTGTGTAAATGCTTGAGCCACCCTCATTTCTTCATACTTTACTATAAAAATGGGAAATAATTTTGAATAATTTGACATCCTACAGCTTTTTCTCCCTTAGAAATTGGCTTGTTGACAGCCGGCCTTCCACTGAGACCACTTCTGATGCGGTGAACAGTAGCTGGATTAACTGAAGGACGTCTCACAGGTTCTGTGTCAGGGCTTTACTGTTTCTGTGTGTCCTGTGTCCTTACGAAACAGGATGTTTCCCTGTTTCTTAAGGACAAAACCTCTGTTAATCTGCTGTAGAGGGTTTTTAAATCTGCCACATCTTCCATTTGAACATCTACTTTGTAAACTGAGCAAGGATTTACATTAAGATTCAGACTGAGATTTTAAATGTAAAATACAATTCAGTTATATTTCGGTAGTACCAATTCACAACAACAGACATTTTATATCATGTGGTAAAGACCCTTCAATATTAGAACGAAACCCCAAAAATCAGATGACCCCCTCTAAGCAAGCACTTGGCAACTGTGGGAAGAAAAACTCCATTTTAACAGGATGAAACCTCCGGCAGAACCAGGCTCAGGGAGGGGCGGGGCCATCTGTCGCAGTTCTTTGGTGGTGAGGGGAGAGAGACAGAGATTAATAATAAATAATAATTAAATGCAAAGTTGTGCAAAAACAGAATGAAAATAAGTGAGTGAATGAGAAATGCTCAGGGCATCATGGGTCGGTCTCCCCTGATCCAGCCCTCACTGTAAGCTTTATCCAATCCTTAAACTCACTCACAGCACTTCCAGAAGCTTATTGACTGTAATGAAATTTATTGTCCAATGCTCTGTAATCCATTATTGTAAAATTAGATGCTATCAAAGAATTGGTCAGACAAAACATGAAATTTAGGAAACACTGTTAACTTGTTCAGTTTCTGTGCCACATGTCAGAGGGTTGTGAACCATTCCTGTGATGCTTTGTTACAAACGAAACAGCATATGGAGCAGATAAACACTGTGTGTCTCTAACAAGGCAGCAAATGAAATAATAAAATATAATAAATATAATATAAATATGTATTTATTATAGAAATATAATCAATAAATAATCAATAATCAATAAAAACAAAAAACAAACATATCATTAAAAAAGATTAATGTGAATCAGTGAATGCTGTTAAAATGACAAAACAGAGGAAAAGCTTTCTGTCTTTTTAAAGATTCACTTTCTCAAACATTTAGTAACCTTGGCTTGCAGAAAGTATTGGTATCATTGAAGTTGAAAAGCCTGCACACTGCGTCTATAAAATGGCCTTTGCACTGCAGGCAGCTTTACTCAATCAGACAATCAAACTGTCTGAAACATATTCCTAAAGTGCTATAGTGCACTGAGTCTGAGGAAACGTACACTTTTATTCCAGTGAAGGTTTAATAGTGAGGCTTTGGTGTGCAAAGGTCAAGATTCTTATTTTCTCTCCATAATTTCTGCTCCTTTTGCTGCACCCAAGTCTTCTTCCTCCTTCTCATATCATTTACATCTGCCTCACTGTTTCCAGGTGACTTGTGCTTCAAACTGTCACTGACATTGTTTAATAGTTATGAAGCACTGCAGCACCCCCATGTGTCTGTCCAGACAACTGCAGCTATGTGTTTTTGTTTTGTTTTTTGCTGTGTGTGTGTGTGTGTGTGTGTGTAGGTGTGTGCGCAAAGGTGGTTTATGAGGACATTTCACAAGAATACACGCCACACTGTCCGGACATTTGGAATTATGAGGACAGGGCCGATGTCCTCACAATTCATGGAATGAAAACTCGATGTGAGGGTGCTTAAATAGGTGTCAAAAGCCTAAATTCAAAATTTCAGCGAAATCGAAAAAAAGTCCTTACTATTCACAATTACCCAACTTTTGTGTATAATCTGTGTATCAACACAGCTCCCCTGTAGACCGGTTTGGGTACTGCACCTGGTCATGAATATTCACACAACGTGTATTTTTTAAGGCTTCTGATTGGCTAACAGCCGGAAGGTCCCTATAATTACGGTTTTTGTCAGATAGTGTGTGTTACATAAAACAATTCTGTGTTCTGATTGGCTGGCAGGCAGAAGGTCCTTATAATTACGGGGTTTTTTTTAAAAAGATTGTGTGTTACATAACAAAGTTCTGTATTCTGACTGGCTGACAGTTGGAAGGTACCCATTGTTGTAGTTTTTATTAAAAATAGTGTTTCAAAACATGACCATAGATAAATCCTTAAAACTCTGTTAAATTTAAAACTCCACTTTCAGTGATACTGAGATGACTAAACTACTTAATCTAGCACTTAATATATACTGTAGTTATGCTTTATTAACTCTTGACTGTGTGATGGTTAATTTTTTAAGCATTTCTTTTTTCATATTTTGCTCTAGGAATCCTTTATATTATATATATTATATGTATTATTATATATTATAATAGAGGAGAGGAGAAAAGTGCGACCGCCTTCGTCAAGAGCAGTTTTCCTATTTTATTGTGAAGGTCCTGTGTTTCCATGTTCATTCTGTTCAGTTTTGCTCCCCCTGTCTCGTTATGGTTATTCGTGTTACTGTGTTCCTTGTGTGTTCTCACTTCCTTCTTATCCTTCTGTGTATTTAGGTCAGTGTCTCCCTCAGTCCTGTGTTGCTTCCTCCCTCCTTACTATGTGCGTGTCCCTGTGTCCTTCCTCATGTATTTAGGGCTCCCATTATAGTTCATGTTATTTTTCCCAGTTTCGGTTTTGTATGACTTTTTTGTGCTCAGTAATAAAGCTGTATTTTAAGTTCACATTTCACCCTAGTGAGTTTGCGTTTGGGTCCTATCCTGCATGAAATCAGCTGCTTTATGACACCATCTGTCATGGCTGGGCAACACTCGTTGCCTTGTTGTTGTTCGTGTGTAATTTACGTTGAGTACGCTAACCACGTTATTAAATTAATGCACGTAAGGTGAACTAGCAAACACCGTCATATTTACATGCGGCTGTCTTCTTGTTTGATGGCAGATACTCCCTTCACCCTGGCCAAAGGCTAAAATGACCAAAGAAAAAGAGGGAAACAGCTAAACATGAGAGGTTTTTGGATAAAGTTTGTGTTTTTTTTCCATTGTTTAAGCACTGCTTCCAGCCAAGAGTAATGCCATAAATCCCCTATAGCTGCAGAAACGGCTAACATTCTTATCTTTTTACAAAAAAACAGCTAAACATGAGAGGTTTTTGGACAAAGTGTGTGTTCTCCATTCTTTAAGCACCGGTTCAAGCACCGTTTAAGCACCGGCACCGTTTCAAAAGTACCGGTTTGGTACTGGTATCGGATAAAACCTAAACGATACCCATCCCTAATCATCAGTGCATCAGGAAGATAAACACAAGTGATTAGGTGCTTAGTAAATAGTTCAAGCAGCTGAAACCTCAGGAGGAGGAGGTGGAGCAGGAAGCATCATGGAAGGACAAACCCTTGTAGGATGAAGCACTAATCAGGGCTCCAAGTGCAAGACCAGTAGAGGCTGGTGTTTACCACACCAGGCAGGACCCTAGATCCAGTCTGTGCAAAGATGCCTGCCATATATGATCTCTCACCTTCTCAACAAAATCCAAAGGGTTCTGGATGTGGTGTTTGGAGCTGCATATAAATGGGTTGTGGACAGAAGACAGAAATGTTGAGATGTTATAGGTGACCAAATTGATCATCCAAACAATTGTTCTTAAACATACACCCTGGCCTCATCAGTTCTCATGGCCACTGATCAATGGTCATGACAAATTGGATACTAATGATCATGGAACTGACCTCACAGCCCATTGTTGATGCTAGTTTCTGTCATTATGTAAATGTACTGTTTATAAGGTTGGGGAAACCTGCAGTAGGCTGAGACTGAAGAATTCACCAGTTGGGGATGAAACATTTCTAAAAATCACTAAAAATAGTATGTCCAGATGAACAGATTCAGCATTCTGGTACTCTTTAAAGAATGTAAAAGTAAGGTTTGAGATTAGCCTATAATTAGATAAGTCAGCTGGGTAAAGTGATGACTTTTCTCTTGTTTATAGTCCCCTCATGCTTCAAGAGGACCACCGTCCTGAAGAAACCTAATGTGAGCTGACTCAGTGACTGTCACCCAAGAGCACTCACGCCCATTGTTATGAAGTGCTTTGAGCATATAGTCAAAGTTCACATCACATCTTCAATGCCTTCTCGACCAGTTTCAGTTTACCTACAGGCCAGAAAGATCCACAGATGATGCAATAGCATTAGCTCAGCATATTGCCCTCTCCCACCTGGATCATAAAACACATGCAGTGGTGTGAAAAAGTATTTGCCCCCTTCCTAATTTCTTAGTTTTTTTTATTTTATTTTTTTGCATATTTATCACACTCACATGTTTCAGATCATCAAACACGTTTTCATATTACACAAAGATAATATGAGTAAATACAAAATTTACTAAGGGAAATAAGCTATCCATACCTACCCGGTCCAGTGTGAAATAGTAACTGCCCCCTCTTGTTAAATCATCAATTAACAGTTTTTGTAAAGCTGAGTTCAGTTTCACTGGCCACACCCATACCTGATTATTACAGACCTGCTGAATGAAGAAATCACTTAAAGAGAACCTGTCTGACAAAGTGAAGAAGGCTAAAAGATCTCAAAAAGCCAAAGAGCTTCACAATCTACAAAAACAATATGAGAAACAAAGTCATTGACATCTATCCATCTGGGAAGGGTTACAAAGACATTTCCATCGCTTTGGCACTGCAGAGAGTCATTATCCACAAATGGAGAAGACTTAAAACAGTGCTGAACCTTCCCAGGAGCAGCCTGCCTACCAAAATTACTCTAAGAGCGCACTGCCGACTCATCAAGGAGGTCACAAGAGAACAGCCAGAACAGCATCTAAAGAACTGCAGACCTCACTTGTCTCAGTTAAGATCAGAGTTCATTATTCAACAATAAGAAAAAGTCTGGGCAAAAATGGCATCCATGGGAGAGGTCCAAGGAAAAAACTACCATTGACCAAAAAGAACACAAGGGCTCCTCTCATATGTGCCAAAAAACATCTTAATGATCCTGAAGACTTTTGGGAAAATATTCTGTTGACTGACAAGACAAAAGATGAACATTTTGGAAGCTTTGAATCCCGTTACATCTTTTATCAAACTAACACAACATTTCATAAAAAGAACATATAGCAACAGTCACACATGGTGGTGTTATGTGATGGTCTGGAACTGCTTTGCTTCATGACACCTTGCTGTATTTGATGGAACCATGACTTCTGCTCTCTACCAGAAAATCCTGAAGGAGAATGGCCGGCAATCAGTTCATGTCCTGAAGTGGACATGAACTGAACATGAACTCATGAAGTTGGGTACTTGGGTTATGCAAAAGGACAATGATCTGAAACACATCAGTAAGTCCACCTTTGACTGGTTAAAAACCCTCAAAAGGAAACCAAAATAAAGGTTTTGGATGGGCAGGTGACACTACCATCATTCATTGCATTTCAGATGGAGACGAGTCTGCTTACAGAGCAGAGGTGAGAGCCCTGACATGGTGTCAGGAAAACAACCTACTGCTACCTACCCTGTCACTTGGTGTTCGCTCGCTCTGTAGTAGAGTATCACTTCCTGTTCCTGCTCAAACACAGTGGTGTTTCTGAGTAGCTTATTTGCTTAGCAGTTTAATTAACAACTTTTAAATACATTCTTTTTTCAGAGTATAATCTTCACGTGCTTCATCCGAAGCACACTTTCTGTGTACTCACTACCTAATTTATAGCCAAAGTTTTCACTCACTGTCTCTGTACTGTTTTGCTAGCTTAGCTTAGCTTGTAGCCGACCCGTTAGCACCATGGCTACTTCACCTGTCCCTCCTGCACTTTCTTGCTCATTGTGTCAGATGTTTAGTTACTCCTCGGCCTCCTTTAGCAGTAATGATATCTGTAACAAATGTAGCATATTTGCAGCTCTGGAGGCCAGGATTACTGAATTGGAGACTCGGCATCGCACCCTTCATTCACCCTTAGCTAGCCAGGCCCCTGTAGCTGGTGCAGCCGAAGATAGCGTAGGCCCCGCTAGCTGTTCCCCGGCAGATCCCAAGCAGCTGGGGAAAGAGGGCGGCTGGGTGACGGTGAGGAGGAAGCATAGTCCTAAACAGAAGCCCCAGGTACACCACCAACCCGTTCATGTGTCTAACCGTTTTTCCCCACTCTGCGACACACCCGCTGGGGGTCAAACTCTGGTAATTGGTGATTCTGTTCTCAGACATGTGAAGCTAGAGACACTGGCAACCATAGTCAATTGTCTTCCAGGGGCCAGAGCAGGCGACATTGAAGGAAATTTAAAACTGCTGGCTAAGGGTAAACGTAAATTCAGTAAAATCATAATTCACGTCGGCAGTAATGACACCCGGTTACGCCAATCGGAGGTCACTAAAATCAATATTGAATCGGTGTGCAACTTTGCCAAAACAATGTCGGACTCTGTAGTTTTCTCTGGTCCCCTCCCCAATCAGACCAGGAGTGACATATTTAGCCGCATGTTCTCCTTAAATTGCTGGCTGTCTGAGTGGTGTCCCAGAAACGATGTGGGCTTCATAGATAATTGGCAAACCTTCTGGAGGAAACCTGGTCTTGTTAGGAGAGACGGCATCCATCCCACTTTGGATGGAGCAGCTCTCATTTCTAGAAATATGGACAAATCTATTAAACCCCTCAAAATATGACTATCCAGAGTTGGGACCAGGAAGCAGAGTTGCAGTCTTACACGCCTCTCTGCAGCTTCTCTCCTCCTGCTACCCCCCCAAAAACCCATCTCCATAAAGACTGTGTCTGCTTCCAAAAAGACAAAAAACAAACTAAAAACCAGCAACAAACAACTTAAACATAAACAATTACAAAGAAAGAACAATACAGTATCCACATCTGAACCAAAGAGTAAAACAGTGAAATGTGGATTATTAAATATTAGGTCTCTCTCCTCCAAGTCTCTGTTAGTACATGACTTAATAATTGATCAACAAATTGATTTACTCTGCCTTACAGAAACCTGATTGCAGCAGGATGATTATGTTAATTTAAATGAATCAACACCCCCGAGTCATTCTAACTACCAGAAATCTCGAAGCACAGGTTGAGGGGGCGGTGTGGCAGCAATTTTTCACACCAGTCTATTAATTAATGAAAGACCAAGACAGACTTTTAATTCATTTGAAAGCCTGATGCTTAACATTGTCCACCCCAGCTGTGAAACTCAGAAACCAGTCTTACTTGTTATCATCTATTGTCCACCCGGCCTTACACAGCAGGGTGAACATGGTTGAAACGCAGACAGACCAGCGACCAGCACACGAGAAGACACGACTTAAATATACACAGAAGAACATCGGGAGATTACACACAGGTGGGGAACATAGCTAGAAGTAATTGACGAGACGAGACAAGGGACAGAAACAAAAAAAAAAAAAAAAAAAAAAAAAAGACAAGGAGCATAAGTCCAGAAACACATGAAAACGATTCAAAACAAAGCTAAACCAGATCAAACATGAGTCCACAAAAAAGTTCAGGGGGGTCGACAGCACATGAGCCAAATCCAGAACAGTTCAGGGGGGCGGCCGTGTGGACAGCAGCGGCGGCGGCAACGCAGGCGAAACAAGTCAGGAGGAAGGCAGTGGCGGCAACAGAGCAGGTCCGGAGGCCAACGGCAGTGTAGCAACCGCAGCACCAGACGAGGAGGGACCAGACGAGGAGGGACCAGACAAGGAGGGACCAGACGAGGAGGGACCAGACGGCAGCGTGGCAGCCATGGAACCAGACGGCAGCGTGGCAGCTGCAGGTGGTGACGCTGCAGGCGATGGTGTGTAAGTTGCAGGTGGTGGCTGAACGGACTCCCTAGAGCCGTCAGCGGACACGAGGATATGCTGGCTGGGTCCTCCGGGACCCCCAGCTAACGAGACGTGATGCCGGACGGGCTCCTCGGACCGTGCAGCTGACGAGGCGTGACGCTGACTAGGCTCTCCTGAACCCCCAGCTGACGAGACGTGACACTGACGGGGCTCTCCAGAACCCCCAGCCGTGCTACTGGCTGAGCTAGCGGCAACACAGGAGACTGAATGGCAGACTGAACTCAGGGCAGCTGGGCAGCAGACTGAACTCAGGGCGACTGAAGTAATGGTTGAGATGATAATGGTGGTGGAGTTGGCAACTGAGCTAAAGGCAGCAGGGCTGCAGACTGAGCTAAAGGCAGCAGGGCTGCAGACTGAGCGACAGGCAGCGGGGCTGCAGACCGAGCGACAGGCAGCGGGGCTGCAGACCGAGCGACAGGCAGCGGGGCTGCAGACCGAGCTGCAGGCAGCGGGGCTGCAGACCGAGCTGCAGGCAGCGGGGCTGCAGACTTGAGCTGCAGGCGGGGCTGCAGACTGAGTGGGGGAGGGTGAAGATGAAGTTTGTGGAGAATGAAATCCTGAATGAGCGGGTGCAGTTAGTCCAATAGCCAGGGGTGGCCGGAAATGAGCTGCTGTAGCCTGGCTTCCACAGCGCAGAGCAGCTCACTCTCCCTCATGCTCTAGCCATAGGTTGACCAACCTGGAAGCAGAGTCGATTATGACCTCCTGAAGTTCCTTGGGTGGGGCAAATGCCGATGGATCCATAATGTGGCTGGTCAGTAATGTCACAGCGAACGGGATGAGACATGTGGAGGAATTAAATGAGGATCCAAGCGCAGGTACTCGTAGATGCGAAGGAGATTTATTGAAAAAATAAAGCACAAGGTGGAAATGGCAAAACGGAAACAAAACTAATCTATACTGGGACAAACTAAACTACTGAACAGCAAACATGAACACGAACATGAAGGAAGGTGAGCAGTTGAACCTGAAGTTGGACAGCAGGGTGAACACGGTTGAAACACAGACAGACCAGCGACCAGCACACGAGAAGACACGACTTAAATACACACAGGTGGGGAACACAACTGGAAGTAATTGACGAGACGAGACAAGGGAAGCTAAACTGAATACACTCACATAAGACACGGACCTTCACAATAAAACAGGAAACAAGAAACAACTACACAAAGATGCAGACTAGACACTAAACTAAACCTACAGGAGGGCACCAGAACAAATCTACACTAAACATGAGACACAAAACCTAAGAACTAATCCCTTAACAAGAATAAACAAAAACATAGAATTCTACTAATAATCAACAAAGCACAAGAATCAGAATACAATCCAAAATTAAACCAAAACACAAGAACTCAAAATGCTGGGTCAAAATGACCCAGAACCGTGACACCTTACTTTTTTTCATGTTTGTCAAATAAAGGATGGTTAAAATTCTTTGAGCCTTTAAAAAACACACCTGATTTGTCTGCTAGATGTGGATGTGATTGTTAGCTTCAAGCCACGGCACATCTTGGAGCCACTTTTCTGAAAAAAGTCTTTTCTCTGGCTCTGGTTGGTGTTTCTTAGCTAGTGGTGGCACACCAAAGAAGCTGCTTAATGTCTGTTGTTTTTTTGGACATTTAGCTGGTGACAAGCAACACATGTAAGATTAAATGAGACAGTCAAGTACGCAAAGTGTCACTACGCATTCCTAATTTTTGTCACGCATTCGTACCTGCGTACCAGTTATGTGCACCCCTGTCTATAACACACAGCCAAACAACTACTCACTCAATAACTACTATCAAATTATCATATCTATTCAACCTAACATACATGTTTTGCATTTAATCTATCAAGTTTGTTGTTATAACTAATAACTAATGCAGGAAAATGGCATGTTTCTTTAAGGTTTTGTTCTGCTTGTTCTATATTGTAAACAGAGCCAATTTTACACTGTATAATTTCCATAGGATTTATTAGTTTCAGATTTTTTTAGTCATATCATATGATCTCATTTATTCTGTACTGCTAAACAAAACAATGTTTGGTTTCTCAAACTGTCCATAATTGCTAGTGATAAATTCATTGGTTTCAGGATGCACCTTCTGTATCTTCAAACAAAAGATCAGAACAAAAATATAATAATTAAATACATTTTTCCGAAGAAAGCCACATCTTGATACATGCTGGTTTAACATAAGGATCTAAAATATGTCACACTATGTTGTTGGTTGAATCTCAGATTTGTTTAACATATGCAGATGCAAGTGTAAAACCATTGCTTCAGTGGTGGACCTCGGCTGGTGGTGTGTGAGGAAACATGTATTCCCTTGTAGTGTACCTTTGCCTCAAATAAATAACTAAATACTTTTTAAAAGAGGAATTTCCTATAAACAAACAAATGCAATAAAACTCAGTCCTTCGTCACTGTAAATGTTTCACTGAAATTCCATAAAAAAGTCAGAACTCTCATCACCTGACCACTTTTTAGCCAATGAGCTGTTTTTCACCCCTCCCCCTCACTTCGTGACTTCGAGTTGAGGAGTACCGACTCTTTGCTGGTGTGGAGAAGCCAACAGGTAACTTTAAACTTTAAACTTTCGAATGTTGCCAGCTTTGTAGCCCAGCAACTGGTCAGATTTAGTTTTGTTGAGATTTTTCTTTGGTGTATATTCCTTGATTGAGTTTTGTATTTCAATGTAATTCTCATGCTAAAGCTAGCTTTTTTGATGACACGCGGTTGTGTATTTAATTAGTCAAGGTTAAATACCTAGTCTAACACACACCTTTTTAGTTAAACTGTAACATTTGAAATTACTGAGATGTTATTATTTATTCATCCATCCCACTGTCTCCAGATTTTAAGCAACGCTGAAATATAGGTGACACGCTATTAATGAGACATTTCAGATAACCGAGGTAGCTAACATTTAACTCTCTGGAGTGCAGATTATATGACCAATTTACGGTGTATCAGCAACATGCGTATATAACAGTTTTTAAAAATGTGTTGATAGGCCAAGTAAAACCAGAGTTATGATACACAATTTACGCTTTTTCCTGAAAACTGTCGTCAAGTTTAGTGCAGGAAAATATAAAAACGGTATTTTCTTAAAAAACAAAACATAGATACATTATTGCCTCTCAATTCAATTTTATTTATATAGCGCCAAATCACAACAAAAGTCGCCTCAAGGCGCTTCATAGATACAGAGAAAAACCCAACAATCTCATTTCCTATTGTGGTGGATAAATGAACATGAGCCGATAAAACAATTAAATCAAAAGTAGTCAAAAACAGCCGATTATACCATTGACTCCAGAGGGTTAAAGACACCTCCTGTGAAAGATCAGTTTTCATTATCAACTATTTTCCTGAAATATTAAATAAATTGTACTATTTTTTTTTCTTTTTCTGAGACAGTGTATTGCAATGAGGCCCCCGAGAGCAAAAATTAAACCAAAGGATGAAGCAGTAAAATTTTCATCTTTGGGGCAGGACAAAGATGGATTTGAAGTGAAATTCATAAATTCAGTAAAAGGTGAGGTACTAGGATACTTGTTGAGGATTTTTGGCACAGTCATAAGTTTAACCATTGTAGTAGACCCATGTTGACATTTTCTATTTTCTTTGTAAGGTCGAGGAGTGTTTAGTAGGTGCAACTATAACAAAGGAGACTTCCTTCTGGAATATCGCGGAGACGTTGTAACCAAGAAGGAATATGAAAACAGAACAAGATTGTACCATGACGCCTTAAAGGTTTTTCTTTTTGAATTCAGGTACAATGGACAACAATTGTGGTATGTAAATTAAAATAATTCATTTTTCAGCCTACTTTTTGCAAAAGTTGTGACGACCACATTAAGACAAACTGCTAGCTTGTTACAAATCCATATAATTAAAAATGTAATCAAATTGTTCAGCCTTTTTATAAACCTTGTGTAATTTTGTGTCTTACATGTTTTGTTATCTCAGCATTGATGCAGCCAGAGAGGATGGCTCATTGGGCAGACTGGTGAATGACGATCACGTGAGCCCAAACAGCAAAATGAGGACAATCACAGTAAATGGAAAGCCTCATCTCTGTTTATTTGCCATAAAAGACATCAAGCCGGGGGAAGAAATAACATACAACTACGGTGACTCTGACTGGCCATGGAGAGTAAAGGTACATATTATATTTACATTTACCGTAGTGTAGTGTAGTATTGTATAGTCTCAACTTATCTGTGTTGAATGGATGTTAATGTACTTTTGTGTTTGCTTGCACAAGGTTTCAGAGCACCCTGACCGTTCTCAAGCTGATGTGCCCATGGCATTGTCCTCCTTTGAAGTTGATGAGCAGGTGACTAATTTTCTGGTGTTGTTATTATTGCAACAAGAACACAGCCGAGTTGTTTGGATGTTGATAGTGAGGGTGTTAGACACAAGTCCTATAATGTTGGTTAATGTAAGATACCTACATTATGAGGACTGTGTGTGTTTTGGATGCGTAAGTCTATTGAAAGATGGGCTCTGAAGTCTTTGTGTAACAGAGACCCTGCAGTGTATGAAGCTTTCAGGTACATTATTATGAGGACTGTGTGTGGATACTGCCGAGTGTCATGTTGGTTCACACTGGAGAATTAATTTTCACTCAATATTACTTCATTACATTTACCTCATTTATGTCAATAACCAGTGTACCTTCATAACTGTATTGTATAGTCTCAACGTATCTGTGTTGAATGGATGTTAATGTACTTTTGTGTTTGCTTGCACAAGGTTTCAGAGCACCCTGACCGTCCTCAAGCTGCTGTGCCCATGGCATCGTCCTCCTTTGAAGTTGATGAGCAGGTGACTAATTTTCTGGTGTTGTTATTATTGTAACAAGAACACAGCCGAGTTGTTTGGATGTTGATAGTGAGGGTGTTAGACACAAGTCCTATAGTGTTGGTTAATGTAAGATACCTACATTATGAGGACTGTGTGTGGATACTGCCGAGTGTCATGTTGGTTCACACTGGAGAATTAATTTTCACTCAATATTACTTCATTACATTTACCTCATTTATGTCAATAACCAGTGTACCTTCATAACTGTATTGTATAGTCTCAACGTATCTGTGTTGAATGGATGTTAATGTACTTTTGTGTTTGCTTGCACAAGGTTTCAGAGCACCCTGGCAGTCCTCAAGCTGCTGTGCCCATGGCATCGTCCTCCTTTGAAGTTGATGAGCAGGTGACTAATTTTCTGGTGTTGTTATTATTGTAACAAGAACACAGCCGAGTTGTGTGGATGTTGATAGTGAGGGTGTTAGACACAAGTCCTATAGTGTTGGTTAATGTAAGATACCTACATTATGAGGACTGTGTGTGTTTTGGATGCGTAAGTCTATTGAAAGATGGGCTCTGAAGTCTTTGTGTAACAGAGACCCTGCAGTGTATGAAGCTTTCAGGTACATTATTATGAGGACTGTGTGTGGATACTGCTGAGTGTCATGTTGGTTCACACTGGAGAATTAATTTTCACTCAATATTACTTCATTACATTTACCTCATTTATGTCAATAACCAGTGTACCTTCATAACTGTATTGTATAGTCTCAACGTATCTGTGTTGAATGGATGTTAATGTACTTTTGTGTTTGCTTGCACAAGGTTTCAGAGCACCCTGACCGTCCTCAAGCTGCTGTGCCCATGGCATCGTCCTCCTTTGAAGTTGATGAGCAGGTGACTAATTTTCTGGTGTTGTTATTATTGCAACAAGAACACAGCCGAGTTGTTTGGATGTTGATAGTGAGGGTGTTAGACACAAGTCCTATAGTGTTGGTTAATGTAAGATACCTACATTATGAGGACTGTGTGTGTTTTGGATGCGTAAGTCTATTGAAAGATGGGCTCTCAAGTCTGTGTGTAACAGAGACCCTGCAGTGTATGAAGCTTTCAGGTACATTATTATGAGGACTGTGTGTGGATACTGCTGAGTGTCATGTTGGTTCACACTGGAGAATTAATTTTCACTCAATATTACTTCATTACATTTACCTCATTTATGTCAATAACCAGTGTACCTTCATAACTGTATTGTATAGTCTCAACATATCTGTGTTGAATGGATGTTAATGTACTTTTGTGTTTGCTTGCACAAGGTTTCAGAGCACCCTGACCGTCCTCAAGCTGCTGTGCCCATGGCATCGTCCTCCTTTGAAGTTGATGAGCAGGTGACTAATTTTCTGGTGTTGTTATTATTGTAACAAGAACACAGCCGAGTTGTTTGGATGTTGATAGTGAGGGTGTTAGACACAAGTCCTATAGTGTTGGTTAATGTAAGATGCCTACATTATGAGGACTGTGTGTGGATACTGCCGAGTGTCATGTTGGTTCACACTGGAGAATTAATTTTCACTCAATATTACTTCATTACATTTACCTCATTTATGTCAATAACCAGTGTACCTTCATAACTGTATTGTATAGTCTCAACGTATCTGTGTTGAATGGATGTTAATGTACTTTTGTGTTTGCTTGCACAAGGTTTCAGAGCACCCTGACCGTCCTCAAGCTGCTGTGCCCATGGCATCGTCCTCCTTTGAAGTTGATGAGCAGGTGACTAATTTTCTGGTGTTGTTATTATTGTAACAAGAACACAGCCGAGTTGTTTGGATGTTGATAGTGAGGGTGTTAGACACAAGTCCTATAGTGTTGGTTAATGTAAGATACCTACATTATGAGGACTGTGTGTGTTTTGGATGCGTAAGTCTATTGAAAGATGGGCTCTCAAGTCTGTGTGTAACAGAGACCCTGCAGTGTATGAAGCTTTCAGGTACATTATTATAATGACTGTGTGTGGATACTGCCGAGAGTCATGTTGGTTCACACTGGAGAATTAATTTTCACTCAATATTACTTCATTACATTTACCTCATTTATGTCAATAACCAGTGTACCTTCATAACTGTATTGTATAGTCTCAACGTATCTGTGTTGAATGGATGTTAATGTACTTTTGTGTTTGCTTGCACAAGGTTTCAGAGCACCCTGACCGTTCTCAAGGTGATGTGCCCATGGCATCGTCCTCCTTTGAAGTTGATGAGCAGGTGACTAATTTTCTGGTGTTGTTATTATTGCAACAAGAACACAGCCGAGTTGTTTGGATGTTGATAGTGAGGGTGTTAGACACAAGTCCTATAGTGTTGGTTAATGTAAGATACCTACATTATGAGGACTGTGTGTGTTTTGGATGCGTAAGTCTATTGAAAGATGGGCTCTCAAGTCTGTGTGTAACAGAGACCCTGCAGTGTATGAAGCTTTCAGGTACATTATTATGAGGACTGTGTGTGGATACTGCTGAGTGTCATGTTGGTTCACACTGGAGAATTAATTTTCACTCAATATTACTTCATTACATTTACCTCATTTATGTCAATAACCAGTGTACCTTCATAACTGTATTGTATAGTCTCAACATATCTGTGTTGAATGGATGTTAATGTACTTTTGTGTTTGCTTGCACAAGGTTTCAGAGCACCCTGACCGTCCTCAAGCTGCTGTGCCCATGGCATCGTCCTCCTTTGAAGTTGATGAGCAGGTGACTAATTTTCTGGTGTTGTTATTATTGCAACAAGAACACAGCCGAGTTGTTTGGATGTTGATAGTGAGGGTGTTAGACACAAGTCCTATAGTGTTGGTTAATGTAAGATACCTACATTATGAGGACTGTGTGTGTTTTGGATGCGTAAGTCTATTGAAAGATGGGCTCTCAAGTCTGTGTGTAACAGAGACCCTGCAGTGTATGAAGCTTTCAGGTACATTATTATGAGGACTGTGTGTGGATACTGCCGACAGTCATGTTGGTTCACACTGGAGAATTAATTTTCACTCAATATTACTTCATTACATTTACCTCATTTATGTCAATAACCAGTGTACCTTCATAACTGTATTGTATCGTCTCAACGTATCTGTGTTGAATGGATGTTAATGTACTTTTGTGTTTGCTTGCACAAGGTTTCAGAGCACCCTGACCGTCCTCAAGCTGCTGTGCCCATGGCATCGTCCTCCTTTGAAGTTGATGAGCAGGTGACTAATTTTCTGGTGTTGTTATTATTGTAACAAGAACACAGCCGAGTTGTTTGGATGTTGATAGTGAGGGTGTTAGACACAAGTCCTATAGTGTTGGTTAATATAAGATGCCTACATTATGAGGACTGTGTGTGGATACTGCCGAGTGTCATGTTGGTTCACACTGGAGAATTAATTTTCACTCAATATTACTTCATTACATTTACCTCATTTATGTCAATAACCAGTGTACCTTCATAACTGTATTGTATAGTCTCAACGTATCTGTGTTGAATGGATGTTAATGTTCTTTTGTGTTTGCTTGCACAAGGTTTCAGAGCACCCTGACCGTCCTCAAGCTGCTGTGCCCATGGCATCGTCCTCCTTTGAAGTTGATGAGCAGGTGACTAATTTTCTGATGTTGTTATTATTGTAACAAGAACACAGCCGAGTTGTTTGGATGTTGATAGTGAGGGTGTTAGACACAAGTCCTATAGTGTTGGTTAATATAAGATGCCTACATTATGAGGACTGTGTGTGGATACTGCCGAGTGTCATGTTGGTTCACACTGGAGAATTAATTTTCACTCAATATTACTTCATTACATTTACCTCATTTATGTCAATAACCAGTGTACCTTCATAACTGTATTGTATAGTCTCAACGTATCTGTGTTGAATGGATGTTAATGTACTTTTGTGTTTGCTTGCACAAGGTTTCAGAGCACCCTGGCCGTCCTCAAGCTGCTGTGCCCATGGCATCGTCCTCCTTTGAAGTTGATGAGCAGGTGACTAATTTTCTGGTGTTGTTATTATTGTAACAAGAACACAGCCGAGTTGTGTGGATGTTGATAGTGAGGGTGTTAGACACAAGTCCTATAGTGTTGGTTAATGTAAGATACCTACATTATGAGGACTGTGTGTGTTTTGGATGCGTAAGTCTATTGAAAGATGGGCTCTGAAGTCTTTGTGTAACAGAGATCCTGCAGTGTATGAAGCTTTCAGGTACATTATTATGAGGACTGTGTGTGGATACTGCTGAGTGTCATGTTGGTTCACACTGGAGAATTAATTTTCACTCAATATTACTTCATTACATTTACCTCATTTATGTCAATAACCAGTGTACCTTCATAACTGTATTGTATAGTCTCAACGTATCTGTGTTGAATGGATGTTAATGTACTTTTGTGTTTGCTTGCACAAGGTTTCAGAGCACCCTGACCGTCCTCAAGCTGCTGTGCCCATGGCATCGTCCTCCTTTGAAGTTGATGAGCAGGTGACTAATTTTCTGGTGTTGTTATTATTGCAACAAGAACACAGCCGAGTTGTGTGGATGTTTATAGTGAGGGTGTTAGACACAAGTCCTATAGTGTTGGTTAATGTAAGATACCTACATTATGAGGACTGTGTGTGTTTTGGATGCGTAAGTCTATTGAAAGATGGGCTCTTCCACAAAATTTCTTCCTGATGTTTGCCAATGTTTTAAATTAACAGCTAAGCCACTTGATTTGCATTTAACCGAGACTTCAACTTAAAGTCAATGAGCAGTGGTTACACAGATGCTCTTTTACTTAAAAATTATAGTCAGTCTATCAGAAAATATGCTTTAATCATGATGGGGAAACCCTGAAATGTTGGATCTTACTGTATGTATTCATGTCACATTGTCGCAGCAAATGAGGGAAGTTTTTTCATGACATGAAAGAATTGAAAATGAACGGTATAAACTCAACGAACTTTGGTTTTCAACAGAACTGCAAACATGATGTGGTGTATTCGTCAGAGACGATGTTGAAAAAATGTGCCTTTTGTAATGCACATTCTCCTGCTTTCAAGTTTCTTTGCGTGAAATGTAAAGGTGAGTGTTCTTGTCCTTTTATTTTAGATGATTGTCAAGATATTAACAGAATGTAAACACATTCATGAGCAAAACATTGTCACGCTGGCAGCTTTCTAATTCTTATTGAAATATTCCGTTTATTTCAATTTTAATATCCGATTCTTGTGTCAAATATTAATGACACAAGTTATTCAGTAACTAGTGGAGACATACAAACAGGTTTTAGAAGTAAACTTTTAAGTTCTGCTTTCCTAACTACATCAAGCAGCATTCTGCCTTTAGTATTACCAGCTATTACAGGCCTTTTACGGGAGTAATACCAGTTTGTCAAACTACGCAAAATAAAACTCCATCTAACCTTCAGTCATTGACTAAAAAAATGCAACATGGTCATTATTAGTGGACCATTAAAATCAGTTTATGTAAAATAAATGTTGTGACACCATTTGTTCCACTGCTTTGATACTTTAGTACCAACTCGTCTCAAACATGTACAAGTTAATTAGGACAAGTTAATTACCAATTCTCAAAACCCATCCCTAAACAAATGTCTTTTGCATGATATGTAATTTTTGCTTTTGTTCTGGGAACCTAAAATCATTAAGCTGCATGGAAGTACTTGAATATCTTTTGTAATGTAAATGCATAAACACATTCTGTTTTTCATCTGTCTAGGGTGCTCTTGTATCTGGCACAAGTCCTGTTACATCAAAAGCACAAGGCTTGGACTTGAACTAGTAGGTTATTGTAATAATTTATATTGTTAAATTTTAGTAGTTAAGATACATTATGTAGACTTATTTTTCTTTCTTTTTTTTTTTTCCAAGGTTAGTGAAGAAACTAGTTCAGGTGAAGAGATGTCAGGGGAAGAATATATTCCGGATTGTAGCAGTTACTCAGACAGTTCAGCTGAAATTATCCCCCTACGTTCAAAACCTTTAAATATGCTCATAGTGGAGGATTGCAGTGAACTTTCGCCAGAAATTTCAAAAATCAGAGAAAGCACAGAAATTTTCTTGGTTGAAGGGCCAGTGTCTAAAGGTGCAGGTACTACAGAGAAGCAGGTGAAAACTTGTGTGGAGAGTAAACAAGAAAAAGTATCAGAAGTTCAGAGTGAAGTTGCATCTGTGGAGCCTGGCACAGGAACTGGGGAAGTTGAGAGCACACAGTCTTCACACATATCCTCTTCAGCAAATCCCAAAAATTATTGCTTCATCTGTGACAAACCACAGTCAAAATTGGCCCGACACTTGAAGACCCACGAGAAGACGAATGCTGAAGTTGCTCAAATTCTAGCACTCTCAAAAAACTCAAAATATCGTAAAAAGATGCTTGAGAAAATGAGGAATAAGGGTAACTTTAAACACAACACAGATGTTTTAACAAGTGGTAGTGGACTGTTAAAACTAAAACGCAAATCCAAGAAAAACTATGATGTGAAACAGTATGTGCACTGCATGTATTGTCAAGGAATGTACCTTCGGAGAGACCTCTGGCGACATGCTCGTAAATGTCTCTCAAAACCGATGGAGGCTGATGAAAAGGCAGGAAGAAAAAGAGTCTTGTCCTTGTCCATGATGGTGGACTCAACACTGTGTCAACAAATATCCCAAGGTGTATGGAAGCTTTTAACTGTGATGAAAGATGATGAAGTTTCTGCTGCTGTGCGAAGTGACTTTTACATTCTTCAGCTTGCGCAGTCATTTTTCAACAAACATGGTCAAGATCCGACCAAACATGAATATATTCGGCAGAAGATCCGTGAAGTTGGAAGACTTCTACTGATCCTACGCAAGGAATATTCAATATACAACCTTGAGGATGCGATCAGACCTGCAAATTTTCATAAGCTTATCCAAGCTGTCAAGAAGGTGGCTGGGTTTGACGAAGACAGGCTCTCCTATAAAACTCCAAGTCTTGCTCTAAAGTTGGGTCACTCATTGCACAAGATATGTGACATCATACAGTGTAGGGCTCTGATAGCAGAAGACAATGACCTGGAAAAGTCAACACAGACTTTCAAAAAACTGTATGCATCAAAATGGTCTGAGCTTATTTCTCACAGAGCCTTAACAACACTGAGTGACAAGCACTTTAACAAGCCATCCACACTCCCTTTCACTGAGGATGTGCAGCGTCTTCACCAATATCTTGAAAAGATGGCAAATTCAGCATCGGAGAAATTGAAAAATAATCCATCACCACAAGCCTATGGGGAACTTTGCAGAATAACTTTGTCAAAAATTATTTTATTCAATCGAAGAAGAGGAGGTGAGGTTTCAAAGATGCAGCTGGAAGCCTTTCTTCAGAGGGACACAGCTACCCTTCATAAGGATGTTGCAGTTGGTCTCTCTAAGTTTGAGCAAAAACTGTGTGCCCATTTCAGTCGTGTTGAAATTAAGGGTAAAAGAGGCCGAAAGGTTGCTGTACTGTTATCACCAGACATGGTTGAAGCCCTAACGCAGCTCATAAGCAGAAGACTAGAGTGTGGAGTCCCGGAAGAAAACCCCTTCCTCTTTGCAAGACCCAACTGTTTGACTCCTTACAGAGGACAGGACTGTCTCAGGATTTATGCAAATGACTGTGGTGCACAAAGTCCTGAACTCCTTAGGTCAACACAGCTACGCAAGCATGTTGCAACTTTGTCACAGGTCTTGAACCTAAAAAATCACGAGCTTGACCAAGTTGCTGACTTTCTAGGCCATGATATCCGTGTCCACAGAGAATTTTACAGACTTCCAGAGGCTACAACCCAGCTGGCAAAAATATCAAAACTACTACTTGCCATGGAGAAAGGGACCCTTGGAAATCTCCAAGGCAAAACATTGGAAGAGATTGAAATTGAAGGTATTTCTAAGTAGATAGTATTTTAAGGTGTCTAGTTTTTAAGCTTTTGAGTGTTCTTAACACAATATATTTAATAACCTTACTTTTACATTAAATTTGTTAAGAGAAACAAGCAATGTTTGTACCTGCTGTTTAACATCTCCAAAAAGTTGATTCTGTTCATCTGGACATAGCTGAAGTTGATTCTGTTCATCTGGACATAGCTGAAGTTGATTCTGTTCATCTGGACATAGTGTTTTGTGGGAGAAATGTTTCGTCACTCATCCAAGTGACTTCTTCAGTCTCAGCTGACTGCAGGTTTCAATCTTATAAACAGTACATTTGCATAATGACTGAAACCAGCCCACTGAAGGAACAATGGGCTTGGAGGTCAGTCCTTAATCTTAATTATGCAAATTCTCACGACCATTGATCAGCAACCACTGACCAAAACCCACTGATCAAAGACCACTGATCAATGGCCATGAATACCATTCACAGAGAGCTCTTCTGTGTTGTGCCATGCGCTTCGCCAGAGGTTGTTTGGTTTCCCCGATGTATAAATCCTGGCAATCCTCCTGGCACTTAACAGCGTACACTATTTTACTCTGTTTGTGTCGGGCGACCCGATTGGGGTGGACTAGTTTTTGGCACAGTGTTTTGGGGTTTGAAAGCCACAGAGACCCAGTGTTTAGATAAAATGCGTCTCAACTGCTCCAATACTCCTGACACATATGGGATCACTACAGGTTTTCGTTTGGGCAGCAGTTGTCCTTCTCTCCTGGATTGGCTGGAGCTTTCTTTAGGAGCCGTCCCAGCTTTGACAAAAGTCCAGCTGGGATAACCACATTTACTCAGGGCCTTCTTGATATGCCGTTCTTCTGCCTCCTTGGCCGCTGTGTCAGTGGGGATGGTGTTCGCTCCTAATGACACCCAGTTTGTGCTCCAGTGGATGATGAGAGTCAAACCTTAAATACTGATCCGTATGTGTAGGTTTACGGTACACGTCAGCTTTTAGATGTTCCCCATTACTGATGGAAATCTCAGTCTAAGAAAGCTAACCTGCCACTTTTCATAGCCTCCCTGGTGAATTTCATGTGTCGGTCCACAGAGTTAATGTGATCCGTGAATTGTGGTACGTCCTGAGATTTGATTTTCACCCAGGTGTCATCCACATACCTGAACCAATGGATTGGTGGTGTTCCAGGGTAGGATAGCAAAGCCCTCTTTTCCTCTTCTTCCATGTACAAATTGGCCACGATGGGTGAAACTGGGGAGCCCATGGCACACCCATGTTTCTGCCTGTAGAACTGACCCTTGTATGTGAAGTAGGTGGAATGAAGACACAGTTCCAAAAGCAAACACACTTGGTCGATGCTGAGAGTGGTCCTGTTGCTGAGGTTGGTGTCATAATCTCTTACGGACTACCTTCAATGCTTCCGTGACTGGGATGCAAGTGAAGAGAGATGTAACGTCGTACAAGACCATGGTTTCATCTGCCTCCGTAATGACATCTCTCACCCGTCCATCCATCCATCTTCATCCGCTTTATCCGAGGCCGGGTCGCAGGGGCAGCAGCCTAAGCAGAGGCCCAGACCTCCCTCTCCCCAGCCACCTCCTCCAGCTTATCCGGGGGAACACCAAGGCGTCCCCAGGCCAGCCGAGAGATATAATCTCTCCAGCGTGTCCTGGCCTGCCCCGGGGCCTCCTCCCGGTGGGACATGCCCGGAACACCTCGCCCAGGAGGCGCCCAGGAGGCATCCTTGTCAGATGCCCGACCCACCTCAGCTGGCTCCTTTCAATGTGGAGCAGCAGCGGCTCTACTCTGAGCCCCTCCCGGATGGCCGAACTTCTCACCCTATATCTGAGGGAGAGGCCAGCCACCCTTCGGAGGAAGTTCATTTCTGCCGCTTGTATCCGCAATCTCGGTCTTTCGGTCACTACCCACAGCTCGTGGCCATAGGTGAGGGTAGGGACGTAGATCGACCGGTAAATTGAGAGCTTCGCTTTTACACTCAGCTCCCTCTTCACCACGACGGACCGGTGAAGCGTCCGCATCACTGCAGCCACAGCCCCAATCCGTCTGTCGATCTCCGGCTCCCTTCTCCCATCACTCGTGAACAAGACCCCGAGATACTTGAACTCCTCCACTTGGGGCAGGAACTCATCCCCGACCCGGAGTGGGCACTCCACCCTTTTCCGGCTGAGAACCATGGCCTCAGATTTGGAGGTGCTGATCCTCATTCCCGCTGCTTCACACTCGGCTGCGAACCGTTCCATTGCGAGCTGGAGGCCCTCACCCGATGAAGCCAACAGAACCACATCATCCGCAAAAAGCAGAGATGAGATTCTGAGGCCACCAAAGTGAAAGCCCTCCGCTTCTTGGCTGCGCCTAGAAATCCTGTCCATAAGAATTATGAACAAAACCGGTGACAAAGGGCAGCCCTGGCGGAGCCCATCACCCACCGGGAACGAGTCCGACTTACTGCCGGCAACGCGAACCAAGCTCTGGCAACGGTTGTATAGGGATCGAATGGCCCGTAATAATCGGCCTGATACACCATACTCCCGCAACACCTCCCACAGGACACCCCGAGGGACACGGTCGAATGCCTTCTCCAAGTCCACAAAACACATGTAGACTGGTTGGGCAAACTCCCATGCACCCTCAAGTATCCTTGAGAGGATAAAGAGCTGGTCCAGTGTTCTGCGACCAGGACGAAAACCGCATTGTTCCTCCTGTGTCCGAGGTTCGACTAGCAGACGAACTCTCCTTTCCAGCACCCTGGCATAGACTTTCCTAGGGAGGCTGAGGAGTGTGATCCCCCTGTAGTTGGAACACACCCTCCGGTCTCCCTTCTTAAAGATGGGGACCACCACCCTGGTCTGCCAGTCCAGGGGTACTGCCCCTGATCTCCACGCAACATTGTAGAGGCGTGTCAACCAGGACAGCCCTACAACGTCCAGAGCCTTCAGGAACTCGGGGTGGACCACATCAACACCAGGGGCTCTGCCACCAAGGAGTTGTTTAACTGCCTCAGTGACCTCACCCCCGGAAATTGGCAGGTCATTCCCCTCATCCCCAGACTCTGCTTCCTCCTCGGAAGACGTGTCAGTGGGATTAAGGATGTCCTCGAAGTATTCCTTCCACCGCCTGACAATTTTCTCAGTCGACGTCAGCAGCGCTCTGCCAGCACTATACACAGCGCAGGTAGAGCACCGCATTCCCCTCCTGAGACGCCTGACGATTTGCCAGAATCTCTTCGAGGCAGTCCGAAAGTCTTTTTCCATGGCCTCCCCGAACTCCTCCCACACCCGAGTTTTTGCTTCAGCCACTGCCCGAGCCGCATTCCGCTTGGCCTGTCAATACCTGTCGACTGCCTCCGGAGTCCCACAGGCTAACCAAGCCTGATAGGACTCCTTCTTCAGCCTGGTGGCTCCTTTCACCTCTGGTGTGCACCATTTGGTTAGGTGATTACCACCACGGCAGGCACCAACCACCTTGCGGCCGCAGCTCAATGCAGCAGCTTCGGCAATGGAGACGCTGATCATGGTCCATTCGGACTCAATGTCCCCAGTCTCCCTCGGAATGCTGTTGAAGCTCTGCCGGAGGTGTGCGTTGAAGATCTTGCAGACTGGGGCCTCTGCTAGACGTTCCCAGCACACCCTCACTACGCGTTTAGTAGGGGTGCAACGATACACAAAATTCACGGTTCGGTTCGGTTCGATACTTTGGTGTCACGGTTCGATATTTTTTCGATACAAAAAAAATGTTCATGCCTTTTTATTAATTTGTCATTTATTAAATTTTCACGGCACATTCTGCACCACATCTCTGTGCGTTCATCATTTGTTTGAAGCCAGCTCACCTCCTGCAACCACTTTTCCGAGAATACGCGCTTCTTTTGTGGTTCAGACTCCATTTCTTTGGAGGTGAAGGAACACCAAAGTAATTGCTTAAAGGATTTTGCTTCTTCAACATCTTTAAGAGTTCTAAACAAATGTCTGTCCTCCTCCAGAAAATCCTATGTACGCAAACACGCGTTGCAACTTCTTATCTTGTGCACGTTTTTTATTTTGACAGCGAATGCGCACCTGCGGACCACTTATGTGCAGCCCTGGTTATTTAGGTCGTCATATTGCAGCCACAGAAATTCTTTTGTCCATGAAACCATAAAGCTGCACTTTCTTTTTGCCTTATAGTCTGATTTGTCATAACTTTTCCGTTTTGTGGTAAGCTTTGTTTGGCTGTCACTTCTTCACGCTGACCTGTCTTATTTGGCTCAGCAGAACTAAAATATATATCCTGCTGCTTTTACACACGCACTCACATAACGCTCAGCGATTCTCTGCGCGATCAACCTCTCACATGTTTAAGCTTGCTGCGGGAGATTTCACTTGTCATGTTTGCATAGTAAGCTAACGATTGATAAGATGTCAGAGGAATTGGTGCGCAAATTATCATCACTCACCAATCAGTACTGTCGCTCTCTATACGCAGTTCGCACGATTGCAAAGTGAAAGCAAAAAACAAGCGCAAATTCAAACGCGATTTCAATATGTCACATATTGACAGTGGCTCACCGATGCCAATGGCATAATTACCCAGCTACATTTCCGAAAGAATGCAAAAGCATTGACATATATTTTGCGAGCCTTGTATCTGATTAAGGAATCACTCATCTTTGGAAAAGAGAGTTTATTACAGAGAAATGGCTCTTTCCAAAATAAAAGCTATACTATACGCTTCTTCTGGGCTATATTCTCAGCACCATATTAAATATATCAGGTCCCCATAAGGAGAATCATGTGCTAACGGCTGTCTAAATGACTCGGCTAAAGTTTGTAGCATGCATGCTTGTTGTTTTTGTCTGCTTCCACTTGTCTTTGCACTAGGATGATGTCGGAGTAAATGTGCAGTCATATTCGTTGTGTTCCCACTAGTGCTGTCAGCGTTAATCTGAAATGAGGTTAACGACACAACACCTCCGTTAACGAGCTACTGCGGATTGCCTTGTGCGTGGGGCTGGACGGCCAACACAACGAGCTAACTGCGCTAACACACTAGTTCCCACCCATGTAATTGAGCATTGCTGGCACATCCAACATACTGTTTTACTTTAGTCCATGACGCGCTTACCTTCAGGGTCATACTTCACATGAAAACCAAAATAGTTCCAAACGCCAGATCTGAATGAGGGTGGGGGAGGTTCAATTTGCCATGTTGCAACTAGCTTAGCTTCTGTCTTGCTAGCTTGCCCTGCGCTCAGTGAATCTGCGTTCGACTACTCCGCCTAGGCTGCACTGTTGAGCGCAGATCCACTGAGCGCTCAACACAGACAGCATCGTCAGAAGGGAAGTTGATAAAATAAATTAAAAATGTTGTATTGTTCGATACATATGCGTACCGAACCGAAAGCACTGTATCGAACGGTTCAATATCGATACGAGTATCGTTGCACCCCTAGAGTTTAGGTGCACTGGTTCTGTCCAGCGTCCTCTCCTGCCACCTGATCCAACTCACCACCAGGTGGTGATCAGTTGACAGCTCAGCCCCTCTCTTTACCCGAGTGTCCAGAACATATGTTCGCAGGTCTGGTGATACAATTACAAAATCAATCATTGACCTGCGGCCTAGAGCGTCCTGGTGCCACGTGCACTTATGGACACTCTTATGTTCGAACAAGGTGTTTGTTATGGCCAAACTGTGATTTGCACAGAAGTCCAATAACAAAACACCGCTCGGGTTCAGATCAGGGAGGCCGTTCCTCCCAATCACGCCCCTCCAAGTCTTGCTGTCGTTACCCACGTGAGTATTGAAGTCTCCCAGCAGGACAACAGAGTCTCCAGGTGGAGCACCTTCCTCTCCATGGTGATTTTGGATGCTGGGGGCTTTGCATTGCTGAGACAGGCCAAAACTTTCGTCCGTAGTTGCTATGCTTCCATTTCTGCAATATTGTTGTTACGAATTGCTGTTTCTGTGGCTGTGATCAGCTCCACTAGCGGGATTTGTCCCGGTGTGACAGCAAATTTCAGCAAGGATGTTTTTCTCTGTTTCGGTGAGCTGTCTGTCAGACAAATTCTTCACCCACTTGTCCACATCCTCGGTGTCGCATCCTTGTCTCTTCTGGTCACTGAGGACACTCTCCGTATTTTGCCGTGGTTTCCGACGTACAACAAGTAAGTCAAACTTCCTTTGTTGCCTGGTCTTAGACTTCTTGTGCTGTGCTAGACGAGCCTTCTCAGTAAAGTCAAACACCTTTTTAAGAGTATTCTCATCTAGAAGCATTGTCAGTCTCTGTTGGATCTGCTCCTCTTGAGATTTTAGCATGTCCATGGTAAAATTTGTTTGCCTCACCCGTTCATTAAGCAACTGATGCTGTGCCTTCTGGAGGATTTTTGTTGCCCGGAAGCCTTTAACGAAGAGCTCATTTGCAGACTTTTAGGAGTAATCCCGTTTTGTCTGCATCTGAGGCTGAATCTCAGGTGGTTCCTGTAATCCACCATCTTACGTGCTGTTTGCTCATACTGACGTACAAGCTTCAGGCCGTCCTTGCCAAAGTGGGTTAAAACGTCTTGATGCATTCAGAATGCCTCGATTCATAATCAAGGAGGGGGCCTAAGGCCATCTTACAGTGCTGTGATTGCAGCCATTCCCCAACTCTCTGTGTATGGTACTCATGGCTATTGATCAGTGGTCTTTGATCAGTGGGTTTTGGTCAGTGGTTGTTGATCAATGGTCATGAGAATTTGCATAATTAAGATTAAGGAACTGACCTCCCAGCCCATTGTTCCTTCAGTGGGCTGGTTTCAGTCATTATGCAAATGTACTGTTTATAAGATTGGGGAAACCTGCAGTCAGCTGAGACTGAAGAAGTCACTTGGATGAGTGACGAAACGTTTTTCCCACAAAACGCTATGTCCAGATGAACAGAATCAACTCTTGGAGATTTACTTACCTGGATGATTGAGAATGCATCAAGATGCTGCTTAACATATTTTTTTGTCAGATAACCTAGACTTGACAGACTCTGGTGAGAGTGAAGACGGCGAGGCTGACAAAGAATACCCACCAGCACAAACAAAAATGGGTAAATGCACCAACAAACAACTCATATTTATGTAGTATTCAGTTGAATGCAATATTGTGAGATGTTTCAGGTAAACACAGTTATTTAAAAGGTAGTAGTAAGGATTATATGTGCACTGTAAGTCTTAAATATTGAAAATGTCTTAATTTGTTTTGGGCTGAGGTTAATACACTGCTTAAGCTATTCTTGACATAGTCATAAAGATTGATGTCTGTCAAATAATGTCACTAAAGAAAGGTCTAACCAGATCAGTACAAAAAATGTAATAGTACTTACAGTGATAGTTTTGTGTTGTGATGTTACAGATATCTAGCCAGAGATGTGTGTAAATGAATCAACCACAACGCAACAGAGCATTAATATTGAGCTACACTATTCAACTACAGAAAAGGGAACTAGGCAGTTTGTTGAGGTACCTCCAGGGACCTCTGACAGTATTACCCACTTCCTACAGTGTGCCCACTGATGATGATTGTCTTATAACTGGACTGTTGGAGTATTGTGTTTACATTTTTACAAGGTATGCCGAGAACATCTCTTCCGCTTATCCTAACCCCAGCAAGTGCACTTATTGGACTTGGCTGCCCAGTCGATAAGGCGGGACGTTAGCATAGTGGTTAGCACTGTTGCCTCACAGCAAGACGGTCCTGAGTTCATCGGTCCAGGGTCCGCAAACATGGAGTTGTTTTCTCCATGTTTGCGTGGGTTCTCTCGGCATACTTCAGCTTCCTCGTACAGTCCAAAGAAACTGGGGTTAGGTTAATTGGTCACTCTAAATTGCCCATTGATGTGAATGTGATTGCATATAGTTGTTTTTCTCTGTGTTAGTCCTGTGGGAGACCGGCGACCTCAGTCATTTTAGGACTGAGCTATGGACCTGAGGATTACTTGTATTTATGGATGCCTCTCTCCTTGTTAGTGAAAATCATTGTCTTGTTAAAGGAAAGTCTAAACAGGAACAGAAAATGTGACTGCTATATTGAGCTAAAATACTCCTTGTACTATAGGGAGGAGTACTATGCCACCTGTAGAGGAACCTCCAAACACCTCAAACGGTATAACTATCCATCACCCTACATATTGATGGCTCTTCCATGATTACCAAGCCACTCATATTGTTTGTGATATTTTTGTTTTACTTTTCTATTTACAGATGTGGACTCGGCTGGAGAAGGCACATCACGAGGTACCACAAGAATAAAATATTTTAAAATATCAAGACATCTTTGAACAGATTCTTTGAACAACAGACTAGCAAATGGTTATCTCTGTAACAGTGTTTGACAAGATTTTTGATGTCTTTCATCTGTGTGGATGGCTTTTATGTTTTATTTCTAGTAAAATAGGTGTGTCCAAAGTTTTAACTGGTACTGCAGATATATCATGACAATTCACTGATATGCCAGCTGAACAAATGGTCAATGTAACTTTAAACTTCTTCAGTCATTTTAGGACTGAGCTATGGACTTGAGGATTACTTGTATCTATGGGTGCCTCTCTCCTTGTTAGTGAAAATCATTGTCGTGTTAAAGGAAAGTCTAAACAGGAACAGAAAATGTGACTGCTATATTAAGCTAAAATACTCATTGTACTACAGGGAGGAGTACTATGCCACCTGTAGAGGAACCTCCAAACACCTCAAATGGTATAACTATCCACCACCCTGCATATTGATGGCTCTTCCATGATTACCAAGCCACTCGTGTTGTTTGTGATATTTTTGTTTTACTTTTCTATTTACAGATGTGGACTCGGCTGGAGAAGGCACATCACGAGGTACCACAAGAATAAAATATTTTAAAATATCAAGACACCCTTGAACAGATTCTTTGAACAACAGACTAGCAAATGGTTATCTCTGTAACAGTGTTTGACAAGCTTTTTGATGTCTTTCATCTGTGTGGATGGCTTTTATGTTTTATTTCTAGTAAAATAGGTGTGTCCAAAGTTTTAACTGGCACTGCAGATATATCATGACAATTCGCTGATATGCCAGCTGAACAAATGGTCAATGTAACTTTAAACTTCTTCAGTCATTTTAGGACTGAGCTATGGACTTGAGGATTACTTGTATTTATGGGTGCCTCTCTCCTTGTTAGTGAAAATCATTGTCGTGTTAAAGGAAAGTCTAAACAGGAACAGAAAATGTGACTGCTATATTAAGCTAAAATACTCATTGTACTACAGGGAGGAGTACTATGCCACCTGTAGAGGAACCTCCAAACACCTCAAATGGTATAACTATCAACCACCCTGCATATTGATGGCTCTTCCATGATTACCAAGCCACTCGTGTTGTTTGTGATATTTTTGTTTTACTTTTCTATTTACAGATGTGGACTCGGCTGGAGAAGGCACATCACGAGGTACCACAAGAATAAAATATTTTAAAATATCAAGACACCTTTGAACAGATTCTTTGAACAACAGACTAGCAAATGGTTATCTCTGTAACAGTGTTTGACAAGCTTTTTGATGTCTTTCATCTGTGTGGATGGCTTTTATGTTTTATTTCTAGTAAAATAGGTGTGTCCAAAGTTTTAACTGGTACTGCAGATATATCATGACAATTCACTGATATGCCAGCTGAACAAATGGTCAATGTAACTTTAAACTTCTTCAGTCATTTTAGGACTGAGCTATGGACCCGAGGATTACTTGTATTTATGGGTGCCTCTCTCCTTGTTAGTGAAAATTATTTTCGTGTTAAAGGAAAGTCTAAACAGGAACAGAAAATGTGACTGCTATATTGAGCTAAAATACTCCTTGTACTATAGGGAGGAGTACTATGCCACCTGTAGAGGAACCTCCAAACACCTCAAACGGTATAACTATCCACCACCCTGCATATTGATGGCTCTTCCATGATTACCAAGCCACTCATGTTGTTTGTGATATTTTTGTTTTACTTTTCTATTTACAGATGTGGACTCGGCTGGAGAAGGCACATCACGAGGTACCACAAGAATAAAATATTTTAAAATATCAAGACACCTTTGAACAGATTCTTTGAACAACAGACTAGCAAATGGTTATCTCTGTAACAGTGTTTGACAAGATCTGATATGAAAGTTTGGTCAATATGACATGCCAGAATTTTACAAACATTGCATAGTTCATGACTAATATCCAGTATGACCTTAAAGTTGGCATGAGGAATTTTCTTCTCAGGTTCAACATTAGAATACTTTTCTTATTTTGGTTCTTATTTCAGTTTTGGGATTTGAAAGCCACAGAGACGTTATCTTTTAAGAAAATCCGTATCAGCTGTTCTTGTCCTTCTTTGCTCCTGGATTGGCTGGAGCGTTCTTTAGTTGCCTTCCCAGGTTTGACAAAATTCCAGCTGGGATAACCTCATTTACTCGGGGCCTTCTTGATGTCATGTTCTTGTGCTTCCCTGGCCGCTATGTCTTTGCTCTATTTTGTAATATTTTGATGACGCCCAAGTTGTGCTCCAGTGGATGGTGAGAGTAAAGCCTTGAATACTGATCTGTCTGCACAGGTTTACAGTACACATCGACTTGAAAGTTGGCTCACTTAAAGCTCCAGTAAACTCAGCTTAAATACTAATATTGCATATTAATACTTACCATTAATCATCTTCAAAAGCCTGAGTAACAGTTCAAATGTTCATAACTATTCGAAAACAAAGATGGGAAACTGCTTATCTTGCTTTTTAAACCATATATGAAAACTACATTGGCATGTTAGATCACCTTTTGATTGAAATCTTTTTATTTTTATTTTAAGAGACAATATGAGAGTTTATTGTCAGTGTTGGTGATTCTGTAAATGTGTACATCTTTAAACTAATATTTTTTTGCACAAGTTATTTCTGACTCAAATGTTTTTTAATCTCCCATGTTTCACGGTTTTTATCAAATGAGAAAGAGGTTTCATGTGAGTCATCTTGTTTTGCTGAGTATGACATCAGAGTAGACTGTCCTACATTGTCTTCGGAACAGATTGTTTTGACTTTCAGAGGAATGGAAACAAATGTGTGCCTTACATCACTGGATCTTGAATGAGTCCTCAAAGTATCCTTGATATCTTTAGAGTTTTCATTAATGCTGGTTGTATCTGATCACCCAGAACTTGTCATAATGCCAGGTCTGAACTGGGCTACTGTTACAGTACAAAATCACATGAGAACAAGAGTGGTGGAAATGAGGAATAATTTGCTTGACAAACTAAGTGAAAAGATCAGAGGACAAAGCTGAAGTAATGGGTTGAACCTGGATTCTGCATGATTGGAAGTAGAGGACAATAAAGGAGGACATGATGAAACTGGATGGGAACTAATGTCACTTTGTAATTGGGTGTCCCGTGGCATTCACATAGAAGTTCTATCTTTAATAGTTTTCTTTGAGTTAATGTTTTTGCGGGAAAGAACGAGCTAGATCTTCTAATCAGAATATAGCTTTTAAGACACTGTATTTATCTAACATGGCAAAAAGCCAAACCCCCGTGTAAATCTAAAGCCCCACAGCTATTTAAACCAAGTTAAAAAATGCTGTGGTTAATGCCTGGACTTCTTTTTGATATGTGTACCATGAAATGGATTTGATGTTTACATCCATATTGTTCTTGAAGAGTAACTTTATAATAACTTAATAATTAACAAATCAAAAGTAAGCTGATCTTATTTTCTCTCCCCCTTGTAGCATTCCCTGGAAATGGCGCAGAAGGGGAAAATCCTCGAAGGAGACAAAAATGTCCATGGTCTCCCAAAGAGATTGCAGCAGTCATGAGACATTTCCGTGGGCACATTGCAAATGGGAAACTAGCCACTGTGACAGAAATCAAACAGTGTAAAAATGCTGAACGTCCTGTATTAGACAGTCGCTCTGTTCAAAATGTGAGAGACTTCGTCAGGAACCGCGGCATAACTCTAAAAAAAAGGAACAGCCGCTAAACGATTAATCAAGTTACAAAAATATATACACAGATGTTTGACATATATGTCATGTTTGCAAAAAGCACGTGTTCTTGTTGAAATAAACTTGAGTATTCACCATCAGATTGGCTATTATTTATATATATATATATATATATATATATATATATATATAATTTTTTTTTGTCTCTAAAGACCGTACTTAAAGGGAACATGATATGTGAAAAGCACCTTTTCTGTGCTTGAGCATGTATCTTATTACCAATTCAAGAACTCTGAAGATACACAACCCTGGAACCTTTTCTTTTGGAACTGAATATTTGTCTTTCAGTGAGGCTTTCTTATACTGAGGGGAAAAGTTCCTAAAAGCAAATTCTCATCAGCAGTTGTATAACTCAAATTAAGGAAGATATGTGCTTAATGTAAATGCATAATATACCAACTAGGAAATCTAACCTTTAATTGCTAGCCTTTAACAGAGAAGACCTGTAAATTCATGGTTGAAAAGTTACCTTTGGAACTCTTATCCCTGTATTGCTTTGACTTGAGCATTAGACATTTCATAAAGACTATAGGGAATTCACATTATAAATATGTGATGGCTCCAATACAAATCTAAGAATAAGGTTTGTCTTTGCAAATTGCATTGAGCTAGTTCTCAAATTCAGGTCTTTGTGTTTTGTGATGTTCGATTTTTGTCATAAGACCACGTTTTGTTAACTATTAATTTTAATATGCAGTAGTAGTGTTTGAGTTTAGCCATGTCCCACTTATTCATTTTTGGCCCTATAATATACTTTGGTGACAGGTATGTGTGTTGTATAGCCAGTGTCCTTACAAATCCTGTTGGGTGTTAAAATGTCTAATATTTTCATAGGCGGGGCTTCTCACCTAATTATCTATGTCCTGATAAGGTTGCAAAAAAACAGGTTCTTATATCTCTAGTTGTGTTGCGTGTATAGGAACTTTGAAGTGAGATCTGTGCTCTGTGGCTCAAAACAGATTTTTTGACGTATTCAGCATCTCTCAGGGGCAAGCGGAAAGTGGTGTCCCCATAGTCCACCACCTGGGCTGGTTTGGAAAAAGTGTCCTTGCAATACATAGAAACCCGTATAGGTGTGTGTGTGTGTGTGTGTGTGTGTGTGTGTGTGTGTTGGACAATGCAATTAAAGGTCATCCACTTGAAGGGGTGGATGTGCATAATGATGTGCAATAGGTGGGAGGAGCTGAGAAAGCAAAGCAAGGAGGATGAAAAAGATGAGACAAGATAAACAGGTAGGAGAGGTTGCTTTACAAAACTGTTCAGCTGCTCTGTTCAGTTCAGGTTCCTTAAATGCATTTCTGGATACTTTTTCTGCTAAATAATAATAATCTTTGTCACAATATGATGACTTACAGATGTCAGCAAATTCCTGGAGGGAGACTGCCAAAACCATTAGAAAGGACATGAGGGAATGTACAAAGAAGTGGGAAACACTTGAGGGACAAATATCTGGAGACATGCTTGGCCAGCCAAGTACCTTTACCATCAGTTTATTTATCAAGGCACTAGTCTTTTTGGAGGTGTGTTTGGGGTTGTTATCATGTTGGAATACTGTCCTGTGACCCAGTTTCCAAAGAGAGGGGATCATGCTCTGCTTCAGTATGTTTTTAAATTTTTAATCCTTTAGGTTATAGCAATAAATAGATAAAACTGTAGTTAAAGGAACCTTGTTTTGCATGCTGGAGATAAAAAGGTCATTGTCTTCTGCTATCAGAGCCCTACACTGTATGATGTCACATATCTTGTGCATCTCTGCATATCTTGTCAATAACCAGTGTACCTTCATAACTGTATTGTATAGTCTCAACGTATCTGTGTTGAATGGATGTTAATGTACTTTTGTGTTTGCTTGCACAAGGTTTCAGAGCACCCTGACCGTCCTCAAGCTGCTGTGCCCATGGCATCGTCCTCCTTTGAAGTTGATGAGCAGGTGACTAATTTTCTGGTGTTGTTATTATTGCAACAAGAACACAGCCGAGTTGTTTGGATGTTGATAGTGAGGGTGTTAGACACAAGTCCTATAGTGTTGGTTAATGTAAGATACCTACATTATGAGGACTGTGTGTGTTTTGGATGCGTAAGTCTATTGAAAGATGGGCTCTCAAGTCTGTGTGTAACAGAGACCCTGCAGTGTATGAAGCTTTCAGGTACATTATTATGAGGACTGTGTGTGGATACTGCTGAGTGTCATGTTGGTTCACACTGGAGAATTAATTTTCACTCAATATTACTTCATTACATTTACCTCATTTATGTCAATAACCAGTGTACCTTCATAACTGTATTGTATAGTCTCAACATATCTGTGTTGAATGGATGTTAATGTACTTTTGTGTTTGCTTGCACAAGGTTTCAGAGCACCCTGACCGTCCTCAAGCTGCTGTGCCCATGGCATCGTCCTCCTTTGAAGTTGATGAGCAGGTGACTAATTTTCTGGTGTTGTTATTATTGTAACAAGAACACAGCCGAGTTGTTTGGATGTTGATAGTGAGGGTGTTAGACACAAGTCCTATAGTGTTGGTTAATGTAAGATGCCTACATTATGAGGACTGTGTGTGGATACTGCCGAGTGTCATGTTGGTTCACACTGGAGAATTAATTTTCACTCAATATTACTTCATTACATTTACCTCATTTATGTCAATAACCAGTGTACCTTCATAACTGTATTGTATAGTCTCAACGTATCTGTGTTGAATGGATGTTAATGTACTTTTGTGTTTGCTTGCACAAGGTTTCAGAGCACCCTGACCGTCCTCAAGCTGCTGTGCCCATGGCATCGTCCTCCTTTGAAGTTGATGAGCAGGTGACTAATTTTCTGGTGTTGTTATTATTGTAACAAGAACACAGCCGAGTTGTTTGGATGTTGATAGTGAGGGTGTTAGACACAAGTCCTATAGTGTTGGTTAATGTAAGATACCTACATTATGAGGACTGTGTGTGTTTTGGATGCGTAAGTCTATTGAAAGATGGGCTCTCAAGTCTGTGTGTAACAGAGACCCTGCAGTGTATGAAGCTTTCAGGTACATTATTATAATGACTGTGTGTGGATACTGCCGAGAGTCATGTTGGTTCACACTGGAGAATTAATTTTCACTCAATATTACTTCATTACATTTACCTCATTTATGTCAATAACCAGTGTACCTTCATAACTGTATTGTATAGTCTCAACGTATCTGTGTTGAATGGATGTTAATGTACTTTTGTGTTTGCTTGCACAAGGTTTCAGAGCACCCTGACCGTTCTCAAGGTGATGTGCCCATGGCATCGTCCTCCTTTGAAGTTGATGAGCAGGTGACTAATTTTCTGGTGTTGTTATTATTGCAACAAGAACACAGCCGAGTTGTTTGGATGTTGATAGTGAGGGTGTTAGACACAAGTCCTATAGTGTTGGTTAATGTAAGATACCTACATTATGAGGACTGTGTGTGTTTTGGATGCGTAAGTCTATTGAAAGATGGGCTCTCAAGTCTGTGTGTAACAGAGACCCTGCAGTGTATGAAGCTTTCAGGTACATTATTATGAGGACTGTGTGTGGATACTGCTGAGTGTCATGTTGGTTCACACTGGAGAATTAATTTTCACTCAATATTACTTCATTACATTTACCTCATTTATGTCAATAACCAGTGTACCTTCATAACTGTATTGTATAGTCTCAACATATCTGTGTTGAATGGATGTTAATGTACTTTTGTGTTTGCTTGCACAAGGTTTCAGAGCACCCTGACCGTCCTCAAGCTGCTGTGCCCATGGCATCGTCCTCCTTTGAAGTTGATGAGCAGGTGACTAATTTTCTGGTGTTGTTATTATTGCAACAAGAACACAGCCGAGTTGTTTGGATGTTGATAGTGAGGGTGTTAGACACAAGTCCTATAGTGTTGGTTAATGTAAGATACCTACATTATGAGGACTGTGTGTGTTTTGGATGCGTAAGTCTATTGAAAGATGGGCTCTCAAGTCTGTGTGTAACAGAGACCCTGCAGTGTATGAAGCTTTCAGGTACATTATTATGAGGACTGTGTGTGGATACTGCCGACAGTCATGTTGGTTCACACTGGAGAATTAATTTTCACTCAATATTACTTCATTACATTTACCTCATTTATGTCAATAACCAGTGTACCTTCATAACTGTATTGTATCGTCTCAACGTATCTGTGTTGAATGGATGTTAATGTACTTTTGTGTTTGCTTGCACAAGGTTTCAGAGCACCCTGACCGTCCTCAAGCTGCTGTGCCCATGGCATCGTCCTCCTTTGAAGTTGATGAGCAGGTGACTAATTTTCTGGTGTTGTTATTATTGTAACAAGAACACAGCCGAGTTGTTTGGATGTTGATAGTGAGGGTGTTAGACACAAGTCCTATAGTGTTGGTTAATATAAGATGCCTACATTATGAGGACTGTGTGTGGATACTGCCGAGTGTCATGTTGGTTCACACTGGAGAATTAATTTTCACTCAATATTACTTCATTACATTTACCTCATTTATGTCAATAACCAGTGTACCTTCATAACTGTATTGTATAGTCTCAACGTATCTGTGTTGAATGGATGTTAATGTTCTTTTGTGTTTGCTTGCACAAGGTTTCAGAGCACCCTGACCGTCCTCAAGCTGCTGTGCCCATGGCATCGTCCTCCTTTGAAGTTGATGAGCAGGTGACTAATTTTCTGATGTTGTTATTATTGTAACAAGAACACAGCCGAGTTGTTTGGATGTTGATAGTGAGGGTGTTAGACACAAGTCCTATAGTGTTGGTTAATATAAGATGCCTACATTATGAGGACTGTGTGTGGATACTGCCGAGTGTCATGTTGGTTCACACTGGAGAATTAATTTTCACTCAATATTACTTCATTACATTTACCTCATTTATGTCAATAACCAGTGTACCTTCATAACTGTATTGTATAGTCTCAACGTATCTGTGTTGAATGGATGTTAATGTACTTTTGTGTTTGCTTGCACAAGGTTTCAGAGCACCCTGGCCGTCCTCAAGCTGCTGTGCCCATGGCATCGTCCTCCTTTGAAGTTGATGAGCAGGTGACTAATTTTCTGGTGTTGTTATTATTGTAACAAGAACACAGCCGAGTTGTGTGGATGTTGATAGTGAGGGTGTTAGACACAAGTCCTATAGTGTTGGTTAATGTAAGATACCTACATTATGAGGACTGTGTGTGTTTTGGATGCGTAAGTCTATTGAAAGATGGGCTCTGAAGTCTTTGTGTAACAGAGATCCTGCAGTGTATGAAGCTTTCAGGTACATTATTATGAGGACTGTGTGTGGATACTGCTGAGTGTCATGTTGGTTCACACTGGAGAATTAATTTTCACTCAATATTACTTCATTACATTTACCTCATTTATGTCAATAACCAGTGTACCTTCATAACTGTATTGTATAGTCTCAACGTATCTGTGTTGAATGGATGTTAATGTACTTTTGTGTTTGCTTGCACAAGGTTTCAGAGCACCCTGACCGTCCTCAAGCTGCTGTGCCCATGGCATCGTCCTCCTTTGAAGTTGATGAGCAGGTGACTAATTTTCTGGTGTTGTTATTATTGCAACAAGAACACAGCCGAGTTGTGTGGATGTTTATAGTGAGGGTGTTAGACACAAGTCCTATAGTGTTGGTTAATGTAAGATACCTACATTATGAGGACTGTGTGTGTTTTGGATGCGTAAGTCTATTGAAAGATGGGCTCTTCCACAAAATTTCTTCCTGATGTTTGCCAATGTTTTAAATTAACAGCTAAGCCACTTGATTTGCATTTAACCGAGACTTCAACTTAAAGTCAATGAGCAGTGGTTACACAGATGCTCTTTTACTTAAAAATTATAGTCAGTCTATCAGAAAATATGCTTTAATCATGATGGGGAAACCCTGAAATGTTGGATCTTACTGTATGTATTCATGTCACATTGTCGCAGCAAATGAGGGAAGTTTTTTCATGACATGAAAGAATTGAAAATGAACGGTATAAACTCAACGAACTTTGGTTTTCAACAGAACTGCAAACATGATGTGGTGTATTCGTCAGAGACGATGTTGAAAAAATGTGCCTTTTGTAATGCACATTCTCCTGCTTTCAAGTTTCTTTGCGTGAAATGTAAAGGTGAGTGTTCTTGTCCTTTTATTTTAGATGATTGTCAAGATATTAACAGAATGTAAACACATTCATGAGCAAAACATTGTCACGCTGGCAGCTTTCTAATTCTTATTGAAATATTCCGTTTATTTCAATTTTAATATCCGATTCTTGTGTCAAATATTAATGACACAAGTTATTCAGTAACTAGTGGAGACATACAAACAGGTTTTAGAAGTAAACTTTTAAGTTCTGCTTTCCTAACTACATCAAGCAGCATTCTGCCTTTAGTATTACCAGCTATTACAGGCCTTTTACGGGAGTAATACCAGTTTGTCAAACTACGCAAAATAAAACTCCATCTAACCTTCAGTCATTGACTAAAAAAATGCAACATGGTCATTATTAGTGGACCATTAAAATCAGTTTATGTAAAATAAATGTTGTGACACCATTTGTTCCACTGCTTTGATACTTTAGTACCAACTCGTCTCAAACATGTACAAGTTAATTAGGACAAGTTAATTACCAATTCTCAAAACCCATCCCTAAACAAATGTCTTTTGCATGATATGTAATTTTTGCTTTTGTTCTGGGAACCTAAAATCATTAAGCTGCATGGAAGTACTTGAATATCTTTTGTAATGTAAATGCATAAACACATTCTGTTTTTCATCTGTCTAGGGTGCTCTTGTATCTGGCACAAGTCCTGTTACATCAAAAGCACAAGGCTTGGACTTGAACTAGTAGGTTATTGTAATAATTTATATTGTTAAATTTTAGTAGTTAAGATACATTATGTAGACTTATTTTTCTTTCTTTTTTTTTTTTCCAAGGTTAGTGAAGAAACTAGTTCAGGTGAAGAGATGTCAGGGGAAGAATATATTCCGGATTGTAGCAGTTACTCAGACAGTTCAGCTGAAATTATCCCCCTACGTTCAAAACCTTTAAATATGCTCATAGTGGAGGATTGCAGTGAACTTTCGCCAGAAATTTCAAAATCAGAGAAAGCACAGAAATTTTCTTGGTTGAAGGGCCAGTGTCTAAAGGTGCAGGTACTACAGAGAAGCAGGTGAAAACTTGTGTGGAGAGTAAACAAGAAAAAGTATCAGAAGTTCAGAGTGAAGTTGCATCTGTGGAGCCTGGCACAGGAACTGGGGAAGTTGAGAGCACACAGTCTTCACACATATCCTCTTCAGCAAATCCCAAAAATTATTGCTTCATCTGTGACAAACCACAGTCAAAATTGGCCCGACACTTGAAGACCCACGAGAAGACGAATGCTGAAGTTGCTCAAATTCTAGCACTCTCAAAAAACTCAAAATATCGTAAAAAGATGCTTGAGAAAATGAGGAATAAGGGTAACTTTAAACACAACACAGATGTTTTAACAAGTGGTAGTGGACTGTTAAAACTAAAACGCAAATCCAAGAAAAACTATGATGTGAAACAGTATGTGCACTGCATGTATTGTCAAGGAATGTACCTTCGGAGAGACCTCTGGCGACATGCTCGTAAATGTCTCTCAAAACCGATGGAGGCTGATGAAAAGGCAGGAAGAAAAAGAGTCTTGTCCTTGTCCATGATGGTGGACTCAACACTGTGTCAACAAATATCCCAAGGTGTATGGAAGCTTTTAACTGTGATGAAAGATGATGAAGTTTCTGCTGCTGTGCGAAGTGACTTTTACATTCTTCAGCTTGCGCAGTCATTTTTCAACAAACATGGTCAAGATCCGACCAAACATGAATATATTCGGCAGAAGATCCGTGAAGTTGGAAGACTTCTACTGATCCTACGCAAGGAATATTCAATATACAACCTTGAGGATGCGATCAGACCTGCAAATTTTCATAAGCTTATCCAAGCTGTCAAGAAGGTGGCTGGGTTTGACGAAGACAGGCTCTCCTATAAAACTCCAAGTCTTGCTCTAAAGTTGGGTCACTCATTGCACAAGATATGTGACATCATACAGTGTAGGGCTCTGATAGCAGAAGACAATGACCTGGAAAAGTCAACACAGACTTTCAAAAAACTGTATGCATCAAAATGGTCTGAGCTTATTTCTCACAGAGCCTTAACAACACTGAGTGACAAGCACTTTAACAAGCCATCCACACTCCCTTTCACTGAGGATGTGCAGCGTCTTCACCAATATCTTGAAAAGATGGCAAATTCAGCATCGGAGAAATTGAAAAATAATCCATCACCACAAGCCTATGGGGAACTTTGCAGAATAACTTTGTCAAAAATTATTTTATTCAATCGAAGAAGAGGAGGTGAGGTTTCAAAGATGCAGCTGGAAGCCTTTCTTCAGAGGGACACAGCTACCCTTCATAAGGATGTTGCAGTTGGTCTCTCTAAGTTTGAGCAAAAACTGTGTGCCCATTTCAGTCGTGTTGAAATTAAGGGTAAAAGAGGCCGAAAGGTTGCTGTACTGTTATCACCAGACATGGTTGAAGCCCTAACGCAGCTCATAAGCAGAAGACTAGAGTGTGGAGTCCCGGAAGAAAACCCCTTCCTCTTTGCAAGACCCAACTGTTTGACTCCTTACAGAGGACAGGACTGTCTCAGGATTTATGCAAATGACTGTGGTGCACAAAGTCCTGAACTCCTTAGGTCAACACAGCTACGCAAGCATGTTGCAACTTTGTCACAGGTCTTGAACCTAAAAAATCACGAGCTTGACCAAGTTGCTGACTTTCTAGGCCATGATATCCGTGTCCACAGAGAATTTTACAGACTTCCAGAGGCTACAACCCAGCTGGCAAAAATATCAAAACTACTACTTGCCATGGAGAAAGGGACCCTTGGAAATCTCCAAGGCAAAACATTGGAAGAGATTGAAATTGAAGGTATTTCTAAGTAGATAGTATTTTAAGGTGTCTAGTTTTTAAGCTTTTGAGTGTTCTTAACACAATATATTTAATAACCTTACTTTTACATTAAATTTGTTAAGAGAAACAAGCAATGTTTGTACCTGCTGTTTAACATCTCCAAAAAGTTGATTCTGTTCATCTGGACATAGCTGAAGTTGATTCTGTTCATCTGGACATAGCTGAAGTTGATTCTGTTCATCTGGACATAGTGTTTTGTGGGAGAAATGTTTCGTCACTCATCCAAGTGACTTCTTCAGTCTCAGCTGACTGCAGGTTTCAATCTTATAAACAGTACATTTGCATAATGACTGAAACCAGCCCACTGAAGGAACAATGGGCTTGGAGGTCAGTCCTTAATCTTAATTATGCAAATTCTCACGACCATTG
Source organism: Neolamprologus multifasciatus (assembly GCF_963576455.1). Taxonomy (NCBI): domain Eukaryota; kingdom Metazoa; phylum Chordata; class Actinopteri; order Cichliformes; family Cichlidae; genus Neolamprologus; species Neolamprologus multifasciatus. The sequence goes on along the minus strand of NC_140440.1, from coordinate 36,860,587 downwards.
ATCAGCAACCACTGACCAAAACCCACTGATCAAAGACCACTGATCAATGGCCATGAATACCATTCACAGAGAGCTCTTCTGTGTTGTGCCATGCGCTTCGCCAGAGGTTGTTTGGTTTCCCCGATGTATAAATCCTGGCAATCCTCCTGGCACTTAACAGCGTACACTATTTTACTCTGTTTGTGTCGGGCGACCCGATTGGGGTGGACTAGTTTTTGGCACAGTGTTTTGGGGTTTGAAAGCCACAGAGACCCAGTGTTTAGATAAAATGCGTCTCAACTGCTCCAATACTCCTGACACATATGGGATCACTACAGGTTTTCGTTTGGGCAGCAGTTGTCCTTCTCTCCTGGATTGGCTGGAGCTTTCTTTAGGAGCCGTCCCAGCTTTGACAAAAGTCCAGCTGGGATAACCACATTTACTCAGGGCCTTCTTGATATGCCGTTCTTCTGCCTCCTTGGCCGCTGTGTCAGTGGGGATGGTGTTCGCTCCTAATGACACCCAGTTTGTGCTCCAGTGGATGATGAGAGTCAAACCTTAAATACTGATCCGTATGTGTAGGTTTACGGTACACGTCAGCTTTTAGATGTTCCCCATTACTGATGGAAATCTCAGTCTAAGAAAGCTAACCTGCCACTTTTCATAGCCTCCCTGGTGAATTTCATGTGTCGGTCCACAGAGTTAATGTGATCCGTGAATTGTGGTACGTCCTGAGATTTGATTTTCACCCAGGTGTCATCCACATACCTGAACCAATGGATTGGTGGTGTTCCAGGGTAGGATAGCAAAGCCCTCTTTTCCTCTTCTTCCATGTACAAATTGGCCACGATGGGTGAAACTGGGGAGCCCATGGCACACCCATGTTTCTGCCTGTAGAACTGACCCTTGTATGTGAAGTAGGTGGAATGAAGACACAGTTCCAAAAGCAAACACACTTGGTCGATGCTGAGAGTGGTCCTGTTGCTGAGGTTGGTGTCATAATCTCTTACGGACTACCTTCAATGCTTCCGTGACTGGGATGCAAGTGAAGAGAGATGTAACGTCGTACAAGACCATGGTTTCATCTGCCTCCGTAATGACATCTCTCACCCGTCCATCCATCCATCTTCATCCGCTTTATCCGAGGCCGGGTCGCAGGGGCAGCAGCCTAAGCAGAGGCCCAGACCTCCCTCTCCCCAGCCACCTCCTCCAGCTTATCCGGGGGAACACCAAGGCGTCCCCAGGCCAGCCGAGAGATATAATCTCTCCAGCGTGTCCTGGCCTGCCCCGGGGCCTCCTCCCGGTGGGACATGCCCGGAACACCTCGCCCAGGAGGCGCCCAGGAGGCATCCTTGTCAGATGCCCGACCCACCTCAGCTGGCTCCTTTCAATGTGGAGCAGCAGCGGCTCTACTCTGAGCCCCTCCCGGATGGCCGAACTTCTCACCCTATATCTGAGGGAGAGGCCAGCCACCCTTCGGAGGAAGTTCATTTCTGCCGCTTGTATCCGCAATCTCGGTCTTTCGGTCACTACCCACAGCTCGTGGCCATAGGTGAGGGTAGGGACGTAGATCGACCGGTAAATTGAGAGCTTCGCTTTTACACTCAGCTCCCTCTTCACCACGACGGACCGGTGAAGCGTCCGCATCACTGCAGCCACAGCCCCAATCCGTCTGTCGATCTCCGGCTCCCTTCTCCCATCACTCGTGAACAAGACCCCGAGATACTTGAACTCCTCCACTTGGGGCAGGAACTCATCCCCGACCCGGAGTGGGCACTCCACCCTTTTCCGGCTGAGAACCATGGCCTCAGATTTGGAGGTGCTGATCCTCATTCCCGCTGCTTCACACTCGGCTGCGAACCGTTCCATTGCGAGCTGGAGGCCCTCACCCGATGAAGCCAACAGAACCACATCATCCGCAAAAAGCAGAGATGAGATTCTGAGGCCACCAAAGTGAAAGCCCTCCGCTTCTTGGCTGCGCCTAGAAATCCTGTCCATAAGAATTATGAACAAAACCGGTGACAAAGGGCAGCCCTGGCGGAGCCCATCACCCACCGGGAACGAGTCCGACTTACTGCCGGCAACGCGAACCAAGCTCTGGCAACGGTTGTATAGGGATCGAATGGCCCGTAATAATCGGCCTGATACACCATACTCCCGCAACACCTCCCACAGGACACCCCGAGGGACACGGTCGAATGCCTTCTCCAAGTCCACAAAACACATGTAGACTGGTTGGGCAAACTCCCATGCACCCTCAAGTATCCTTGAGAGGATAAAGAGCTGGTCCAGTGTTCTGCGACCAGGACGAAAACCGCATTGTTCCTCCTGTGTCCGAGGTTCGACTAGCAGACGAACTCTCCTTTCCAGCACCCTGGCATAGACTTTCCTAGGGAGGCTGAGGAGTGTGATCCCCCTGTAGTTGGAACACACCCTCCGGTCTCCCTTCTTAAAGATGGGGACCACCACCCTGGTCTGCCAGTCCAGGGGTACTGCCCCTGATCTCCACGCAACATTGTAGAGGCGTGTCAACCAGGACAGCCCTACAACGTCCAGAGCCTTCAGGAACTCGGGGTGGACCACATCAACACCAGGGGCTCTGCCACCAAGGAGTTGTTTAACTGCCTCAGTGACCTCACCCCCGGAAATTGGCAGGTCATTCCCCTCATCCCCAGACTCTGCTTCCTCCTCGGAAGACGTGTCAGTGGGATTAAGGATGTCCTCGAAGTATTCCTTCCACCGCCTGACAATTTTCTCAGTCGACGTCAGCAGCGCTCTGCCAGCACTATACACAGCGCAGGTAGAGCACCGCATTCCCCTCCTGAGACGCCTGACGATTTGCCAGAATCTCTTCGAGGCAGTCCGAAAGTCTTTTTCCATGGCCTCCCCGAACTCCTCCCACACCCGAGTTTTTGCTTCAGCCACTGCCCGAGCCGCATTCCGCTTGGCCTGTCAATACCTGTCGACTGCCTCCGGAGTCCCACAGGCTAACCAAGCCTGATAGGACTCCTTCTTCAGCCTGGTGGCTCCTTTCACCTCTGGTGTGCACCATTTGGTTAGGTGATTACCACCACGGCAGGCACCAACCACCTTGCGGCCGCAGCTCAATGCAGCAGCTTCGGCAATGGAGACGCTGATCATGGTCCATTCGGACTCAATGTCCCCAGTCTCCCTCGGAATGCTGTTGAAGCTCTGCCGGAGGTGTGCGTTGAAGATCTTGCAGACTGGGGCCTCTGCTAGACGTTCCCAGCACACCCTCACTACGCGTTTAGTAGGGGTGCAACGATACACAAAATTCACGGTTCGGTTCGGTTCGATACTTTGGTGTCACGGTTCGATATTTTTTCGATACAAAAAAAATGTTCATGCCTTTTTATTAATTTGTCATTTATTAAATTTTCACGGCACATTCTGCACCACATCTCTGTGCGTTCATCATTTGTTTGAAGCCAGCTCACCTCCTGCAACCACTTTTCCGAGAATACGCGCTTCTTTTGTGGTTCAGACTCCATTTCTTTGGAGGTGAAGGAACACCAAAGTAATTGCTTAAAGGATTTTGCTTCTTCAACATCTTTAAGAGTTCTAAACAAATGTCTGTCCTCCTCCAGAAAATCCTATGTACGCAAACACGCGTTGCAACTTCTTATCTTGTGCACGTTTTTTATTTTGACAGCGAATGCGCACCTGCGGACCACTTATGTGCAGCCCTGGTTATTTAGGTCGTCATATTGCAGCCACAGAAATTCTTTTGTCCATGAAACCATAAAGCTGCACTTTCTTTTGCCTTATAGTCTGATTTGTCATAACTTTTCCGTTTTGTGGTAAGCTTTGTTTGGCTGTCACTTCTTCACGCTGACCTGTCTTATTTGGCTCAGCAGAACTAAAATATATATCCTGCTGCTTTTACACACGCACTCACATAACGCTCAGCGATTCTCTGCGCGATCAACCTCTCACATGTTTAAGCTTGCTGCGGGAGATTTCACTTGTCATGTTTGCATAGTAAGCTAACGATTGATAAGATGTCAGAGGAATTGGTGCGCAAATTATCATCACTCACCAATCAGTACTGTCGCTCTCTATACGCAGTTCGCACGATTGCAAAGTGAAAGCAAAAAACAAGCGCAAATTCAAACGCGATTTCAATATGTCACATATTGACAGTGGCTCACCGATGCCAATGGCATAATTACCCAGCTACATTTCCGAAAGAATGCAAAAGCATTGACATATATTTTGCGAGCCTTGTATCTGATTAAGGAATCACTCATCTTTGGAAAAGAGAGTTTATTACAGAGAAATGGCTCTTTCCAAAATAAAAGCTATACTATACGCTTCTTCTGGGCTATATTCTCAGCACCATATTAAATATATCAGGTCCCCATAAGGAGAATCATGTGCTAACGGCTGTCTAAATGACTCGGCTAAAGTTTGTAGCATGCATGCTTGTTGTTTTTGTCTGCTTCCACTTGTCTTTGCACTAGGATGATGTCGGAGTAAATGTGCAGTCATATTCGTTGTGTTCCCACTAGTGCTGTCAGCGTTAATCTGAAATGAGGTTAACGACACAACACCTCCGTTAACGAGCTACTGCGGATTGCCTTGTGCGTGGGGCTGGACGGCCAACACAACGAGCTAACTGCGCTAACACACTAGTTCCCACCCATGTAATTGAGCATTGCTGGCACATCCAACATACTGTTTTACTTTAGTCCATGACGCGCTTACCTTCAGGGTCATACTTCACATGAAAACCAAAATAGTTCCAAACGCCAGATCTGAATGAGGGTGGGGGAGGTTCAATTTGCCATGTTGCAACTAGCTTAGCTTCTGTCTTGCTAGCTTGCCCTGCGCTCAGTGAATCTGCGTTCGACTACTCCGCCTAGGCTGCACTGTTGAGCGCAGATCCACTGAGCGCTCAACACAGACAGCATCGTCAGAAGGGAAGTTGATAAAATAAATTAAAAATGTTGTATTGTTCGATACATATGCGTACCGAACCGAAAGCACTGTATCGAACGGTTCAATATCGATACGAGTATCGTTGCACCCCTAGAGTTTAGGTGCACTGGTTCTGTCCAGCGTCCTCTCCTGCCACCTGATCCAACTCACCACCAGGTGGTGATCAGTTGACAGCTCAGCCCCTCTCTTTACCCGAGTGTCCAGAACATATGTTCGCAGGTCTGGTGATACAATTACAAAATCAATCATTGACCTGCGGCCTAGAGCGTCCTGGTGCCACGTGCACTTATGGACACTCTTATGTTCGAACAAGGTGTTTGTTATGGCCAAACTGTGATTTGCACAGAAGTCCAATAACAAAACACCGCTCGGGTTCAGATCAGGGAGGCCGTTCCTCCCAATCACGCCCCTCCAAGTCTTGCTGTCGTTACCCACGTGAGTATTGAAGTCTCCCAGCAGGACAACAGAGTCTCCAGGTGGAGCACCTTCCTCTCCATGGTGATTTTGGATGCTGGGGGCTTTGCATTGCTGAGACAGGCCAAAACTTTCGTCCGTAGTTGCTATGCTTCCATTTCTGCAATATTGTTGTTACGAATTGCTGTTTCTGTGGCTGTGATCAGCTCCACTAGCGGGATTTGTCCCGGTGTGACAGCAAATTTCAGCAAGGATGTTTTTCTCTGTTTCGGTGAGCTGTCTGTCAGACAAATTCTTCACCCACTTGTCCACATCCTCGGTGTCGCATCCTTGTCTCTTCTGGTCACTGAGGACACTCTCCGTATTTTGCCGTGGTTTCCGACGTACAACAAGTAAGTCAAACTTCCTTTGTTGCCTGGTCTTAGACTTCTTGTGCTGTGCTAGACGAGCCTTCTCAGTAAAGTCAAACACCTTTTTAAGAGTATTCTCATCTAGAAGCATTGTCAGTCTCTGTTGGATCTGCTCCTCTTGAGATTTTAGCATGTCCATGGTAAAATTTGTTTGCCTCACCCGTTCATTAAGCAACTGATGCTGTGCCTTCTGGAGGATTTTTGTTGCCCGGAAGCCTTTAACGAAGAGCTCATTTGCAGACTTTTAGGAGTAATCCCGTTTTGTCTGCATCTGAGGCTGAATCTCAGGTGGTTCCTGTAATCCACCATCTTACGTGCTGTTTGCTCATACTGACGTACAAGCTTCAGGCCGTCCTTGCCAAAGTGGGTTAAAACGTCTTGATGCATTCAGAATGCCTCGATTCATAATCAAGGAGGGGGCCTAAGGCCATCTTACAGTGCTGTGATTGCAGCCATTCCCCAACTCTCTGTGTATGGTACTCATGGCTATTGATCAGTGGTCTTTGATCAGTGGGTTTTGGTCAGTGGTTGTTGATCAATGGTCATGAGAATTTGCATAATTAAGATTAAGGAACTGACCTCCCAGCCCATTGTTCCTTCAGTGGGCTGGTTTCAGTCATTATGCAAATGTACTGTTTATAAGATTGGGGAAACCTGCAGTCAGCTGAGACTGAAGAAGTCACTTGGATGAGTGACGAAACGTTTTTCCCACAAAACGCTATGTCCAGATGAACAGAATCAACTCTTGGAGATTTACTTACCTGGATGATTGAGAATGCATCAAGATGCTGCTTAACATATTTTTTTGTCAGATAACCTAGACTTGACAGACTCTGGTGAGAGTGAAGACGGCGAGGCTGACAAAGAATACCCACCAGCACAAACAAAAATGGGTAAATGCACCAACAAACAACTCATATTTATGTAGTATTCAGTTGAATGCAATATTGTGAGATGTTTCAGGTAAACACAGTTATTTAAAAGGTAGTAGTAAGGATTATATGTGCACTGTAAGTCTTAAATATTGAAAATGTCTTAATTTGTTTTGGGCTGAGGTTAATACACTGCTTAAGCTATTCTTGACATAGTCATAAAGATTGATGTCTGTCAAATAATGTCACTAAAGAAAGGTCTAACCAGATCAGTACAAAAAATGTAATAGTACTTACAGTGATAGTTTTGTGTTGTGATGTTACAGATATCTAGCCAGAGATGTGTGTAAATGAATCAACCACAACGCAACAGAGCATTAATATTGAGCTACACTATTCAACTACAGAAAAGGGAACTAGGCAGTTTGTTGAGGTACCTCCAGGGACCTCTGACAGTATTACCCACTTCCTACAGTGTGCCCACTGATGATGATTGTCTTATAACTGGACTGTTGGAGTATTGTGTTTACATTTTTACAAGGTATGCCGAGAACATCTCTTCCGCTTATCCTAACCCCAGCAAGTGCACTTATTGGACTTGGCTGCCCAGTCGATAAGGCGGGACGTTAGCATAGTGGTTAGCACTGTTGCCTCACAGCAAGACGGTCCTGAGTTCATCGGTCCAGGGTCCGCAAACATGGAGTTGTTTTCTCCATGTTTGCGTGGGTTCTCTCGGCATACTTCAGCTTCCTCGTACAGTCCAAAGAAACTGGGGTTAGGTTAATTGGTCACTCTAAATTGCCCATTGATGTGAATGTGATTGCATATAGTTGTTTTTCTCTGTGTTAGTCCTGTGGGAGACCGGCGACCTCAGTCATTTTAGGACTGAGCTATGGACCTGAGGATTACTTGTATTTATGGATGCCTCTCTCCTTGTTAGTGAAAATCATTGTCTTGTTAAAGGAAAGTCTAAACAGGAACAGAAAATGTGACTGCTATATTGAGCTAAAATACTCCTTGTACTATAGGGAGGAGTACTATGCCACCTGTAGAGGAACCTCCAAACACCTCAAACGGTATAACTATCCATCACCCTACATATTGATGGCTCTTCCATGATTACCAAGCCACTCATATTGTTTGTGATATTTTTGTTTTACTTTTCTATTTACAGATGTGGACTCGGCTGGAGAAGGCACATCACGAGGTACCACAAGAATAAAATATTTTAAAATATCAAGACATCTTTGAACAGATTCTTTGAACAACAGACTAGCAAATGGTTATCTCTGTAACAGTGTTTGACAAGATTTTTGATGTCTTTCATCTGTGTGGATGGCTTTTATGTTTTATTTCTAGTAAAATAGGTGTGTCCAAAGTTTTAACTGGTACTGCAGATATATCATGACAATTCACTGATATGCCAGCTGAACAAATGGTCAATGTAACTTTAAACTTCTTCAGTCATTTTAGGACTGAGCTATGGACTTGAGGATTACTTGTATCTATGGGTGCCTCTCTCCTTGTTAGTGAAAATCATTGTCGTGTTAAAGGAAAGTCTAAACAGGAACAGAAAATGTGACTGCTATATTAAGCTAAAATACTCATTGTACTACAGGGAGGAGTACTATGCCACCTGTAGAGGAACCTCCAAACACCTCAAATGGTATAACTATCCACCACCCTGCATATTGATGGCTCTTCCATGATTACCAAGCCACTCGTGTTGTTTGTGATATTTTTGTTTTACTTTTCTATTTACAGATGTGGACTCGGCTGGAGAAGGCACATCACGAGGTACCACAAGAATAAAATATTTTAAAATATCAAGACACCCTTGAACAGATTCTTTGAACAACAGACTAGCAAATGGTTATCTCTGTAACAGTGTTTGACAAGCTTTTTGATGTCTTTCATCTGTGTGGATGGCTTTTATGTTTTATTTCTAGTAAAATAGGTGTGTCCAAAGTTTTAACTGGCACTGCAGATATATCATGACAATTCGCTGATATGCCAGCTGAACAAATGGTCAATGTAACTTTAAACTTCTTCAGTCATTTTAGGACTGAGCTATGGACTTGAGGATTACTTGTATTTATGGGTGCCTCTCTCCTTGTTAGTGAAAATCATTGTCGTGTTAAAGGAAAGTCTAAACAGGAACAGAAAATGTGACTGCTATATTAAGCTAAAATACTCATTGTACTACAGGGAGGAGTACTATGCCACCTGTAGAGGAACCTCCAAACACCTCAAATGGTATAACTATCAACCACCCTGCATATTGATGGCTCTTCCATGATTACCAAGCCACTCGTGTTGTTTGTGATATTTTTGTTTTACTTTTCTATTTACAGATGTGGACTCGGCTGGAGAAGGCACATCACGAGGTACCACAAGAATAAAATATTTTAAAATATCAAGACACCTTTGAACAGATTCTTTGAACAACAGACTAGCAAATGGTTATCTCTGTAACAGTGTTTGACAAGCTTTTTGATGTCTTTCATCTGTGTGGATGGCTTTTATGTTTTATTTCTAGTAAAATAGGTGTGTCCAAAGTTTTAACTGGTACTGCAGATATATCATGACAATTCACTGATATGCCAGCTGAACAAATGGTCAATGTAACTTTAAACTTCTTCAGTCATTTTAGGACTGAGCTATGGACCCGAGGATTACTTGTATTTATGGGTGCCTCTCTCCTTGTTAGTGAAAATTATTTTCGTGTTAAAGGAAAGTCTAAACAGGAACAGAAAATGTGACTGCTATATTGAGCTAAAATACTCCTTGTACTATAGGGAGGAGTACTATGCCACCTGTAGAGGAACCTCCAAACACCTCAAACGGTATAACTATCCACCACCCTGCATATTGATGGCTCTTCCATGATTACCAAGCCACTCATGTTGTTTGTGATATTTTTGTTTTACTTTTCTATTTACAGATGTGGACTCGGCTGGAGAAGGCACATCACGAGGTACCACAAGAATAAAATATTTTAAAATATCAAGACACCTTTGAACAGATTCTTTGAACAACAGACTAGCAAATGGTTATCTCTGTAACAGTGTTTGACAAGATCTGATATGAAAGTTTGGTCAATATGACATGCCAGAATTTTACAAACATTGCATAGTTCATGACTAATATCCAGTATGACCTTAAAGTTGGCATGAGGAATTTTCTTCTCAGGTTCAACATTAGAATACTTTTCTTATTTTGGTTCTTATTTCAGTTTTGGGATTTGAAAGCCACAGAGACGTTATCTTTTAAGAAAATCCGTATCAGCTGTTCTTGTCCTTCTTTGCTCCTGGATTGGCTGGAGCGTTCTTTAGTTGCCTTCCCAGGTTTGACAAAATTCCAGCTGGGATAACCTCATTTACTCGGGGCCTTCTTGATGTCATGTTCTTGTGCTTCCCTGGCCGCTATGTCTTTGCTCTATTTTGTAATATTTTGATGACGCCCAAGTTGTGCTCCAGTGGATGGTGAGAGTAAAGCCTTGAATACTGATCTGTCTGCACAGGTTTACAGTACACATCGACTTGAAAGTTGGCTCACTTAAAGCTCCAGTAAACTCAGCTTAAATACTAATATTGCATATTAATACTTACCATTAATCATCTTCAAAAGCCTGAGTAACAGTTCAAATGTTCATAACTATTCGAAAACAAAGATGGGAAACTGCTTATCTTGCTTTTTAAACCATATATGAAAACTACATTGGCATGTTAGATCACCTTTTGATTGAAATCTTTTTATTTTTATTTTAAGAGACAATATGAGAGTTTATTGTCAGTGTTGGTGATTCTGTAAATGTGTACATCTTTAAACTAATATTTTTTTGCACAAGTTATTTCTGACTCAAATGTTTTTTAATCTCCCATGTTTCACGGTTTTTATCAAATGAGAAAGAGGTTTCATGTGAGTCATCTTGTTTTGCTGAGTATGACATCAGAGTAGACTGTCCTACATTGTCTTCGGAACAGATTGTTTTGACTTTCAGAGGAATGGAAACAAATGTGTGCCTTACATCACTGGATCTTGAATGAGTCCTCAAAGTATCCTTGATATCTTTAGAGTTTTCATTAATGCTGGTTGTATCTGATCACCCAGAACTTGTCATAATGCCAGGTCTGAACTGGGCTACTGTTACAGTACAAAATCACATGAGAACAAGAGTGGTGGAAATGAGGAATAATTTGCTTGACAAACTAAGTGAAAAGATCAGAGGACAAAGCTGAAGTAATGGGTTGAACCTGGATTCTGCATGATTGGAAGTAGAGGACAATAAAGGAGGACATGATGAAACTGGATGGGAACTAATGTCACTTTGTAATTGGGTGTCCCGTGGCATTCACATAGAAGTTCTATCTTTAATAGTTTTCTTTGAGTTAATGTTTTTGCGGGAAAGAACGAGCTAGATCTTCTAATCAGAATATAGCTTTTAAGACACTGTATTTATCTAACATGGCAAAAAGCCAAACCCCCGTGTAAATCTAAAGCCCCACAGCTATTTAAACCAAGTTAAAAAATGCTGTGGTTAATGCCTGGACTTCTTTTTGATATGTGTACCATGAAATGGATTTGATGTTTACATCCATATTGTTCTTGAAGAGTAACTTTATAATAACTTAATAATTAACAAATCAAAAGTAAGCTGATCTTATTTTCTCTCCCCCTTGTAGCATTCCCTGGAAATGGCGCAGAAGGGGAAAATCCTCGAAGGAGACAAAAATGTCCATGGTCTCCCAAAGAGATTGCAGCAGTCATGAGACATTTCCGTGGGCACATTGCAAATGGGAAACTAGCCACTGTGACAGAAATCAAACAGTGTAAAAATGCTGAACGTCCTGTATTAGACAGTCGCTCTGTTCAAAATGTGAGAGACTTCGTCAGGAACCGCGGCATAACTCTAAAAAAAAGGAACAGCCGCTAAACGATTAATCAAGTTACAAAAATATATACACAGATGTTTGACATATATGTCATGTTTGCAAAAAGCACGTGTTCTTGTTGAAATAAACTTGAGTATTCACCATCAGATTGGCTATTATTTATATATATATATATATATATATATATATATATATATATATAATTTTTTTTTGTCTCTAAAGACCGTACTTAAAGGGAACATGATATGTGAAAAGCACCTTTTCTGTGCTTGAGCATGTATCTTATTACCAATTCAAGAACTCTGAAGATACACAACCCTGGAACCTTTTCTTTTGGAACTGAATATTTGTCTTTCAGTGAGGCTTTCTTATACTGAGGGGAAAAGTTCCTAAAAGCAAATTCTCATCAGCAGTTGTATAACTCAAATTAAGGAAGATATGTGCTTAATGTAAATGCATAATATACCAACTAGGAAATCTAACCTTTAATTGCTAGCCTTTAACAGAGAAGACCTGTAAATTCATGGTTGAAAAGTTACCTTTGGAACTCTTATCCCTGTATTGCTTTGACTTGAGCATTAGACATTTCATAAAGACTATAGGGAATTCACATTATAAATATGTGATGGCTCCAATACAAATCTAAGAATAAGGTTTGTCTTTGCAAATTGCATTGAGCTAGTTCTCAAATTCAGGTCTTTGTGTTTTGTGATGTTCGATTTTTGTCATAAGACCACGTTTTGTTAACTATTAATTTTAATATGCAGTAGTAGTGTTTGAGTTTAGCCATGTCCCACTTATTCATTTTTGGCCCTATAATATACTTTGGTGACAGGTATGTGTGTTGTATAGCCAGTGTCCTTACAAATCCTGTTGGGTGTTAAAATGTCTAATATTTTCATAGGCGGGGCTTCTCACCTAATTATCTATGTCCTGATAAGGTTGCAAAAAAACAGGTTCTTATATCTCTAGTTGTGTTGCGTGTATAGGAACTTTGAAGTGAGATCTGTGCTCTGTGGCTCAAAACAGATTTTTTGACGTATTCAGCATCTCTCAGGGGCAAGCGGAAAGTGGTGTCCCCATAGTCCACCACCTGGGCTGGTTTGGAAAAAGTGTCCTTGCAATACATAGAAACCCGTATAGGTGTGTGTGTGTGTGTGTGTGTGTGTGTGTGTGTGTGTGTGTTGGACAATGCAATTAAAGGTCATCCACTTGAAGGGGTGGATGTGCATAATGATGTGCAATAGGTGGGAGGAGCTGAGAAAGCAAAGCAAGGAGGATGAAAAAGATGAGACAAGATAAACAGGTAGGAGAGGTTGCTTTACAAAACTGTTCAGCTGCTCTGTTCAGTTCAGGTTCCTTAAATGCATTTCTGGATACTTTTTCTGCTAAATAATAATAATCTTTGTCACAATATGATGACTTACAGATGTCAGCAAATTCCTGGAGGGAGACTGCCAAAACCATTAGAAAGGACATGAGGGAATGTACAAAGAAGTGGGAAACACTTGAGGGACAAATATCTGGAGACATGCTTGGCCAGCCAAGTACCTTTACCATCAGTTTATTTATCAAGGCACTAGTCTTTTTGGAGGTGTGTTTGGGGTTGTTATCATGTTGGAATACTGTCCTGTGACCCAGTTTCCAAAGAGAGGGGATCATGCTCTGCTTCAGTATGTTTTTAAATTTTTAATCCTTTAGGTTATAGCAATAAATAGATAAAACTGTAGTTAAAGGAACCTTGTTTTGCATGCTGGAGATAAAAAGGTAAATGGCCTGTATTTGTATAGCGCTTTACTCGTCCCTAAGGACCCCAAAGCGCTTTACACATTCAGTCATCCACCCATTCACGCGCTGGTGATGGCAGCTACATTGTAGCCACAGCCATCCTGGGGCGCACTGACAGAGGCGAGGCTTGGGCTCACATTGCACTGGTGGCTTCTGCTTTAGTCGTACACAACATTTCTGTAGATACTGTTTAATGACACAATCTGTTTTTCAGGGTGGTGATCCAAATCAGTGTGGAGCAGAATGCACATAGAGATGTACAACTTTCCTCAAGACTGAAGATACACCAGATATAGGAGGAGTAAGGTTTGAGTCCGTTTTCAACCGTTTAAAATATTTTCACATCTGTCAGCCAGGTTTGCCATTTTGTTTAGGACACAACATTTTTATGGCGTTTTGTCATATGATGTTGTGCTGTTTCTTAATTTTTTATGAAAAAAAAAGAATGGTTCACCCACTCCATTCTGAATCAGAGCATTCAAGAGTTTAAATACTCTGACTCTGATACTTCTTCAAAGTGAGATCAGTCCTCAAACAAACTCTCAGGACAGTTAATACAAAACTGGAACTTTTTAAGGCTGTTGCCTCTCATAATTGTTGACAGAGTGGAAGATGGAACAGATAATTTTTACCCCACTGCATCCAGACTGCAAATGAATCGCGCATGTGTGAAGCCACTGCTGGCATGTGATGCGCAGCAGCAGAAAAAAAAAGTCCTGTGAGGCTCAATAACAAAGATTTAATTAGAAAAGAACAGAAATTTTGCGTCAAAAAATCATATTTTTTTTCTGTATCGATACCTACTGAATGTTTTCAGGCAGTACTAAAAAGGTATCGTGTGTTGTTACCCAGCCCTACTTGCATTTCAGTTCAATTGCAATTTTCATGTCAGCGATACAATTCAATATCCCAATGCATCACAATAACTTCATTTCAATTTGTTTTTTTTCATCAACAAATAAAGGAGGTTACTGGAGGAGGTGGCTAAAGGAAACAAATTGCTGTTATTTTTAGGTTGTACAGTCCTGATCAAAAGTTTAAGACCATTTGAAAAATGGCAAAAAAAATCATATTTTGCATGGTTGGATCTTAACAAGGTTCCAAGTAGAGCTTCAACATGTAGCAAGAAGAAATAGGAGTGAGGCAAAACACTTTTTGAGTAATTTATTAAAAAGAAAGCTTAAACTGAAACAGGCTGTTTTACAGCTGATCAAACATTTAGGGCCACACTTCCAAAAAACAGAAATCAAAGTTCCAAACTTGAACTCAGTAATGAATAGGTTTGCTGTTATTGTTGATCACTTCGTGCAAGCGTTTCCATGAGGTGAGTGGAAACATTTCTCCAAGTGGTGAAGACGGCCACACGAAGGGTGTCTACTGTCTGGAACTGTTGTCCATTCTCAGCTGTATTTAGATCAGGGGAAGACGCGGGTGATGTTATTGTCCTGGAAGAAGTCCCTGTCCTGTGGGCGTTGTGTACTGTAGCGTTGTCCTGTTGAAAAACCCAGTCGCTGCCACACAGACGAGGGCCCTCATTCATGAGGGATGCTCTCTGCATCATCTGGACATCGCCAGCAGCGGTTTGACGCCCTGCACCTCCTGAAGCTCTATTATTCCACTGAAGGAAAAAGCACCCCAGACCACTATGGCGCCCCCTCCACTGTGGCGCGTAGACAACATCTCAGGTGGGATCTGCTTGTCATGCCAGTAACTTTGGAAACCATCAGGACCAGGTTACATCTTTTTCTCATCAGAGAATTTGTTTTTGAAGCCCTTCAGTCTCAGATGCCGTTTGCTGCAGTCGGCTCCACTAATGGCCTTAATTTGGGTTGAGGATTTTTTTGGGTCTTCCACTTGACTTTTTTGTTCCATAACCCCCAGGATCGTTTAAGAAATTCCAAATGCCTGTCTTACTGCGTCCCACCTTGGCAGTGATGGCACGCTGTCAGAGACCGTGCTTATGCAGTTTGACCACGTTTAAAAGGAACGTTTTTTTGCTTTTGCCATCAGAACGTCATGACAGTGTGACTACCTGACAGAAAATGACAATGAATACACACATATTTGCACAGATTTGGCCTTTTAAAGGCATGTGGTCCTAAACTCTTGATCAGCCTGTCCCAGTTTAAGTTTGTTAAATGTAAGTTAAATATTGTGTGTACCTCCTATTTCTGCTTGTTACATGTTGTTGGAACCTTATTAAAATCCAACCATGCAAAAGATGATTTTTTGCCATTTTTCAAGTGGTCTTAAACTTTTGATCAGGACTGTATTTAATAATCAATTCGTTTCTTCTGAATGGATTAAAAATGCTTTATGTCCGCATTGCAATACATCACAATTGTAAATCATTATACGATTAATTGTATCAGCTCTATTAGATGTAAGATTGTATATTTGCTTGATACAAGTCTATTTTTTTTAAATGGGCAGTTTGCTTTATTGTGCTTTGTATTTGCTAGATTAGGAAAGAATGCTAATCTACACCGAGCATCAGAAGAACAACATGCAAGTCTTCAAACACATCGGATCCAAAACTTGTTCCAGTTCCTCAGACACCATCAGAGACTGTTTTGAGAGCCCTCTACTATCAATCTGGATAAAAGGAAACTTTGTCAACCAGCTAAAGTGAAAGCTCCCGGGCATTTTGTTTCTATGCTGCCCTCCTCTCATCAGCAGTAAAAGCCCTCCATTTACAGGACACAGAGCTGAAAGGGGATGCAGGGTGCCACAGGGTAGCAGTTACACAGACAGATTACCTGCAAATCCCACCCAGGGGACTCATAGCAGCCACATCTGCAGTCTACACACACGCACACAGACACACACACACACACACACACACACACACACACACACACACACAGTCACCTCTTGAAATAAGATTATACCACCAGGACACACAGAGCCAAGCCCCTTCATTCCTGATGCAGGCAGAGGGAAGTGCTGATGCAGTCTGAATGGGAAATGTGAAATGTGAATGGAGTACTGGGGGAGCAGAGATATACATAAAGTCAGAGAAGTAATGAAACGATGGAGTCAAATGGCAAAGGTCCAGATGTTAAGGCTGAACCCAATCAGCTACAACGTTAAAACCCACCTAATATTGAATATGCCCAGAACTTTATTTTGTCACTGGACATCCACGATCCTCTAGTTGTGTTTGTCATGGATGGATCAAATGGTCCATCCATACTTCCATGAATGGCCTGCAAGGTTCCCATTAACATTTTGGTTTGGTGGTTTGTGTCAAAGTAACAGAGTATACAGAGACCCCAGGTTTCCTACAAAGCCCTGCACTGCAGGGAGATAATCAATTTTATCCTCCCCATTAGTCCATGGTCTGAATTTGTAGCTGAATGATTTAAATTCAGCTGTAATAAGTTAGTTTCTGAGCTTCTGCTGGAGTTGAGAGTCTGCCATTGGTGTAACAAGCTGAGGGGTCCATGTCAGGTGGTTAGAAGAATGAGAACTGTGCATTCATTTTATTATGGTGCAACAGGGCCAGACTTATTAGCAGTGAACATGCTGTCAGCATCCACATCAAAAAGTTGGGAAGATGATTTTTCTGCTTCATGAGCTGAAAGCATATATTTAAAAAAAATCATTCAGTCTGTTGTGTTACATTAATATTTTTCTAAGAGGTAACAATACTGATGACTAAACAACTGCGTTATATGTAAAAGGTCAAACAATGAAAAAAACCTACTGATCAAAAACTCTTATCTTAAATAACTATAACACATCTATAATAAAATCACTCATTACAGACTATTGTCCCATGGTACCTAAATAAGCTTAGAGAGCAAGAAATAAGCATAATACTGTAAATCCCCTTTAAACTCTAAGTAGTCACAGAAGCAAATATGTTACTCTTAGACTAAAGTAGCTATGCATGATTCCCAGTTTAAAACAATTCTTATTTATTATAAATTGGGCCACAATGCATTATTCTTTGCTGAAACAAGACATCTCCTTACTCTCTTTCTTCACCTTCTGATTGGCTGTCCTTGTAAACAACATGTCTGGTTGGGCAGGTGGGTGGGGCTTACATGTTCAATGTGTTCTATGTCTTCAAATGTTCCTATTTACTGAAATGTTGATAATATGAGCTTTCAATCACTAATTAGGCAAATCGTTAAATGCTTTGAAACATATTAAACACACAATAGTATCATTTATGTATAATGTATAGGTTGTACAAAGCAAAAGGCAACATTTATTCTCCTTTTACATAAATAATCACAATGTTCCCAAAGATCAGTGACAAGTAAGTAAAAATAAAATAACTTTGAATTTCAGTTTAAAAACATCTGCATTTATCTGATTGTGCTGGTGCTGTAATGCTTGTGTGCTGTCATTGGTCAGCTGGAACAACCTCCAGGATGATCTGCAAGGTTCGGTTGAAGGAATCTGATGACACAAACAAAATCGTGTAAAGCTCCATCAAGATAACAGCCTAACAAGATTGCAGTTAAAACACAAATGAAAGGTGATTGTTTCACAAAAATCATTGATAACAGTGCAACAATTGGAAATCAGCACATTATACAAAGCAGATACAATTAGCTCTCTAAAGCAATGAAGATGTGTTCTCTGGAGTGATAAATTACAGTTCTCCATCTGGCAACTGGATGGACAACTGTTTGGGGGGGGAGCTGAAGTTGAGTTGTTTGTCAGGAGTTGGGTTCAGCCCCTTGAAATACCTTTTAACTCCCAGGGGCTTCTGTAAACCACCACCCAAGATAAAGCTAACACTTGTGAGACTTGTGAGGTGTAAGTATCACAGCAGATACCACTATGTCAAAAAACTGAGGATGGAACACAGAAAAATATGAAATAATTTTTTCGTAGTCTATTTTTTTATGTCTAGTATATAACCCATTTGAAAATATGCTGCAGTAGGCCCAAACTTGATTAATGATGTTAAATATGATTTGCAACATAAGAAAAAAGACAGAAAATATCAAAAAGTCCTCCTATTACAGAGTTTAGATGTTTAGCTTCATCCATTGACAGATCTCTCCTGAGATGTTCAGTTCAGGTCTGGCTGGGCCACTCAAAGACACTCACAGGGTGGTCCCAAAGCCACTGCTTTGTTTTCTTAGGTGTGTTCTTAGGGTCATTGTCCTGTTGGAAGGTGAATTTTTGTACTCAAAAGAGTCCTGAAGAGCAGAGAGCACTCCTGTCTCTGAACCGCTTTGCAGCATCTGACGAGCGGTCAGCTCCTTTCTATCTAAAATATAACAGGACACTGGCATACATTCTCGATCATCTCACACTTCTGTTTAATCAGTTTTCTGTTTGACGTTTATTCAGCTGTGTGAAAACTAAATCTATAATCTCAGCCAAACCAATTTACTCGCGAAAAATTAAAACACTGAAAAAAGCCAAACAATAACATTTTTAAGTTATCTAAGTGACTTATATATAATGTTTAACCTGAGCTGTGAAAGACCGCGGGGGGTTTGAAAACGGTGTGCAGGGACTACGCTGTTATCGCCCCGGCACTGGCTGGAATGTGCACTGCTGTAATGAGCACAGTAGTGAGGTATGTAAAAAGGTGTGCATCTGACAGTCACAAACTCTACCAGCGAGCAGTAATTAGAAACTAGCACAGAGTTCTTGCATGTTGATGTAGAGACACAAGCCAACACTGTCAGTGAGCAATGTTTCTGTGAAAACAAAGACGCAGCAGTCCCTAAATTGTGTAGTCCACTGAAGTCGGATGCAGTCAAGTTTATTGTCCAGTGAGGAAATGTTTGAGGATTGATGGGAGGGCCAGCCAGCTTGCATTTGCTTTTAGCACGTTTGCTGCGCTTCCGCTTCCGTGCATGAAATTGCTCGTTCTGGTGTCCATGTGGGTCAGAAGTCACAATGAAAGGCAATAAGAAACAAACAAAAGCCGGCACCATTTAATCTGGAGTGGCAGCTGCGTGCTACTGCCGCGCCGCCAGTTCATTGTCAAGAGCTTTCTTTAGCAGGTTATCATCAAGGATGTGTTTGCACATTGTATTAATCTTTCCCTCAACCCTTACAAGTCTCCCAGTTCCTGTTGCTGAAAAACTTTCCCACAACATGATGCTGCCACCACCATGTTTAACTTCAGGGATAGTACTGCCCAGGTCATGAACAGTTCCTGGTTTCCTTCAGACATGATGTTTGGCATTCAGGCCAAGTATTGCAACTTTCTTCTAGAGAACTTTGCTTCTCATGGTATGAGAGTCCAGACAAATGATGGCGGGTTCACCCTCCCCACCGCTCCCCACCTGGGACAGCTACCCCCCTACTGGGATGTTGTACTTGTTGGTTCTCGTGTGGTTGTTGACCCACTCCCTTGGTGGTCTTAGATCTCTTCTTCGGACTCTGCTGGGTACCAGTCAGTTCTTGGGCACCTGGAGCCGTAGAACCCTGATCTTGGCTTGCACCGGGGTAGCCTGTCTCTAGAGGGGTAAGCTACCTGTCTCCTCTGGTTCTCTCCTCGACTCTCACCCCTTGGCCATGGGCACTACATTTAGGGCCTTCCTGCTCTTGCTGGGATGGGTGCACAGGCATAGTCTTGGGTCTTTAATAATCCTGGGGGCTGTGGATGGGACGGTTCTCCCAGATCCATCTCGCCTCTGGTTCCTGGGGGGTGTTATTGTGGCTCCCCCCCACCCCCCTCATTTTTAACTACATTTCATGACAAAGACACACACGTACATACTCACACTTGACACTCTTTCTCTTTTTCTGTCTCACACTCACACACACACCACAAGAAGCTTGTTGATTAATGTACCTGTGCATTTTCCAATTATTGTGTTCCAGGTTTTATATGTTTTGTATGGTCATGAAGACCCTGGAAAGGCTCATCTTGGACTAGCTTCAACCCATAGTCAGACCACATCTGGATCCCCTTCAGTTTGCTTACCAGCCCCGCCTCGGAACTGAGGATGCCATCATCTCTACCTGCTCGATCGTGTCTACACCCATCTGGACCAGCCAACGAGCACTGTGAGGGTCTTGTTTTTTGACTTTTCCAGTGCTTTCAACACCATCAGACTGACCCTCCTGGGTGATAAGCAAACAGTGATGCAGGTGGATGCTTCTCTGTTGTCCTGGATTGTTTATTATCGAACAGTAAGACCACAATATGTGCATCTTCCACATTGTGTGTCTGGCAAGGTAATCAGCAACACAGGGGCACCACAAGGGACTGTCCTCTCCCCCTTCCTCTTCACCCTCTACACCACAGACTTCAGCCACTGCACAGAGACCTGACAACTTCAGAAGTTTTCTGATGACTCTGCAGCAGGGGTGATGAGACAGAGTACCGGGCTGTGGGTGACTCCTTTGTCACGTGGTGCAAGCAGAATCATCTGCAGCGCAACGTGGCAAAGACCATGGAATTGATTGTGGATTTTATGAGGACCAGGAAAACCTTGACCCCTGTTTCAACCAGGGGGTCAACATGGACATTGTGGAGGACTATAAATACCTTGGAGTACACAGACAATAAACTGGACTGGATTAAAAACACCACTGCACTCTGCAGGAAAGGCCAGAGTCGTCTCTATTTTGTGAGGCAGATGAGGTCCTTCAACATCTGTCAATGATCATGGTTTTTTATGAGTCTGCTGTTATCAGTGCTGTCCTCTATGCTGTTGCATGCTGGGGCAGCAGGTTGAGGGTCACAGATGCCAACAGACTCAATAAACTGATCTGCAAGGCCAGTAATTTTGTGGGGATGGAGCTGGACTCTGTTAAGGTGGTGTCAGAGAGGCGTATGTTGTCCAAGTTAAAGACAATGTTGGACAACACCTCCCACCCACTCCATGACGTGCTGGCTAGCCACAGGAGCACGCTCAGTGAGAGACTGAGATTACCAAAAAGCACAGCTGAACAACACAAATCATTCCTGCCTGTGGCTCCCTGTACAACTCCTCCATCTAACACACTTGTAAACACTGCAATAGTTACATCCTTTTGCACATGCTCTTTGCAACTCAGTAATGTTGCTGTCAATATTATTGATATTTATTTATAATCGCCTCTGTCAATCCTTGATATTTATTATTATATAATTATTGAGTGATTTGTATATATTGTGCTTTTTCTTAAATCTGTAACATATTGTATTGTTAAATAGTCTAGTCTGTTTCTGTTGCTGTACTGGACACACTGTAACCCACATCATTTCCTTAGGGATTGTCTGTGAAGGTTCTCAGTCATCCAGGTCATCGTAGTCAAAGGAGCTTGCAAAGAAAAGCGTCTGGACTTCTTTAAGTTACTTGAAGACGTTTCACCTCTCATCCGAGAAGCTTCTTCAGTTCTAAGGTCAAATGGTGGGGAGTCCCAGATATAAACCTAGTGGGAGTTTCCCCCCACAGAGGGACAAAAGGACCCCCTGATGATCCTCTAATCGCTTGAGCCAAGGTGTGGAACTGGGTGTGGGTCCCAATCAGCCAGAGTTTCAGGTGAGCTCATTGTGAAACCTGGCCCCACCTTATCATGTGATTTCCTGAGGTCAGATGGCCCAGGATGTGAGTGGGCGTTAAGGCGTCTGGGAAGGGATCTCAAAACTGGATTATAGATGGCAGAGAGTTGGTGTCGTAAACCACCGCCTCTTTTCAAAGATGGTCGCTCACAGTGGACATAGATGCTTCTTTCACTCCTCTTTCAAACCATCTGTCCTCTCTGTCCAAAATGTGAACATTGAACATTCCTTAGGGATTAATAAAGTATTCTGATTCTGATATGTATGTTTGTTTTTCTTACAGATGCGGAACTTCGTAACACACATTGTGCATATTTATTTGTACTCTATCCTCTGTTTCTTCCTTGACCTTGAGTTTTGCGCTTCCTTACAGTTTTTATTTCTGTAGTGCTGGAGGTCTCTTCCTGTTGAAGAACAAGTTTCAGCTCAAGACAGAAGCATCACACCAGGAGAGTAACACTGAATCCAGTTCAATAACACTTCTTGTAAATAACCGGTCGTCCTTTTTAATAACCAACTTTTTCAGTAGCTCAATGGACTTGATAAAACTCAACCAACCAACAAAGACCACCAGAGGACATTAGTGATGTGTCGGTCGCGAACGAAATGGATCTTAGAGCCAGATCTTTGATGTGAACAACGCGAGCCGGCTCCTTATCGCGAGCCGTGGGTTTTTTTTTTTTCTTTCTCTCACCCTCTCTCTCGCACTTTTTTCCGCTTCACTCCGCATGCGAGCCTTGTGCTTTGCGCTGGGATGAGGGAGGAGGGGCGGTAGTTACACTCAGTAGCACAGGAACAGAGCGGGAGGCAGAGAAAGAGAGCCAGGGACAACAACGTCACATTAGAAAGGTATAGTAATCATCCACAACTATTTTCAGTTGCAGATGATAAAGGATTCAGAAAGTTTATTCATGCAGGCACATATGACAGAGAATGTGCATCTTCTTTTTGTTCTTATATTTTAATTTATATTTAATTGTGTTGTGGTTTGCAGTGTTTGCAATTACTTCAGTATTAAATGAGGAAAAAGAAAAAATTATTTTGGGTGGTTGATATTTTTCACAGGGGGGTGGCACTGTGGATGAATGCACATGTTTTATCTGACAGATTTTTACAGTGGATGATAACACTCCTAGGAATTTGTGCTTCCTCCCCACCAAACTGGGGATTTTTTCCATCTCAGGTGAATTAACTACTACACTACAGATCACTTCCATTATTAAATAAATAATTGACAAATAGTGCTTTATTAATTTCATGTTTGCAGCTAAATCAAGTGACCCATGAGTAACTGTTAATGATGTGTTACCTAAAGTCCTCTGAAGCCACTTCGGTCTGTGGTTGAAGTAAATAAAGATGTAGTATGCAGGGATGCCAGTGAGGGAAATGGCAAATCCAATTCCTGTGTTAACAGGGTCCGAGTACAGAGACAGAAAGACCATGAAGAAACATGTGATGCAGAACACCACTGGAAAAAACAGTGGAACCTGCGGAAAAATCAACAGTGAAATTATATACTGTACAAACAAAGATGGTGAAAAGTCAGGATTTTGCAGAACTGATTGAATGTTTTGTGTTTAAACTTTCAGAGGAAAATGTAAGAGCTACAGTGCTGTGAAAAAAGTATTTGTCCCCTTCACAGTTCCTTAGTATTTATGTCACAATTTCATGTTTTAAATCATGGCACAAACTTTAATATTAGACTAAGATATTCAATTCAATTCAATTCAATTTTATTTATATAGCGCCAAATCACAACAAATGTCGCCTCAAGGCGCTTCATAGATACAGAGAAAAGCCCAACAATCATATGACCCCCTATGAGCAAGCACTTTGGCGACAGTGGGAAGGAAAAACTCCCTTTTTTTTTTTTTTTTTTTTTTTTTTTTTTTTTCGCCTGTCCCATTTGGTTCTTTAGCCGTCAGAATTGTTGTCTGAAGACCAACAAGGATACCCAATGGATTTATTTTGCCAAATGGATCATCATGGCATTGCCGTATTGGTCCATTTGATCGACCTTTGTTTTTATTATTTATTTTATTTTCAGTTGTTACAGACGGGACAGACATGAGTGAGGGATAGGAAAGGGAGAAAGAAAGAGGAAGAAAAAGAAAAACAGAAGGGGAGAGGGACAGTGAGAAAGGGGGGAAGAAAAAATATCTCCGGGATCACCTGTTGAGAGAAAAAGAATAGAAAACAAGCAAAAAAAAAAAAACAAAACAATGCAACATACTATACACAACACCATCGCATTAATCTAGCTAAGTGTAAACAGCAGTAAATACTAAATATTGAATGTTGTTGTGCAGCACGCAGGACAGACAGCGCACAATGTGCTTTGAAGTAGCAGCCAAGAAAGGTGTGATTTAAGTCTACGAATAGTGAACACCCATGTGCACACCTGTGTGGATCGGCGCGCTTGTATTCAAATGGTTTCCCCATGTAATGGTCTGCTAGAGGATGTAGAGAGCCATAGCCCCGTCCCCCAGGGCATGAAGCAGGCATGGAGGAGATCCAGGCCCCAGACATCCAGAGGCCCCAGAGTGCAAGAGCCCAAGGAGGACCACCGGAGGGGCATCCGTGCCACCTTCATGGGAAGGGCTGAGGATCCCCAGATGAGGGGTCACCCAGTAGCCACCGGGCAGAAGCTAGAGGGGGCTGCACCGGCGTGCCCGCCGGCTCTGCCGGCAGCCAGCTGTGCCAGAGTGAACCGAGCCGCAGGCACAGAGGCCGGAGGCCCGAGGGCCCCCCGCGCCCCGGAAGAGGCCTGACCGAGCAGCAGGCGCCAGGCCCCGCCAAGTAGTCACCGGGAGTGAGCTGGTACATACCTGAGCGCCCAGCCCCGGACACCAAGAACCACCAACGCACCGACCCCTGAGGGCATCAGTCACCGGCAGGGAGTGTGGTGAGGGGAGATAGGCCTCCACACTTTGGAGGGCCTTGGAGTTCCCAGAGAGGTGAAGTCTAAGACCCGACCTGACATATAGACACAGACAAACAGGCACACACAGACACAGACATGCATTCCCACCCTCATGCACACATATACAAACACTCAGCACTCACCCAACGCAGGAATAAACGTAAATGGACATGTACACACAATCACACTCCCCAAACATACTCTATACCCCGGGTCCAGGTATCCTCACCCCCAGAGATGGAAACGGCACCCAGACCCAAGAGATGTTACCCTTCCCTCCGGGGTGGAGGCAAGCAGACCGCCCCAGGCTCCGCAGCAGCAGGGAGGCCAATCGGACAGCCAGCATCTCTTCCCAGCCCCCCCGCCCCGATGGCTAGCAGAGAACAGGGGTGTGTTAAGACCCCATACCTCCCTCCTCCCGCTCAAGTGTAGTGTTGCTGCGTGTTGCTCTAAAGTGTATTTAAAACAAGGGAGAGCATGGTGCTGCTGCCAGAGAGCAGCAGGTGTTAGCACGGCCCCTCCCGAGAACCCTCAATGTCTACATGGATTTAAAATTGAGAGGTGGGCACCGGCGCCAGAGGCAGGTTTGAATACACAGACCGTCTACTGGACACCGTTAACGTGCCCACCCTCAAGGCCCTATATATATATATATGTGTGTTATGAGAGTGTAAGTAATGTGGATGTCTAAGTTGTGAGATAAAATTGAGGCACAGGTGGCCAGAAGAGGACAGAGGGGGGGGGGAATGTCTCCCCTGCACCCTGGTGACACACCCGCACCCCAAAGCCCTACCTGTGTGGGTGGGTGTGGTGGAGCGTGAAGAGGGAGGCAGCCGGGGATGGGGAGGAAAAGAAGGGAGGGGAGGGTGTCCCTCCCTAGGGCCAGCTCCCCCGCTGACCCCAATATGCACCCCCGTCCTCTGGTATCCACCAAGGCAAGGGAGCCCAGGCCCATCCAGACCGGGGCCTACGGCAGCAACACCGCCAAGCCCCACAGGACCCGGGGCAGCCCACTCTACCCCACCGCAGAGGAAACTGTACCCACCCCAACATTCAATCATCTCCCAGACTACACAAGACACAGACACCCAGGTTAAGTTTATTCTCCACCTCTCCTATGTCTCTCCCCCACCTGCAGAGTGGACTCCTGCAAAGATGGAACAACCTCCCTGCCAGTTCAAGAGCCCCCCGGTTAGGCCGATGCACAAGAGGCCCCCTGCGCCAGGGCTGAGCCCCCGTGCACCCACCCGCCCACAACCTCGGCGACACACCGACGAGGACCGAAGCCCCCAAGGCCCAGCCAGAGCCCCAGCACGGAGGCGAAGCACCCCCGAACCCCAAACCCCCACGCCCGCCCCGGATCCACTCAGGGGCAGCCAGGCCACCAGGCCAGTAACCTACGTCCACCAGCACAGACCATCCTCCAGCCCCGCTGCACGCGGCACGAGGAGAACAACCTCTGAGAGCGACCAGAGCCACTAACCAGGTTATGAACACAACCCCCGGGTTAAGCCCTCCAGGGATAACGTCTCTAGGGGTCCTCCAGGTGCCCTAAGCCCATCCCAACCTCCACATCAACCACAATAGCCAAGGCGGGACCAAACCACGACCCCCCACCCCCGCTAGGTGATGGAGCCGATCAAAAAACTCCCTTTTAACAGGAAGAAACCTCCGGCAGAACCAGGCTCAGGGAGGGGCGGGGCCATCTGCTGCGACCGGTTAGGGTGAGAGAAGGAAGACAGGATAAAGACATGCTGTGGAAGAGAGACAGAGATTAATAACAGATACGATTCAATACAGAGAGGTCTGTTAACACATAGTAAGTGAGAAAGGTGACTGGAAAGGAAAAACTCAATGCATCATGGGAATCCCCCGGCAGCCTACATCTATTGCAGCATAACTAAGGGAGGATTCAGGGTCACCTGGTCCAGCCCTAACTATATGCTTTAGCAAAAAGGAAAGTTTTAAGCCTAATCTTAAAAGTAGAGATAGTGTCTGTCTCCCGAATCCAAACTGGAAGCTGGTTCCACAGAAGAGGGGCCTGAAAACTGAAGGCTCTCCCTCCCATTCTACTTTTAAATACTCTAGGAACAACAAGTAGGCCTGCAGAGCGAGAGCGAAGTGCTCTAATAGGGTGATATGGTACTACAAGGTCATTAAGATAAGATGGGGCCTGATTATTTAAGACCTTGTATGTGAGGAGCAGGATTTTGAATTCAATTCTGGATTTAACAGGAAGCCAATGAAGGGAAGCCAAAACAGGAGAAATATGCTCTCTCTTTCTAGTCCCTGTCAGTACTCTTGCTGCAGCATTTTGGATTAACTGAAGGCTTTTCAGTGAGTTTTTTGGACATCCTGATAATAATGAATTGCAGTACTCCAGCCTGGAAGTAATAAATGCATGAACTAGTTTTTCAGCGTCACTCTGAGACAGGATATTTCTAATTTTAGAGATGTTGCGCAAATGGAAGAACGCAGTCTTACATATTTGTGGCCATCCAAGTCTTTATGTCTTTAAGACATTCCTGCAGTTTAACTAATTGGTGTGTGTTATCTGGCTTCATGGACAGATAGAGCTGGGTGTCATCTGCATAGCAGTGAAAATGTATGCTATGTCTTCTAATGATGCTGCCTAGGGGAAGCATGTATAATGTAAACAGAATTGGTCCTAGCACTGAACCCTGTGGAACTCCATAATTAACCTCAGTGTGTGAAGAGGACTCTCCATTTACATGCACAAATTGGAGTCTATTAGATAGATATGATACAAAACACTGCAGTGCAATACCTGTAATACCTACAGCATGTTCTAATCGCTCTAATAGGATATTATGGTCAACAGTATCGAATGCTGCACTAAGGTCAAGAAGGACAAGCACAGAGATGAGTCCACTGTCAGAGGCCATAAGAAGATCATTTGTAACCTTCACTAAAGCTGTTTCTGTGCTGTGATGAACTCTGAAACCTGACTGAAACTCTTCAAATAAACCATTCCTCTGCAGATGATCTGTTAGCTGTTTGACAACTACTCTTTCAAGGATTTTTGATATGAAAGGAAGGTTGGAGATTGGCCTATAATTAGCTAAGACTGCTGGGTCTAGAGATGACTTTTTGAGTAAAGGTTTAACTGCAGCCACCTTGAAGGCCTGTGGTACATAGCCGATTATTAGAGATAGGTTGATCATATATAAGATCGAAGAATTAATCAATGGCAGGACTTCTTTGAGCAGTTTTGTAGGAATGGGGTCTAAAAGACACGTTGATGGTTTGGAGGAAGTAATTATTGAAGTTAACTCAGAAAGATCAATTGGAGAAAAAGAGTCTAACTTAACATCAATGAAACTAAGAGTAGCTGTAGATAATATTACGTCTGTGGGATGATTATTGGTAATTTTTTCTCTAATGATAAAAATTTTATTTGTTAAGAAGTTCATGAAGTCATCACTAGTTAACGTTAAAGGGATGTTTGGCTCAAAAGAGCTCTGACTTTTTGTCAGCCTGGCTACAGTGCTGAAGAGAAACCTGGGGTTGTTCTTATTTTCTTCAATCAGTGATGAGTAGTAAGCTGTTCTGGCTTTGCGGAGGGCTTTCTTATAAAGCAACAAACTATTTCTCCAGGCTAAATGATGATCCTCTAAATTTGTGACACGCCATTTCCTCTCCAGATTACGAGTCATCTGCTTTAGGGTACGTGTTTGAGAATTATACCACGGGGTCAGGTACTTCTGATTAGAGACCTTAGTTTTCACAGGAGCTACAGTATCCAGAGTCGTACGTAGTGAGGAGGTGAAATTATTAACAAGATAATCGACCTCTGTTGGGGTAGCGTTCAGATAGCTGCTCTGCTCTGTGTTGGTACAGGGCATTGACGATGATAACAGTGGCTGGATTATATTCTTAAACTTAGTTACAGCGCTTTCAGAAAGACATCTACTTTGATAAAGTCCACTCTCCACTGCTGCGTAATCAATTATTGTAAATGTAAATGTTATCAAGAAATGATCAGACAGGAGAGGGTTTTCAGGAAACACTGTTAAATGTTCAGTTTCTATGCCATATGTTAAAACAAGATCTAGAGTGTGATTAAAGTGGTGGGTGGGTTCTTTTACATTTTGAGAGAAACCAATTGAGTCTAACAACAGATTAAATGCCATGTTGAGGCTGTCATTTTTAGCATCTACATGGATGTTAAAATCACCCACAATAATTATTTTATCTGAGCTCAGAACTAAATTATTTATAAAGTCTGAGAAATCAGACAGAAACTCTGTGTAAGGCCCAGGTGGACGATAGATGATAACAAGTAAGACTGGTTTCTGAGTTTCACAGCTGGGGTGGACGAGGCTAAGCATCAGGCTTTCAAATGAATTAAAAGTCTGTCTTGATCTTTCATTAATTAATAGACTGGTGTGAAAAATTGCTGCCACACCGCCCCCTCGACCTGTGCTTCGAGATTTCTGGTAGTTAGAATGACTCGGGGGTGTTGATTCATTTAAACTAACATAATCATCCTGCTGCAACCAGGTTTCTGTAAGGCAGAGTAAATCAATTTGTTGATCAATTATTAAGTCATGTACTAACAGAGACTTGGAGGAGAGAGACCTAATATTTAATGATCCACATTTCACTGTTTTACTCTTTGGTTCAGATGTGGATACTGTATTGTTCTTTCTTTGTGATTGTTTAAGTTGTTTGTTGCTGGTTTTTAGTTTGTTTTTTGTCTTTTTGGAAGCAGACACAGTCTCTATGGAGATGGGTTTTTGGGGGGGTAGCAGGAGGAGAGAAGCTGCAGAGAGGCGTGTAAGACTGCAACTCTGCTTCCTGGTCCCAACTCTGGATAGTTATGTTTTGAGGGGTTTAATAAATTTGTCCATATTTCTAGAAATGAGAGCTGCTCCATCCAAAGTGGGATGGATGCCGTCTCTCCTAACAAGACCAGGTTTCCTCCAGAAGGTTTGCCAATTATCTATGAAGCCCACATCGTTTCTGGGACACCACTCAGACAGCCAGCAATTTAAGGAGAACATGCGGCTAAACATGTCAC
The DNA here is from genome assembly GCF_963576455.1 of Neolamprologus multifasciatus. Taxonomy (NCBI): domain Eukaryota; kingdom Metazoa; phylum Chordata; class Actinopteri; order Cichliformes; family Cichlidae; genus Neolamprologus; species Neolamprologus multifasciatus. Next base: position 36,830,821 of record NC_140440.1, on the reverse strand, counting down.
TCCTGGTCTGATTGGGGAGGGGACCAGAGAAAACTACAGAGTCCGACATTGTTTTGGCAAAGTTGCACACCGATTCAATATTGATTTTAGTGACCTCCGATTGGCGTAACCGGGTGTCATTACTGCCGACGTGAATTATGATTTTATTGAATTTACGTTTACCCTTAGCCAGCAGTTTTAAATTTCCTTCAATGTCGCCTGCTCTGGCCCCTGGAAGACAATTGACTATGGTTGCCGGTGTCTCTAGCTTCACATGTCTGAGAACAGAATCACCAATTACCAGAGTTTGACCCCCAGCGGGTGTGTCACCGAGTGGGGAAAAACGGTTAGACACATGAACGGGTTGGTGGTGTACCTGGGGCTTCTGTTTAGGACTACGCTTCCTCCTCACCGTTACCCAGCGATCTTTCCCCAGCTGCTTGGGGTCTGCCGGGGAACAGCTAGCGGGGCCTACGCTATCTTCGGCTGCACCAGCTACAGGGGCCTGGCTAGCTAAGGGTGAGAGCAGGGTGCAAAGCCGAGTCTCCAGATCAGTAATCCTGGCCTCCAGAGCTGCAAATATGCTACATTTGTTACAGACATCATTACTGCTAAAGGAGGCCGAGGAGTAACTAAACATCTGACACAATGAGCAAGAAAGTGCAGAAGGGACAGGTGAAGTAGCCATGGTGCTAACGGGTCGGCTACGAGCTAAGCTAGCGAAACAGTACAGAGACAGTGAGTGAATACTTTGGCTATAAATTAGGTAGTGAGTACAGAGAAAGTGTGCTTCGGAAGAAGCACGTGAAGATTATACTGTGAAAAAAGAATGTATTTAAAAGTTGTTAATTAAACTGCTAAGCAAATAAGCTACTCAGAAACACCACTGTGTTTGAGCAGGAACAGGAAGCGAGCGAACACCAAGTGACAGCCTTGACATCCTCTATTGTTGTGGTGGTTTATGTTTCATACAAATGAAAACACAGTTGCTATAGTGAATCCATGCACATTAGGTGGTACTCAGTTGTGATGGAAAATGAATGAAATGCAGTAGAGTCAAGTCAAGTAGGTACTAGTGGAAAAGAGGCTAAAGTTATTTCTTAGGCTTTGAGAAAACAGTGAACCCCAGAGAGAGCCATTATGGACAAATGAAGAAAACCTGGATCAGTGGTGAACCTTCCAGGAGTAGCTGGTCTACCAAAGAGTGCATTGAAGACTCATCCAGCATCACCCCAACATCTAAAGGACTGTAGGCCTCAATTCATGAATCAAAAATAAGAAAGAGACCAAGCAAAATGCTATCCATGGGAGAGTTCCAAGCTGCTGACCAAACAAAACACAAAAGCTCATCTCAAACTTGACGGGAGTCTTTTCCCAAGACTTTGGGGAAAAGATTCTGTTGCCTGACAAGACGAAAGCTGAACCTTTTTGGAAGGTTTGAGTCCTGGTTACATCTGGTGTCACACCATTGCATACAAAGAGCATCATACTAACAGTCAAACATGATAGCGGTAGTGTGGTGGTCTGGGGCAGCTTTAAGAGTTGAACAACTTGCCATGATTGATCAAACGGTGAATTCTGCTGTCTACCAGAAAAGTTCAGCAGTCACACTTGAATGATGCAGTGGGTCAATGATCCAAAACACACCAGCAAGTCCACCCCCGAATGGCTCAAAAATAAATTAATAAATGAAGGCTTTGGAGAAGCATGGTCAAAGTCAGGACTGAGAAAACTGCGAAGCTTTAGCATGACAACACAAACACTTGGTGGTAGTTCTTGCTGTGAAGGGTGTCACAACCAGTGATTAGGTTTAGGGGACAATTACTTTTAAAATATAAAATGCAATTTGTTTGATGATCTGAAACATAAGTGTGACAAATGTAGAAAACACTAAGAAATCAGAAACGAGGCAAATACTTATACACGGCACTATATCTGAATGCATGAAAGGTTAATTGCATATATAACTGTTAATACTGCAATGTCTAAGTTCAGATGTATCTGCATAGTGGTGTGGAAATACTGACTTTAAAAGGGCGGGGGAGGTCCGGCTTTGTGTATCGGAGGTAGATCAAACCCAGCACCACCACACCGATGAACAGCCATCGCAGGAAGCTCATGAAGTTCAACAGACTGTAGATGTCTCCAACTAACAGCTGGAGCATGGTCATAGGGTACTGTACATTCACATACACATCCAAATACACACACACATACAAGACAGTTGTATTTCCATCAGTCAAGACTGTGTATTTACAGTGTAGATTTACAGTAGGTTTTATGGACTCAAAACTTGAGATCTTTGGTTCCTTCTTCACAGGCTGTTTTACTGGATCCAGGGTCAGTGATAGGAGCCTTGAAACAAAATGGCTGTCGCAGCATTCTGGATTGCCATGCAATACCCTCTGGTATGGACTAGAGATGGACCGATCTGATATTACCTATCTGTATCGGTCTGATACTGACCTAAATTACTGGATTGGATATTGTAGAGAAATAAAAAATGTAATCCGATCCATTAAATATTACAAAAGCACCTCACAAAACTTGCGACATAGTGTAACCCAGCTCATAACCTCAGCACGTCGAAGCAGTATGCGTCACGTGATAGAGCAGCTGTGGCGTGCGAGACCTGTCGGCGGTCTGGTTGAGCATTTGGAGCCTAGAAAGCTATCCCAGAGAAGTAAAGTAAGTCTGTAAATTCATCTCTGAATGTTGGTGAAGCATTCCTACATTAAGCTTAACAACTGATATATGGAGCTCGGACGTCTGTGCACTGTCATTGCTAAGTCTAACCATACAATGGATAGATTCAAGTTTTACTTTGAAAGAAAAAACTGTGTTGCTGGTCAAGTTTCATGGTTCAAAAACAAAACAAAACAATGAAAAACACTTATACTTGTGTTTTGTATAGAAATTAGACAAAATTCAGTCTGAGGTTAAATGTGATAGAAACAGCTTACACTGACATCTATCTCGATAAAAGATGAGTGTCACAAAGCCGTGTTTGCATTTATTTGCACTGCTTTCCACTCTGGATGTCTATTTATGTTCAGCTTTATTTATAAAAGGGTCCATTATACAACCTGTTTTTTCGGGGGGGGGTTTAAGTTGTTGAATATTAACATTATTTTGCGCTGATATTGCACTTTTTTCAGAACCAAAAACTTTTTGAAATCTGCAGTTCTGCTAAAAGTTTAAATAAAAAGATCAGTATTGCTGAAATGTGAAATATTTTGGGTGGAGCGTATTTTTTAAATACAAGTATAATAGAATAGCTTTAGCATTTTGTTTAAATTAAAATTTAATTAAAATTTGACTATGAACTTTTACAAAGTGCAGGAAGATATTAAAACACAGTTATTGATTATAAAATAGACTATATCGGATTCATATCGGTATATCTAAATTTATGATATCGGTATCGGACATAAAAAAGTGGTATCATGCCACCTCTGGTATGCACATCTCCTACATGCACGGACTGTTTACTCCAGAGATCAGCTGATCGCCCTGATGCCGGCCGGCTCGCTGACCAGACCCGCAGAAGTACCAGCTGAAATTTGGAGAAAAACACATCGGGGATGCAGAGGTCAAGGACAGAAGAGAAGAAAGAAGGAGACGGTGAGACAGCGGAGGCTCGAAGCGAGGAGGAGGTATAAACCGTGTCTGCCGTCTATCGTAATGGGAAATGTGCGATTGTTATCGAATAAAATCGACGAGCTCTCAGCACTGGTACGGAGTCAGAGGGAATACCGAGAGTGTAGCCTGATGTGTTTCACTGAATCATGGACGCACCAGGACATTCCCGACGAGAATGCTTCCGTGGAAGGCGTTGTTGTTATGTTTATTATTTTATCGTATTTATTATTCTTATGGTATCTATTATGTTTCTATTGTTCAGCACTTTGGTCAGCCTTGTGTGTTTTTAAAGTGCTATATAAATAAACAATGATGATGATGATGATGAAAGGCTTCCACACTGTTCGGGCGGACAGGGACAGCATCGCTAGCTGTAAGCGGAAAGCAGGTGGGCTTGCTGTTTTAGTTTAGCGCTGTTTTAGTTAACAACCGGTGGTGTAACCCTGCCAACATAACAGTCAAAGAAAGGATTTGTTGCCCGGACATTGAACTATGTGCTGTAGGACTCAGGCCGTATTATTTACCCAGAGAATTCTCTCACGTCATCTTGGTGGCTGTTTATGTTCCTCCCTCTGCTAACCCCACAGCTGCATGTGACACTATCCACTCTGCCATAGCCCGGTTACAGACTCAGCACCCGAGTGCCTTTATTGTGATCTCAGGTGACTTCAACCATGTATCACTGGACAATACAAAACCAACATTCAGACAATATGTGGACTGTCCCACCAGGGGAGAAAAATTTTTAGACCTACTGTATGCTAATGTCAAGGATGCATACAGCTCCTCCTCCCTCCCCCCACTTGGTAGGTCAGATCATAACCTGATTCACCTCACCCCCCGCTATGTGCCAATTGTGAGGAGGGAACCTGTGACCACGAGGAGCGTTAGGAGGTGGTCAGAGGAGGCCTTAGTGGAACTACAGGGCTGTTTTGAGGTGACCAACTGGGAAACACTCTCTGAGCCTCATGCCGAGGACATCAATGGGCTTACTGAGTGTATCACAGACTACATAACTTTCTGCACCGACTCCATTGTTCCAGCTCAGACTGTTCATTGTTACCCAAATAACAAGCCGTGGGTGACTAAGGACATCAAAGCCCTCCTCAACAACAAGAAGAGGGCTTTCAGAGGTGGCAATAAAGAGGAGGTGAGGAAGGTCCAGGTGTTACTAAAGGACAAGATCAGAGAGGCTAAGGACAATTACAGGAGGAAGCTGGAGTGGAAACTCCAGCAGAACAGCATGAGAGAGGTGTGGAGGGGCACGAAGACCATCACTGGATTCAGGCCAACCAACAGCAGGGGGGCTAAGGGAGGTGAGAATGGAGCTAACGAGTTGACACCACAGTGTCTGCTCACCCCCCCCCCCCCCCCCCCGACAACCTCACCTGTAGTCAGCCTGGAATCCAGAGCCACACCACTGTGCCAGCCTCTCTCTTCACATGGCGCTGTTGCCTCCTGTGAGATTCCTGACACCCCCACCCATCACCTTCACTCAATACCAGGTTGAGATGCAAATGAGGAGACTTCACTCAGGCAAGTCTGCTGGACCAGACGGAGTGAGTCCCCTCGTCCTCAAGACCTGAGCCCCCCCTGTGTAGAGTCTTTCATAAACTGTTCATGCTGAGTCTGAGTCTGCAGAGGGTACTAGTGATGTGGAAGACATCATGTCTCATTCCTATTCCAAAGACGCCACGTGTCCTGGATTGTTGATTACCTGACAGGAAACCACAATATGTGCGTCTCCCACAGTGTGTGTCTGACAAGGTAATCAGCACCACAGGGGCACCACAGGGGACTGTCCTCCCCCCTTCCTCTTCACCCTCTACACCACAGACTTCAGCCACTGCACAGAGACCTCCATCTTCAGAAGTTTCCTGATGACTGGTGGTTGGATGCATCAGCAGGGATGATGAGACAGAGCACCAGGTTGTGGTTGACTCCTTTGTCACGTGGTGTGAGCAGAATCATCTGCAGCTCAACGTGGCAAAGACCAAGGAACTGATCGTGGACTACAGGAAGACCAGGAAACACTTGACCCCTGTTTCAATCCAGGGGGTCAGTGTGGACATTGTGGAGGACTATAAACACCTTGGAGTACACATTGACAATAAACTGGACTGGGCTAAAAACACCACAGCACTTTACAGAAAGGGCCGGAGTCGTCTCTATTTTTTGAGGCGGATGAGGTCCTTCAACATCTGCCAGAAAATGCTGAGGATTTTCTATGAGTCTGTTGTGGCCAGTGTGTTCTCTATGCTGTTGCATGCTGGGGGAGCAGGCTGAGGGTCGCAGATGCCAACAGACTCGATAAACTGATCCGTAAGGCCAGTAATGTTGTGGGGATGGAGCTGGACTCCCTCAAGGTGGTGTCGGAGAGGCGGATAGTGTCCAAGATAAGGACAACAATGTTGGATAACACCTCCCACCCACTCCCTGACATGCTGGTCAGTCACAGGAGCTCGTTCAGCGAGAGACTGAGATTACCGAAAAGCACCACTGAACGACACAGGAAATCATTCCTGCCTGTGGCTCCCTGTACAACTCCTCCATCTAACACACTGGTTACTGCAACAGCTACACCCTTTTTGCACATGTTCTTTTTCAGCTATTTATTAATAAGTGACTTTTATGTATATATATGCCTGTATGTATGGTGCTATTCTTAGTGCACTGTAACAAAAAATAATTTCCCCCAGGGATCAATGAAGTATTCTGATTCTGATTTGTATATTGCTCACTTGATGTTTGTAAATAAACCTTCATTAAACTTTGATGAACCCTGAATCCGTTCAGTCAGACTTGACAAAAACTGGAAAAATTGGGGTGTTCTAAAACTTTTGTAGTTTAGTTACTTTCCACTATGTTCCTGCTCCATGATAAACTACAAATTTACCCCAAATTACTAAAATATTGATATTTTGAGAATCAAATTCTAGAAAATAAATCAGGCTCCATCTTATCATTTTATCCTTATCTTAAAGACGCTGCTGGTTGCTAATTTACTTATGGTGGGTAACAAATAAGCAGAACTGCTTTCTTCCATTTGTGCAACATCTCTAAAATTAGAAATATCCTGTCTCAGAGTGACGCTGAAAAACTAGTTCATGCATTTATTACTTCCAGGCTGGACGACTGTAATTCATTATTATCAGGAAGTCCTAAAAACTCCCTGAAAAGCCTTCAGCTAATCCAAAATGCTGCAGCAAGAGTCCTGACAGGGACTAGAAAGAGAGAGCAGATTTCTCCTGTTTTGGCTTCCTGTTAAATCCAGAATTCAAAATCCTGCTCCTCACATACAAGGTCTTAAATAATCAGGCCCCATCTTATCTTAATGACCTTGTAGTACCATATCACCCTATTAGAGCACTTTGCTCTCGCTCTGCAGGCCTACTTGTTGTTCCTAGAGTATTTAAAAGTAGAATGGGAGGCAGAGCCTTCAGTTTTCAGGCCCCTCTTCTGTGGAACCAGCTTCCAGTTTGGATTCAGGAGACAGACACTATCTCTACTTTCAAGATTAGGCTTCAAACTTTCCTTTTTGCTAAAGCATATAGTTAGGGCTGGACCAGGTGACCCTGAGTCCTCCCTTAGTTATGCTGCAATAGGTGTAGGCTGCCGGGGGATTCCCATGATGCATTGGGTGTTTCTTCTTCACTCACTATGTGTTAACAGACCTCTCTGCATTGAATCATATCTGTTATTAATCCCTGTCTCTCTTCCACAGCGTGTCTTTATCCTGTCTTCCTTCTCTCACCCCAACCAGTTGTTGCAGATGGCCCCGCCCCTCCCTGACCATGATTCTGTTGGAGGTTTCTTCCTGGTAAAAGGGAGTTTTTCCTTCCCACTGTTGTTCATAAGGGGTTGTTTGAGTATCAGGATTTTCTCTGTAGTTGTGTAGGGTCTTACCTTATGATATAAAACACCTTGAGGCAACTGTTGTTAGGTTGTTGTTCTATATCAATGAAACTGAATTGAATTGAATCTCTAACCTTCCTACAATTTTTGTCCAAAAAAGTGCAAAAAGCTCAGACAGAATTGTTTTCAGGACTCATGACATCTATCAGCTCATGTTGTCGTCCGTTTCAAAGATTAGTTTTTGTGACCTTTAGTATATTGTCTGAAATGAAATGCTTATGTTAGTAAACTGACCATTATGAGGACAGCTGCAAGTGGAGTGTGTCTGCGGACATGGATCATAGACAAAACCTCAGGGAGTTGGCCTTCACGTGAAGCTACGTAGAACATTCTGGTGAACACACACATTATGACAAAGTGAGGAGAGAGATCATGACATTCACTTGATAATCAACACAGTCACATTGTATGATTAAAATCAGCTCTTTTTCAACATGAAACATATTCCCATGGGCAGTTTTCTCATTCCCATTAACAATGCTTCAAGTGTGTAGGTTCAAAGATTTGAAAAAACAACCTGCTTGACTAACTGTGCCTGCATATTTTACAATAAATGCTAGTTTACAAAAAAAAGAAAAAGATACAGGTGTCCTTTGTTTCCCTCTCTGAGTAGTTCAGATTTTACTTGCTGGTTAATGTGACACTCTGAAAATTCCTTGATTAGGTTTAGGAAAAGTTTAATTTCATTAAATCATTGTCACTTTTGTTGCACCGTAGCACAGATGCTTAAGGACACCTTGTGTGCACCACCAGCAACTTTGACAAAACTGATGTATTTGACACCCTACACATGACACACATACACACACAGAGTATAAGTATACTTAAGTATACTTAATACCACAAATTATTGCAAAATTAGAAACACCTGGTGACTTTTGTTTAACTGCTACAGGATTCTGTCGTGAGCACATAGGCATACATACTCTAGGTGCATTAGCAGTGACAGGGACCTTACCTTGACAGGGCAAAGAGGCCGCCGTTCATGGAGCCGTAGCAGGACAAGGCTACAAATACTGGGACGGCGATAGAGAAGTTCCCCAGAAGCCTCTCTGCAAATGTCTGTGGATTTCACAAAGAGGACATAAAGGGAGACAGATGAGCGTCTGTTGGTCATTTGTTTATATTAAATGTCAGATGGAAAGCAGTGTTCAGGTGACCGGTGTATTTGAGGCTGGCTCGAATAAATCAACTTGCAGGAAGTGTTGACTAAAGTTTTCTAATATTTTCAGTACAATGTTGGTGACGAAGCAGCACTGTGGTAGAAGGAAACAGGACAACGAAACGATGTGAAAACATCAGAGCTGAACGACGGCCTTTCTTTAAAACACTTCATGGAAGATGGACCAGTTGCATCCGAAGCATAGTCAGGCAGACTGTAACTGGAAACACCACTGGATGTAAGGTTACACTTGCAGCCAATCAACTAAACACTGACCAAGCAGGAGCAGCACTCCACCCTTCAGAGATAAGCTGCACCCTTCATACAGGATTCATACAGTAGCATGACCAGTAGGGATGGGTATTGATAAGATTTTCACGATTCCGATTCCATTTTCGATTCTGTTTAACGATTCGATTCTTTATCGATTCTCTTATCGATTTTTTTTTTTAAAAAAAGGAGAACACTAAGGTCAATTAGCTTAGATCTTTGTTTTATATCTTCTCTTTGAACAAGATAGAAATTTAGGAGTAACATGGCCTTACAAACCCAACAGTGAGATCTTAACAGATCCAACCTATGGCTCTTCAATGGGGTGTCACAGGGTCCCCAGGAAAAAAAATTGTGAATGTAAAATAATAAAATAAATATTATTCTGTAGCAATTACACAAGAATATCCAATAATGTCCCTGCCTACAATTAAACACATTCACTTACCGAAAATCGGGGCATCTGCTGTGGCAAATGGGTGCAAGCCTTTGACCACAAACTTAGTCACAGCTCGGTGACATTCGTCTATCCTGCCTGAAAGGAGACGCTACTGGTAGACTGTAGCAAGAACTGCCAGCATCTGAGCCAGCCAGACTCTGTCTGTCTCTCTCATCATGGTCACCTAAATGCACAGTAATGGCAGGTTTTGTAATAAGGCAGATCGCGCTAACATAATATGCACTGTTAGTTGATTATTTACCTGCCGTATTAACGGGAGAGGACGTGCAAACGTTACCGCTGCTGCTGGGTCGAGATTCACGAGTCCGGAGCGGAATTAAAAACACGACATTCATTTAAGGTTATCGCGTTTTTTGTGAACAAATGCTTTTGCATATTCGTAGTGTTTCCTCCCTTAAATGAAATATCTACTTTACAAGTATTGCAAGTTGCCCTGTTGTCATCCGTTCTCGTAAAGTATAACCACACTTTTGAGCGTTTGAGCCGCCATGTTTTCTGCCAGGTAAGCGACGCTCCGCAACGTGGTGACGTCATTCGGGGCGACTGGAATCGATAAGGGAATCGTTTGCAAAAATGGCAAACGATTCCAAGGAATTGAAACAGTGGGGACCGGTTCTCAACAAGAACCGGTTTTCGATACCCATCCCTAATGACCAGAGCTTTGAAGAACTAACAGACACTATTAGTTGTTTGGTGTGCAAGACCTTTGTTTAAAAAGCAGAGGGATTATCTTTAGTCAGAGGAACTAAATGAAAGAGGAACATTTATTTTTAAAGGTTCTGTTTAAATACATGTAGTACACGTTTTTGAAGGACAAAAAGTCCACATTAGTACAGTTTCATTTCTAAACATTTGCTGCACTTATACCTTTGTCCAAAGTTTTAGGAGCCCTGGGTGAACGTTTGAAAATGTCCAAGTTTTTTTGTTCTCTACACCACAATCTTTTGTGGTAGTGTATTGAGGTAAATGCTAAATAAAAAGGATCTTTAGATATAACTTCAGCCTATTCCATTCATCACTCTTCCATTATGTGAACACACCTCTAATTCAAAAAGCCTAAAATGACTAATCGTGCCTCGAGCCAAGCTTCTTCGAGATAAGTTCTAGACACCAGTTAAACTCTGTAATCAAGTTTGAGATGTAAACTTCTGCCCGCTGTCTATGAGAGAGGAAGAACATAGTTTAATGCTTTTATCCTATCACAGCCTTCTAAGAACAGATAAATGCTCTTAACACCTGTCTTAAGGTGCTTTTATCACTCACGGTGCACAGGGCAATAAAACTAACTGCATTACAAAAGACCAGCGATCTCTGATCGCTATCCTCAGTCTAATAAGCAACAGTGGTTATTATTGGGGAATGTCTGTGATGTGATTAACATTAACAGGGCTGGGATGGAACAATCACATTAACAGCTGCTGGGAAGCCAAGCTGTCAGAGACACTTTGCTGATAATGACATGCTAAGTGCAGGAAGGCAACCGCACTGCTCAAGCCAGAAGTAAACACCACGAAGGTGAGACCTCAACTAAATGCTTTCAAATAGCATGCACAACGTTTTACTGCAGAGAGCCAAGGTCAGCCCTTACAGTGAAAAACATTGTGAGATATATCTCACTATCAAATAAGGAGCCACTGCCATAATTTCAGCTTAATATAAGCTACTGATATCACATATAACATAACAAAGTTTTGCTTTTCTCGTTGCTTCATTGAACTTTCCCTGTTCCTGCACACTGCCTGTCTGTGACAAGTTTTTGTTATAGCCCATATAGGTTGGCTTCACATTTCCTGATTAGTTTAACAGTAACTGCAAAAAGCCTTCAAAGTAGTTTTTCTGATTTTTAGAGAGATAGGGTTACCATAACAGATTAATTTATTAGAACAACTTAGCTTCCAAATCCACTGTCCTTATGACAACAAACACAAAGCTGCAGTCATGGGATCTTCCACTGTGTGGCCAACTGAATGCTCAGAAATAGAGCTACATAGCGTTCCCAATAGTGGTGAGGATTCAGACACAAAATAGCCCCCAAAAGTTTCTAGTTCATACAATAGTTGCCCAGCAGGGAATTACCCTGATGGCGTCTTCCTGCTTTGCAGATACCTTGCAGTCTGGAAATGGCTTATTTAATGAGTTACAGTTGCAGTTTTGCCGCTGTTTACGTTCAGTTCTGCCATCGTGGATTGTGGCTACTCTGACTTTACGAGTGGGAAGTTGATGAGTTATTCCAGATTCACATTTCAACTGGGAACTTGGAAATTCTGACTTGGGAAGGTGGTAGAAATACACCCTATTTCTACCACCTTGATGCTGATTGCCGTTTTACAACACTTGTTTAAACAGCTCTGAATTTTTGTGACTGTTAGTTATTTGTGTTTACCCAAAGCAATGCCACAAAATGTAGTTCTTTGATGATTCTAGTAAATCGTGAGCTTTTGATCTATGTTTTTATGTGTAAATTGTTACATTTTGTTCAGGCATAGATGTCTCTTGTCTCTCATTTACATATTTCTGTAAGTTATTTTTTTCTGCTGAATATTTTGCTTTATGACCAAATTGTCAACAAAGTTAATAGCATTGCTTATTTATTACTGATTAGCCAGTCAGATTATTAGCCAATTGGGATGCTTTACAAAGCTCTACAGAATATATATTTTTTAGATGAGGGGATGTTTGCATTGTCTGCTCTATGTCAATCCTTCTTACCCATAACATCCCTATCTGTGCACAGGCATGTTACGGTACATGCAGAGCTCAGGACAGAAACAATAATATGGGTCTATAAATGAATGACTGTGCTATAATAAATGCACTGTCACAAAATCTATTCATTCTTTCCCAAACACACATCATCACTAGTGCTTTAAGGTAGAATCATTTTCACTACAGATGTATTTAGTTACATTATAATTATACACTGAGCTGATACAGATATTTTGTGAATAAGAGACATGGGTGAGGGGTCCCACTTTGAGTGTGTATGGCCTTGATTGAGGATTCATGGGGGGAAACGTACATTTATAACGTTGTGTTGCTGTTTTACTGTTGTTGGTTTTTGCTTTTTTATTTTAATCCTAATACAATATTTAAAGCAGACTGATAAGTGACAGTTACTTTTAAAGGTTCAGTACTTACACTGTTTTTCTAAGTACTTACCACAGCAACAGCTGACGAGGCCAGGAGCTCCTCAGCTGACATTACAGTGTAGTATGCCACATTGGTGAGCACATAGCAAGAAATCACAATTGCCGTGGAGATACAGATGGCGAGTGGAACAGTCCTGAGGGCCGGAGGAAGCACACTGTTAGGCACTTGCAAGACTTACTCGTCCTTCTTTCCCTTGTATATCTATGTCTGTTTTACTTCCATACATGCTCCACCTACACAGCTTACTAAGAGACGTAAACAGAATGTACCACCTACTGTCAGGCTGGTCAATTCTGTTAGCTACAACAGCTCCAAAGTTTTGCTTTTTGTGCTCATTCTGCGGTAGGCAGCACAAAACAATCAGAGTACTCTGCATTTTTTTGTTAAAAACAGTGAACGCAGAGGAAACGGCATCTAATAATGTTCACATGTGCCAGATATGCCAACAGGATGAATTCACTTCAATTCAATTCAAATCAGCTCAATTCAGTTCAGTATATACTGAATATTGTAGGAATGAAATCACAACAAAGGTTGCCTCAAAGCACTTGTGTTGTAAACAGTCTACAAAAATACAGAGTGACAAAGTGGAACAACAGTAACTCAGCCATGAAGTGGCAGAGCATGTAACGTCACACAGTGGGTTCAGTCAGTTTGTTGATGGACCCTTCCTGTTCTAACATGAGTAACCATAGTAACTGGTAACACACCAAGATGCTGTATAAGGCTCAGGTACAGTAGACACAGTCATTTCACTTCAATGTAGTCACGTGATCCAATGCTGTTTATTAGAAACACTGATCACAGTGAAATCAGCCACTTTTGTCGAACAGATGAAGAAATATGATTCCTTAGATTTTAAATTCTATTATTTATAAATAACTTTACACGACCAGAAGAGTAAGCACATGGATTAAACTTACCTTGCAGGGTTGTCCACCTCCTCTGTCACAAAGTTCAGATAGAACCTGAGTAAGGAAAGAGTTAGTTTATTACCTCCACTTATTAATGACCAGGAGTTTAACTCAGTTTGCTTTCCACTGAAACTTTAGTGCACAGTCCTGGAACATCCTCGGCCTCCCTTGATTCTCCTGCTTAGCTGTTCTGCTACTCTTCTCCATTGTAGGTCGTCCTGGAATTTCACTGCAGACATTCACCATCTGACTAACGTGTCCAAATACTAATGGGCTGTGAGGCCCTTACTCATTAGAGCAACCAGAGGAGAGTGGTCCAAAAAGAACAAACTATTCAAAATATATTATATACCAACAGGTATACATACCCCTGTCTATTTCCCTGCAGCATATACAATGGAAACGTCAAATCTGTAACTATGGCATGAAACATGTGGGGCAGATGATAAGCGCATGCATGTCCATAGATTTAAAATAAACCTTGGTCCACATCTTTTTCTGAACTTCTACTACTTTGAAATTCGTTTTTTAGATACCATGGTGTTCTTCAGAGTCACTGGTCTCATATTTCAGTTTATTCGACTGGTGATGTGTATTTATAATCTGCATGAACTGTTTAAAACTCTCTTCTCCACGTGCCTATAATATCTTCTAAGAAGTGGAGATAAAACATGGGTTGTAGTGCACACTTGGCCAACGCCCCCCTTTCCCACTCGCTCATGTAAATATTTTCTTATGATGGTGCGTATCTCTGTCCCATGGCCGTGCCTTCCAGCTGTAAGTAGCATTTATTGTCAAATTCAAAGTCATTGTTTTTTTGTTTTGTTTTTTCCTGCCTGTCCCGTTTGGATCTTTAGCCATCAGGATTGTTGTCTGAAGGCCAAGAAAGATGCCAAGTGAATTTACTTTACCAAGTGGATCATCATGGTCTTGCCATATTGGTCCATTTGATTGACCGTTTTTATAATTATGTATTTATTTTATTTGATTTTCGGTTGTTACAGACGGGACAGACATGACTGGGGGATAGGACAGGGAGAAAGAATGAAAGAAAGAGAGGGAGAGAAAGAAAACCAGAGGGGAGAAGAGACGGTGAGAAAGGGGGGAAGAAAGAAAGAAAAACAAACAAAACACCTGGATCACCTGTATGGAGATAAGAAAAAACAGAAGAGAAAACAAACAAAAAAGAGCAACATAATAAACACAACACCATCACAATAAACTAGCTAACAGTAGATAACAGTAGATACTAAATATTACATGTTATTGTGCAGCACGCAAGATAGACAGTGCACAATGTGCTTTGAGGCAGCAGCCAAGAAAGGTGTAGTTTGTGTCTGTGAACACCCGTGTGTACACCTGTGTGCACACCTGTGTGGATCAGCATGCTTGTATTCAAAAGGTTTCTTCATGTAACGATCTGCTAGGGAGTGTGGGGAGCCATAGCCCCGCCCCCCAGGGCATGAAGCAGGTATGGAGGAGATCCAGGCCCCAGATATCCAGAGGCCCCAGAGTACGAGGACCCGAGGAGGACCACCACAGGGGCAACTGTGCCACCCTCCTGGGAAGAGCTGAGGAGAGCCCCAAACGAGAGGTCACCTAGCAGCCACGGAGCAGAGGCCAGAGGGGGTTGCAGTGATGTGCCCGCGGGCTCTGCCAGCAGCCAGCTGTGCCAGAGAGGACCAGGCCCAGAGGCCAGAGGCCTGAGGGTACCCCACCCCCCGGAAGGGGCCCAGCCGGGCCACAGGTGCCAGGCCCCGCCAATCGGCCACCAGGAGTGAGTCGGTACATACATGAGCGCCCAGCCCCAGACACCAAGAACCACCAACACACCAATGTCTGAGGGCATCAGCCACCGGCAGGGAGTGTGGTGAGGGGAGATAGGCCCCCATACCTCGGAGAGCCTGAGATTCAAAGTCATTGTTGGTAAGGTAGAGTTCCAACAGATGGAGAATTTCTGCGTTATCCGGGCGCTTGGTGTCCGGATAACGCAGGAAGAAGTTTTCCACCCCGCCAGTCCCATCTGTGTGTTGATGCTTGTTTAAAGACTGTGTATGTCAATTGTAAATAAAAACGATGGATTACCTGCAAGAAGTGGTATGTATCTTTTAAATAACTTGGATGCCTGTTGGAGAGAGATCAATGTATTGTGATTATTGCAATCTGAAACTATTGGTCTCGTCCATGTATCAGGTCGCTTGTGTATCTTAGGCAACAGATAGAATTGTCTCGACCTTGGATCGTCGGATCCTAATAAATAGTCCCGCTGTTTAGCTGAGATATACTTTTTATGGAAAAGCTGTCTGACGATTTGTCTTATTTGAAGCTGTACCACAGGTTGGATAGAGCTGGGAATATTTTTATAGTATTTTTCATCTTCCAATTGTCTATTCGCTTCCAGCCTATACTGCTGCTTGTCCATTAGAACTATTTTGGACCCTTTGTCCGCCGGCTTGATTACTATCTGTCTGTTATTTTGTAATTCTCTGATAGCGCATCAAGTCCTGGATGGTATCATACAATGTATACCACTCAGGTTCCCAGACCGAGGGAAGGATGAGGGGCTCCCTGAAAAAATAATCTTCTTTAAAGTAGTTTTGGTTAGGGTTAGGCATTCATTTTTGATGGTTAGAGTTAGGGTAAAGGGCTCAGGAAAGCATTATGTCAATGGGATGTCACCAGGAGGATAGCAAACCAGACGTGTGTGTATATGTGTGTACAGTGCGCACACTTACCATCCAGCATAGGCGTACATCCCAGAGTAGAAAGCCAGTGGCATACCAGAGAGCTGCACATTACTCAGGTCAAAGGCATTCTCAAAGTGTCTGGTCTCTCCTGCAAGCATGCACACACATCAACTGCCACACTTGCCGTATTGTGCAAGATGTCTTGATGCATTCTCAATCATCCAGGAGAGTAAATTTCCAAAAGTTGATTCTGGTCATCTGGATGTAGCGTCACTCATCCAGGTGACTTCTTCAGTCTCAGCTGACTGCAGCTTTCCCCAATCTTATAAACAGTACATTTGCATAATGTTTATAAGATTGGGGAAACCTGCAGTCAGCTGAGACTGAAGAAGTCACCTGGATGAGTGACGAAATGTTTCTCCCACAAAACGCTACGTCCAGATGAACAGAATCAACTTTTGGGGAAAAAAAATATTGTGCAAGATCCTTGAACCACCCCTCATTTCCTTATATTTTGTTTAACACTGAGTCCTTCAAGCATAAAAACACCATTACAAAGCACTATTTCAAATTTTCCTGGCAAAATATTAAGAAATGAGGGCTTGCTCAAAACCCAATACTGTACATTTAGGTGCATTGATGGGTTATTTCTGTATTTTCTATGTTGAATTCTTAAATCAGTTTAATATCTTTAACAATTGCAATCACAGAAATGATCACAAAGCTCTCTGTATACCTGAGGGCTACTGGAGACACTGGCCTCTCTACATGAACTCCATGGTTGAGTTATTACATTAATTGCAATAATTCACCATCAGCTGTGCAAATGTAGATTTATTTTTTACAATGTGAAAGCTGGAGGTTGCCTTCTGCAGAGGCTTCAGGAGTACGGTGCTTCATTATCTCTGTGCACAAATGACTCAGTAATTACCTTTTGCGTGTCAATGAGTAATTCGTTTTCTGAAATTCGTTTTCTGAAGTTAATTAAGAAATTTCTTTGAATTAATAATTTGTTCACATTAGGAAAATGCTGAGTTAAACAGCCCAAAAGTATAATCAAGTTATTAAAAGTATAATTAATTTAAAGGTCAAATTCATGAAGAAGATTTATTTAATTTATTAAATATGCATATATGAGTTGCAATCTGGGCTTACATTACAGAAATGTGGACAGAGTGAAAAAGATGGATGGAGGCAGCACAGATCCTCTGCTGCTAACATCTTTGTGTGCAACACTTGTTGTGCTTCTGTGCTTGCTCAAGGGACAGTTTTGGATTTCTCTTCATAATATATTCAGTTGTTATCTTTTTTATATTTAAGGTGACTTATGTTATCATTTGGAGACATATCAATAAAACTGAGATAGATTGAATAAATACAACAGATCATGTGCAGTCCAGGGCTTGGAAGAACATTATATACATAATATATACTATATAACTTTACTGTTTTAAGGAATGAATGCAAAGAGCGCTCACTGACACATACAGTATTGCTTCAGAGAAACATTTTAGATTAATAACATTACAGCAAAGTCTGCAGTTGAGAGGAAGACAGAAACTCCACCTCTAAAATCCTGCTGTGCGGACACCAATAAATGCTCGACCTGTAGCATGCTGTGAGCAGGTGTGTATGACATGCAGGATTCATGTTGAACCACGTGCAGCTGAACACTGTGTGCAACCCAGAACACTCAGAGTTTTGGTGGTGGTACGTGTGCAGTGCTAGAGAGGTGTTACTGATGATACCTTTAAAGAGCTGGTACATGCCTGGCACTATTATGATGGCAATGGCCAGCAGCTTGCTGACAGTGAGGAAAATCTGAATCCTGGCTGTCCACGTTACGCTCATACTGTTCAGGTACATAACAGACGCTGCAGAGAGAGGGAACCATGTCAAGCAGTCATACAGTGTTTGTGACCATATTGAAGGCTCTCCATCAACAGAAAAGTCTAAGCTAGTCATATCACATTATCACATTTAGTAAGTGGGATTACTTTCTATGTAGTGACTAAAGATCAGATGTCCCTGAATGTTGTTTTCTGTGCTAACGTCAGTCACAACCTGTGCCTTACAAGAAACCAGTTCAGAATTGAAGGAAAAATTTTGTAAGCTTTTTGATACACAGATGCCTTTAGCTACATTTGGACATGGGGGGCATTTGTTTTTGTCAAAACGTGTTTATATTATATTATATTATAATAATTATATAATATACAAATATATCAAGTGGTGTCTTTTCAGTCTTCCACTTCACTCCAGCTCACCCTGTACTGGGTTACTTGGGCCCCTCAGCCTTGTATCCCACTGACAGGCCTTCAGAAGAGAAAGCAGAGTTGGAGGACCAGGGTCCCTGAGGTAGTTAAATTACTACTTGGTGGCAGAAGCTCTGCATTGGATGAGATTCACACTGAGTTCCTCTATGTTTTTGGACTCTCTTGCATTGAGTGGAGAACTGAGGTGGAGTCTCTGTATTGGCAAACTGTGGTTACAATTGCCATCTTTAAGAAATATCCCCTTTCGAGGATATTTAATGTGCGTCAGCATTTTTTCTAACCATTCTACAAATGTTTTGTTCGTTTGGAGAAGGTATCTGACTGCATCCGTCAAGGTATCCTGTGGCAGGTGCTACAGGAGTATGGGGTACCTGACCCACTGTTCCAAGCCATTGTACAACTACAGCGAGAGCTCGGAAGGTCGCTTTGTTGGAAATAAGTTGGACTAATTTGCACTGGGTGCTCGAAGGCACTAAGGTATTTCTGTGTCACCGATTATGTTCAGAATTTCTATGGACAGAAATTATAGTTGGAGCCAAATTATGGAAGGCTTCAACTTTGGTGGCCTCATCTCTGCTTTTAGTGGCTAAAGTAGTTCTGCTGGCTTCATCAGAAATAGAGCCAAAACCCCTCTGCAATGACAGGAACCAGTTGAGGTGGCTCGACCATCTGCCTAGCACCCTCCCTGACTGGCCTCAAGATAGACCCAGGACATGCTAGAGACATTACATCTCTCGACTAGACTGACAAAGCCCTGATGTTCCCTCAGATAAATGAGAAGGATCAACTAATTCACTCAGCTAATCCTTTAGTTGGGAAACCATGATGCGATTATTTATTCCATCAATAATTTGTTGTGTTGACAAAACAAATTATACTTTATGTTCAAACATTTATGATATAAACAAAATGTCCTACTTTTGACAGAATTCAAACTCAGTTATTTACAGTGCTGAACGTGGGAAAGTTTGGCTGAATATGAGAAACTGAGCAACTATCAGTGTGTAGTGGAGAGTGGAGAGTGGACTTTATCAAAGTAGATGTCTTTCTGAAAGCGCTGTAACTAAGTTTAAGAATATAATCCAGCCACTGTTATCATCGTCAATGCCCTGTACCAACACAGAGCAGAGCAGCTATCTGAACGCTACCCCAACAGAGGTCGATTATCTTGTTAATAATTTCACCTCCTCACTACGTACGACTCTGGATACTGTAGCTCCAGTGAAAACTAAGGTCTCTAATCAGAAGTACCTGACCCCGTGGTATAATTCTCAAACACGTACCCTAAAGCAGATGACTCGTAATCTGGAGAGGAAATGGCGTGTCACAAATTTAGAGGATCATCATTTAGCCTGGAGAAATAGTTTGTTGCTTTATAAGAAAGCCCTCCGCAAAGCCAGAACAGCTTACTACTCATCACTGATTGAAGAAAATAAGAACAACCCCAGGTTTCTCTTCAGCACTGTAGCCAGGCTGACAAAAAGTCAGAGCTCTTTTGAGCCAACCATCCCTTTAACGTTAACTAGTGATGACTTCATGAACTTCTTCACAAATAAAATTTTTATCATTAGAGAAAAAATTACCAATAATCATCCCACAGATGTAATATTATCTACAGCTACTCTTAGTTCCATTGATGTTAAGTTAGACTCTTTTTTTCCAATCGATCTTTCTGAGTTAACTTCAATAATTACTTCCTCCAAACCATCAACGTGTCTTTTAGACCCCATTCCTACAAAACTGCTCAAAGAAGTCCTGCCATTGATTAATTCTTCGATCTTATATATGATCAACCTATCTCTAATAATCGGCTATGTACCACAGGCCTTCAAGGTGGCTGCAGTTAAACCTTTACTCAAAAAGCCATCTCTAGACCCAGCAGTCTTAGCTAATTATAGGCCAATCTCCAACCTTCCTTTCATATCAAAAATCCTTGAAAGAGTAGTTGTCAAACAGCTAACAGATCATCTGCAGAGGAATGGTTTATTTGAAGAGTTTCAGTCAGGTTTCAGAGTTCATCACAGCACAGAAACAGCTTTAGTGAAGGTTACAAATGATCTTCTTATGGCCTCTGACAGTGGACTCATCTCTGTGCTTGTCCTTCTTGACCTTAGTGCAGCATTCGATACTGTTGACCATAATATTCTATTAGAGCGATTAGAACATGCTGTAGGTATTACAGGTATTGCACTGCAGTGGTTTGTATCATATCTATCTAATAGACTCCAATTTGTGCATGTAAATGGAGAGTCCTCTTCACACACTGAGGTTAATTATGGAGTTCCACAGGGTTCAGTGCTAGGACCAATTCTGTTTACATTATACATGCTTCCCCTAGGCAGCATCATTAGAAGACATAGCATACATTTTCACTGCTATGCAGATGACACCCAGCTCTATCTGTCCATGAAGCCAGATAACACACACCAATTAGTTAAACTGCAGGAATGTCTTAAAGACATAAAGACTTGGATGGCCACTAACTTTCTGCTTCTTAACTCAGATAAAACTGAGGTCATTGTACTCGGCGCTGAAAAGCTTAGAAATATGGTATCTAACCAGATTCTTACTCTGGATGGCATTACCTTGGCCTCCAGTAACACTGTGAGGAACCTTGGAGTCATTTTTGACCAGGATATGTCCTTCAACGCACATATTAAACAAATATGTAAGACTGCGTTCTTCCATTTGCGCAACATCTCTAAAATTAGAAATATCCTGTCTCAGAGTGACGCTGAAAAACTAGTTCATGCATTTATTACTTCCAGGCTAGACTACTGCAATTCATTATTATCAGGATGTCCAAAAAACTCACTGAAAAGCCTTCAGTTAATCCAAAATGCTGCAGCAAGAGTACTGACAGGGACTAGAAAGAGAGAGCATATTTCTCCTGTTTTGGCTTCCCTTCATTGGCTTCCTGTTAAATCCAGAATTGAATTCAAAATCCTGCTCCTCACATACAAGGTCTTAAATAATCAGGCCCCATCTTATCTTAATGACCTTGTAGTACCATATCACCCTATTAGAGCACTTCGCTCTCGCTCTGCAGGCCTACTTGTTGTTCCTAGAGTATTTAAAAGTAGAATGGGAGGGAGAGCCTTCAGTTTTCAGGCCCCTCTTCTGTGGAACCAGCTCCCAGTTTGGATTCAGGAGACAGACACTATCTCTACTTTTAAGATTAGGCTTAAAACCTTCCTTTTTGCTAAAGCATATAGTTAGGGCTGGACCAGGTGACCCTGAATCCTCCCTTAGTTATGCTGCAATAGATGTAGGCTGCCGGGGGATTCCCACGATGCATTGAGTTTTTCCTTTCCAGTCACCTTTCTCACTCACTATGTGTTAACAGACCTCTCTGTATTGAATCGTATCTGTTATTAATCTCTGTCTCTCTTCCACAGCATGTCTTTATCCTGTCTTCCTTCTCTCACCCCAACCGGTCGCAGCAGATGGCCGCCCCTCCCTGAGCCTGGTTCTGCCGGAGGTTTCTTCCTGTTAAAAGGGAGTTTTTCCTTCCCACTGTCGCCAAAGTGCTTGCTCATAGGGGGTCATATGATTGTTGGGCTTTTCTCTGTATCTATGAAGCGCCTTGAGGCGACATTTGTTGTGATTTGGCGCTATATAAATAAAATTGAATTGAATTGAATTGAATAATCAGTGGCCCAGTTTAAAATGCTCTGAAATGCTCATTCATGTGAATTTGCTACACTGGAGATTGTATTAGTATGTTGTGCCCTATGATTGTGTTTAGAAGGTTGATAAGCTGAGGATAGTCCTGGGTCTTTTTGTCAAACCCCTCTTCCTTCTCATGCACACTTCTGTCTTCTGCTATTTACCCGAGCTATTTACAACACACTTCACAACAATTCACTAAGATAACATCTGGGCATATTATAACACTCCTTATTACAGTAGCAAAGGTATATACTTAGGCCAATGGCTGTGGCCAGTTTGACAGCCAGGGGGGGGACACCACATGGCATGAACAGAGGTTCCAGGATGTACTGACCAAAGGCCAGAGAAATGACTGCCATGGCTGCAGGCCTGCAAGATGCAACCAAATATGTCAGTTTTTACATTAACATTAATTTATATAACCTTAGGTAACATTCATACGTCCATAAAAGATTATCACTTATGTTTCCAGCCTTGTAGAGTATTTTAGTCACCTTCAACTACAGCTTTGTTTCATTTTCTGCATCTTCACCTTTGGCAGTCTCATCAAGTCATTACAGCAAAAAAGACATGGTTCTAGAGCTAGCACTGAAGGTGGTGACCAAAGTCAAAGCTAATACAAAGCAAATACATGACTTTGATTCATTGCAGCTGGACATGAAACAAAGAAATGCAGTAGTGGATATGGGAAAACAAGCATCTGTTAGATGGCAGCATATTTGTTATATTGTTATATTTGTTTTTGCGATATACATTTTTAAAAGCAAGTGAAACACAAAAGTCACAAAAATGAAATCAAAGGATCTCAGTTTGATGGGTTTTTAACCCAGCATAATACAGCTGATGCTGAAAGATCCAACATGACCTCATAGAAATTTATGAAATATGTGACATGACTTCTTAGAAAAAAATTACTTGGTGATGGTACATGTGTTAGATCATAAATAAGTAAAAAAAAACAACAACGTTTACTTATACAGCACATTTCACAGACTCTGGTCTATTTAAAAGCTTTCTCCAATAAATACGATCGTGGTGATTTCTAAGCTGGCTTTCACATCCCGCTGTAAGTCCCGCTGTAGCAGGTATAACGATGGGAGTTTGTTTGTAATATCAGATGGGCAACTTCCTAGACATAACATTTCCATAATCACATCCTCATGTGTGCACAGTAGTGGGCTTGGTTTCAATATGAATGAAACAATACTGGCTAGTCCCAAAGGCTCAGCTTCTGGCTCATCTGTATTTCTCTCTTCATTTCCCACAGCAGTCACTGCAGCCGGGGAAATCGCTCTTTGTCCCCCTCATTCTTGTTTTCATTCTCTGCCTCCCTCTCTGTTCATTTCCCATGGTTTCCATTCAGTCCTTGTAGCCTGAGGGTAGCATAAGATTGTGCAGCTCCAAATAGCCAGTAGACTGGTTTGTACTGCTTCACCTTGTCTGTGTACACATCCACTTCCATAGAGCATTTTTTCAACTCTGTGGTACAAAGTAAACTTAGTGTCACATGCAGCCATTCAGCCTTTGCTCCCCACCAAACACAGTCTGAGAGATTATGTATACACCATTTTCTTTGTAAAATAGAGACTACACAATATTTGCAACACATTGGGTGACTAGAGGTGTACAAATTGCTTTCTGCTTAGGGATGGGTATCGAAAACCGGTTCTTGTTGAGAACCGGTTCCCACTGTTTCAATTCCTTGGAATCGTTTGCCATTTTTGCAAACGATTCCCTTATCGATTCCAGTCGCCCCGAATGACGTCACCACGTTGCGGAGCGTCGCTTACCTGGCAGGAAACATGGCGGCTCAAACGCTAAAAAGTTTGGTTATACTTTACGAGAACGGATGACAACAGGGCAACTTGCAATACTTGCAAAGTAGATATTTAATTTAATGGAGGAAACACTACGAATATGCAAAAGCATTTGCTCACAAAACACGCGATAACCTTAAATGAATGTCGTGTTTTTAATTCCGCTCCGGACTCGTGAATCTCAACCCAGCAGCGGCGGTAACGTTTGCACGTCCTCTCCCGTTAATACGGCAGGTAAATAATCAACTAACAGTGCATATTATGTTAGCGCGATCTGCCTTATTACAAAACCTGCCATTACTGTGCATTTAGGTGACCACAATGAGACAGACAGACAGAGTCTGGCTCAGATGCTGGCAGTTCTCGCTGCAGTCTACCGGTAGTGTCTCCTTTCAGGCCAGGATAGACGAATGTCACCGAGCTGTGACTAAGTTTGTGGTCAAAGGCTTGCACCCATTTGCCACAGCAGATGCCCCCGATTTTCGGTAAGTGAATGTGTTTAATTGTAGGCAGGGACATTATTGGATATTCTTGTGTAATTGCTACTGAATAATTTATGTTATACTTTGTTATTGCTACAGAAGAATATTTATTTTAAATTTTCACAATTTTTTTTCCTGGGGACCCTGTGACACCCCATTGAAGAGCCGTAGGTTGGATCTGTTAAGATCTCACTGTTGGGTTTGTAAGGCCATGTTACTCCTAAATTTCTATCTTGTTCAAAGAGAAGATATAAAACAAAGATCTAAGCTAATTGACCTTAGTGTTCTCCTTTTTTAAAAAAAAAAATAATCGATAAGAGAATCGATAAAGAATCGAATCGTTAAACAGAATTGAAAATGGAATCGGAATCGTGAAAATCTTATCAATACCCATCCCTATTTCTGCTCCTCCACCAATTACAGCAGCGATGACTTGTGTGATGGTGATGATGTAAAAGCCTGAGATTGAGAGAAATTATTTTTGTGCTGATGTTGTATAATCTAAACTAGAGCACCCAAATGCAATAATATATATAATATAATAGAAATAACACTGTCATTTAAATTCATCTATAGCTTCTTGTCTTTTCTTCTTAAACTTTTTCATCACCTCCATACAACTTGTTGTATTTTGTGTTGAATAAGTCCCTGTAACTGTACAAACACATACAATTAGACAATTTATATAATCAGATTTATTGTCAACACGTGGTTACATGTGACACCCCGAGTCTAAACTTTCAATTCAGTTTTATTTATACTATGTGGTCACTAATGAGCAACAGATCTGTAAATCAAACTGAAAGATAACACTTATAAAGATGTTATGGCAAAGGTCCCATCAGGGTTGATGAGTAACATCAGCTTCCTTTTTGAATCATGTTAATACTCACTTAAGTCCAATATTTGCTCTTGATAGCTTTGTTCTCGGTCTCCACCAACTACTGACCTGTCACTGACTGCATCTGTCTCTCTGTTTGCTGCCGAGTTAGGATTGTATTAAGGCTTTACACTGTTACAGAAAATAGCTGCTTACTGCTGGAACCAGTGACTCTTGCCACCACAAGCAACATCCTTTATATTATACTTTGTGACAAAAAACAATGATTTGTAGAGCTAAAGATTCAGACTTAATTTAATAGAATAGAATAGAATAGAATTCAACTTTATTGTCATTGCACATGCACAGGTACAGGGCAACGAAATGCAAGGCAAAAAGCATTACCTTATAGCAATGAGATCAGCCCATAATCTTATAAAAGCCATCTGAGGTCCAAACGCTTCCATTATGTATGTGTAATGCCCACCAGACTTCTTAATGCATGTTCCCAGTTCAGCATAGGACAGGGCTCCTGCAGTGACAGAGGTGACATATTAATCCCTGCTCAGAAACAAGAGGCTAGATACATACCAGTCCCAGGACTGTTAAACTGTCTCAGAGGTGTACTCTCTCCCCTTTGTGTCCACGATTAGAGCAATGTATTATTGCGCAAGCTGCCTCAGTTCTGTAGCAACATTTTTGAGTGGAAAAAAGCATCACATTTATCCATCTCAGTACAGGCTTGGCAACAGCCATTAGGTATCAGGTGCAGTGGGTCCTGGGTTCCTTCTGGTGCATGACAGTACCCAGCCTCATGTGGCGGGACCATGCAGGCAATTCCTGGAGAATAAGGGAATTGATACCACTGACGTGACTGACCCATGCTTGCCTGAAATAAAAATCCATAGATCACCTCTGGAAAGTTATGTTTCGGTCCATCTGACACCATCAGGTTGCACCTCAGACTGCAATTCAGACCTGGTGTTCTTTGTTCACTGCATTTAGGTTTACTCTCCCCTGTAATTATGTTTCATTCTAGTCAGCTGTGTCCTCATGTGTCTCCACTTCCCCTGATCACCTCATGTGTGTATTTAGTCCTCAGTCTTGCTGTGTTCAGTGTCGCGTCGTCTGTGTTCTCACCTCCATGTTTTCACGGTCAGTCTTTGCAGTGATCATCATCGTCTCTGAGTCTTCTTAGTTTGTCACAGTATTAGTTTTCCCAGTTTAGTTATAGTCTAGTTTAGTCACGCTATCCCTGCTTTGTTTGTACACTTTGTCTTCAGCCATAATAAAGGCTTTCTGTTAAGTTCACTCCCGTCTACTCACTTGTGTACACACCTGGGTCCATCACACACACCTGTGTGTGATGGACAGGTGTGTGTGATGTCAGGTGTGTGTGATGGACAGACCGTGTGTGATGTCACGGTCTGTCTCTGCAGACCGTGACATCAACCATCAGCGGAGCGGGGGTGGTGGCTTACCGGGCTTAAGCCCGGATCATTTTTTCATTTTTTACACTCTTTTGGAGTGTAATTTGTTAGTTAGATGCCTGCCTGACAACTGTATAAAACAAAAACAACACACGAAGCACAGAGCGTACCGTTGTAGATTCCCCCTAATTTTGGTATGATCCGAGCTCGGGCACTAGACGACTGAGCACTAGTGATGGGATTTCCGGCTCTTTTTAGAGAACCGGCTCTTTCGGCTCGGCTCACTAAAAAGAGCCGGCTCTTTTGGCTCCGAACCGGCTCTTCAGGTTGTTTTGTTGCTTTAATTTATTTATTATTAACAACATTATAAAATTGTGCGAAAAAGGAATTACTAATGTAAAAAAAAGTGGTTTTATTTATATATGTTTATATATAAATATATGCGGTGGCCCCTAGAGACAAAACACGTACGAACTCCAAAACACATTTCTAGCATTAACTGAACTTCCAAAACAGAGCTACTAGATCACTTAAATTACACAATTGAAAGCATATGTGAGAGCCAGTTCTCTAAAAAGAGTCAAAAATGACTCCAAGGTTCCTCACAGTGTTACTGGAGGCCAAGGTAATGCCATCCAGAGTAAGAATCTGGTTAGATACCATATTTCTAAGCTTTTCAGGGCCGAGTACAATAACCTCAGTTTGATCTGAATTAAGAAGCAGAAAGTTAGTGGCCATCCAGGTCTTTATGTCTTTAACACATTCCTGCAGTTTAACTCATTGGTGTGTGTTATCTGGCTTCATGGACAGATAGAGCTGGGTGTCATCTGCATAGCAGTGTAAATGTATGCTATGTCTTCTAATGATGCTGCCTAAGGGAAGCATGTATAATGTAAACAGAATTGGTCCTAGCACTGAACCCTGTGGAACTCCATAATTAACCTCAGTGTGTGAAGAGGACTCTCCATTTACATGCACAAACTGGAGTCTATTAGATAGATATTATACAAACCACTGCAGTGCAGTACCTGTAATACCTACAGCATGTTCTAATCGCTCTAATAGGATATTATGGTCGACAGTATCGAACACTGCACTGAGGTCTAGCAGGACAAGCACAGAGATGAGTCCACTGTCAGAGGCCATAAGAAGATCATTTGTAACCTTCACTAAAGCTGTTTCTGTGCTGTGATGAACTCTGAAACCTGACTAAAACCAGGGGCGATTTTAGCCCAGTTTTGGAGGTGCTTCAGCACCCCCAAAATGAATCAAAGCACCCCCAAAGATGTCTTACTTTTTTTGAAAATATTTGCTGTTTGTGGGACACACTACTAAAAGTATAAAAAGCATACAGTACTTAATTGAGATGGAACATTTTAACAACAAAAGTATAGATAACCTCTCCCCCCTCCCAAAATGGTTTGTTCCAGCTCGGCTCTCTCCTACTTGCTTTAGCACCGTTGCTGCCAGAGCGATGGTGGCTGAGACGCAGCAGAGCAGAGGTGGAAGTGCCTGGCTTAAAACAGGACATATTAGCTGCATTTAACTTTCAGTTACTCTTTATATAGTTAGGTAGGAGTCAGACCATGTTTCTTTTTAACTAAAAAACATTACACCAGGTAACCTGCTGTGTTGAAAATAGGGCTGCCACGATTAGTCGACTAGTCACGATTACGTCGACTATCAAAATCATCGACGACTGATTTAATAGTCGACGCGTCGTTTGAAGTTTTGTAAGATCCCAAAGACGCAGGAATAAGTAGTAGGATTTAAGAGTGTAATAACGGACTGAAACAGAAGATGGCAGCACTGCATGTACAAGGATGCCAGCTGCCGTTAAACCCCGAAGAAGAAGAAGGAGCTGTGTCCCAGAATTCATAGCGCAGCCCAGCTCAGTTTCCAACAATGGCGGCAGCTAGTTAGTTTTAATATTACTCTTATTATTCTTTCTGGGTCACAAAATAAACGTTTAGCATATTTTCAGGCGAGAATGTAGCTGTGTAAACCTCAAATATCTGCTCAGTTTATCAAGACACCACATATTTTCAAAAGCACTCCGACGTTTTCGGAGACGTCTGTTACCCACTAGCTCGATAGCTAGCCGAGGGCAAGGCTCTCTAGAGCAGTGAGAACACCGGACTCCGGCAAATCGCTTTCAAACCCACTGCAGTCTTTCGCTACTCAGGTTAAACATATATAAGTCACTTAGATAACTTAAAAATGTTATTGTTTGGCTTTTTTTAGTATTTTATTTGTTCCTGAGTAAATTGGTTAGGCTGAGATTAAAGTTATAGTTTTTACACAGCTGAATAAACGTCAAGCAGACAACTGATTATCAGAAGTGTGAGATGCTGGAGAATTTACTCCGGTGTCCCGTTATATTTTAGATAACAAAGAGTTTATTAAAATTCACCGAAACAATCTGCAAATTTCATTCAAATTTAATAAACTATCATCTTGTCTTTATTTTTAGTTAGCACATACCTTAAACACTTAGAGCTGTAAGCTAATGATAGTTATATGAGAGCAGATGCTGCTGGTGCAATAAGCTGTACGCTGTACATCCAATGTGTAAGATATGTTTGCACTGATTGCCGATCACGCTTCAACTGAGTCGTCCTCGGTCAGAAGGAATGGTACTCCACAGTGATGTAGTTCCAATAACTTTAATAAGGAGATGGCAGATGAAATCAACAGGACGTATAGCGTTGGTAGGGAAGCGATTGCATTACAGGATTCACATGCAGGTAAAGGGGGTGTGAGTGTGTATATGGGTGTGTGTGTGTGGCCATATGGTAAGCACGCACACAGTATTAGCCCACACAGGAACGCAAGTAAATACGTTACTCCTCCGACACACCTCCCATCTGTGCAGAACTGCGCTGAACACGTTCCCAACCGGAAGTACAGATACCGAGGTGCATCATGGGTAACGTAGTCTAAAACAGTTACAGTGAACAAGCGGACTTTTAACAGCCGCCCCTGTATTTGTATGCAAATACACTCCTGCAAAAGTCCTTCTAATTTGAAACGGCGTCATTTGAGTCCTCAGGAACTTTGGGAAGTTCCACCAGCTTAGTTACCGGGCGAACATAGGTACTGTCTTTAACTTTGACCTCGGCAGCTCGAACAACGCCATCAATCCCTGGGAAAACTTTGGCAATGGTACCCACAGGCCAAAGGCCTCTAGGCAAATTACAGTCCACAATCATAACAGCTCGTCCCACAGCCATGTTGTCAGTGGACTTCCTCCATTTCTGTCGGAGTTGCAGTCCTGGGAGGTAATTCTGTATGAACCGCTTCCAGAAGTGGTCGCTGATGACCTGACTGTGCCTCCATCTTCTGTTCGAAAGAGTGCCTGAGGGGCCGTAAACTGCCTGGGGTAGTGCTGAATCATGCCGCCCCATCAAGAGAAGATTTGGTGTGATGGGATCTGGGTCAGCTATGTCAGCCGATGCATAGCCGAGCGGTTTTGAGTTCAAAATACCCTCAACCTCTATGAGAGCTGTGAGTAGGACTTCCTCCGCCACAACTTGGTCCTTCAGGACTACTTGCAGAGCTGACTTCACTGCTCTGATTTCCCTCTCCCAGGCTCCTCCGAAATGAGGAGAGTGTGGGGGATTGAAGCAAAAGTTGATAGTCTGCTTGGCCAGTTGCTGCTTCAGGTCCGGCTCCATGTTTTCAAACGCTGTTTGGAGTTCTCTGTGCCCACCTCTGAAATTGGTCCCTCGATCAGACCACATCTCGTATGGCTTTCCTCGGCGTGCAATAAATCTGCGTAATGACATAAGGAAGGAATCGGTGTCAAGGC
Organism: Neolamprologus multifasciatus; assembly: GCF_963576455.1. NCBI lineage: Eukaryota > Metazoa > Chordata > Actinopteri > Cichliformes > Cichlidae > Neolamprologus > Neolamprologus multifasciatus. Next base: position 36,800,334 of record NC_140440.1, on the reverse strand, counting down.
TAGGGAGGAGATCAAGGTGCACGCATCTGGTTGTAAGACACTTGTAGATAATTCCCCAGCGTTTCTCTCTTCTACGACCTATCTTTATCGTGTATGGCCCAAAACAGTCTACGCCCGTTGACCAGAATGGCGGCTTATAGAGTCTCAGTCGTGATGAAGGTAAGTCAGCCATTTTGGGTGTAGAAGGTGAGGCACGCCATCTCCTACAGTCCACACACTGGTGCTGATGTTTCTTAATGGCTTGACGTCCTCTGAGAATCCAATAGGTGCGCCGTATTTCCGCAAACAGCCTCTCTGCACCTGGATGAAGGAGCTGGTCATCATAAGTATTTATGATAAGCTTGGTCAGGGGATGTTCAGCCGCTAATACGATGGGATGAATACTGTCTGGATCTAAGTCGGCGGCTCGACGGAGGCGGCCTCCGACTCTGATGAGACCAGTAAGACTGTCATATTCAGGGGACAGCACGCTAAGACGGCTGTCTGAGCGAACTGGGTGACCAATCTGGAGGGCTCGGGCCTCCTCTGGGAAGCTGTCAGTCTGAGCCGAGCGAAGCAGCATGGTCTTGGTTTCTAGTTGCTCCGCTGCTGTAATAGGAGCGTCGGCCGCCCCGTGTTGGGTCTGGTATGTAGCAGCAATCAGCTCATCTAGCGTGGCATACTGTGTTGGATCCGGTAAGGTCGGGGATGCAGAAGCGTGCCCACAGAATGCAGTCTTCCTGAGCTCTGCCTCACTGCATGCCGGGAACTCTGTTGGCAACTTAGGCCAAGTGTCAGCAGTTTGTGACAGGAAGGGTGGACCATGTGACCAACGATTGGGGACAGTTAGGTCGGCGAGATGTTTCCCTCTGGTGATGTCATCAGCGGGATTGAGGTCAGAGGTCACATACCGCCACTGTTCAGGAGATGTCAGCTCCTGTATTTCACAGATTCTAGTCCCCACAAATACCTTATAGCGACAGGAACTAGACTGGATCCACTGCAGCACCGTTGTAGAGTCTGTCCACAGATAGATCGACTGCAGGAGAATGGTGAGCTCCGTCTGGAGTAATTTGGCCAATTGGGCTCCTGTGAGTGCTGCGCAAAGCTCCAGCCGGGGCATTGACACCTGTTTGCGTGGGGCCACTCTGGAGCGAGCCATCAGGAATGATGTGGCGATGGGCAGTTGTTGCTCGATTACTCGGAGATAAGCCACAGCCCCATACGCCTTTTCTGATGCGTCACAGAATATGTGAGCCTCGTATGTCACATTGCTGGAGTTGTGAGGAGGAGCGTAGCAGCGGGGAATGGTGACATGCTGAAGGTGTGACAGTTCACCTTCCCACTCCAGCCAGGACTGAAGTAGATTCCCTTCGATGGGCTCATCCCATCCTCTCTCTGTGCTCCACAGGGCTTGTACAATCAGCTTGGCCCTTGTAATATAGGGACAAATATAACCTAGGGGGTCATACTGGGTAGCTAGTACCTTGTACACGTTGCGCAGCGTGACCGTGGAGTAGGTTATAGGGCGGTGCTTATATCCCAGGACATCTGTCGGGCAGTGCCAGCTGAGTCCTAATGTTGATTCTTGTGGGTCGAGACTTTTGAAGTTCAGCCAAAGCTCGCAGCTCTCTGATCTAGCTGAAGTGGGCAGGTGAGCAACTACTTCTGGCACGTTGCTCGCCCATTGACGTATCTCGAATCCTCCTTGAATGAGTAAATCTCTCATTCGGTCGATGAGCTGCTTTGCCTCTTCTGGGTTGGACAGGGACTGCAAACAGTTATCCACATAGAAGGCTGTGTGGACAGAGTCACAGATGTCCTTGTGGGTGTCTTCATACTCCCTTGCATGTCTCTGTAGGGCGAAAATAGCACAACAGGGGCTACATGTCGTTCCGAAGGGCAAAACTCTCCACTCATACACATCTGGGGGCCGGTCAGTTTCACAGTCCCTCCACAGAAACCGTAGCAGAGGACAATCCTCTGGGAGCAGCCGAATCTGGTGAAACATGGCTTTGATATCTCCACTCACGGCTACAGGGTGTTGGCGGAAGCGGAGTAATACCCCCAGCAGAGTGGGCCCCAAGGGAGGTCCCGGTAAGAGGTAGTGGTTCAGGACAGCCCCCTGAAACTCAAACGAACAGTTGAAGACCACCCTAGCCTTATTATTGTGATGTACCATGTGGTGGGGTACATACCATGACTCAGAAGAGCTATGTGTCTCATCTGGGCTCAGCTTAACAACATAACCAGAATCTACTAACCTGTGGATCTCCTGGCTGTATGTGAGAGTCAGATCAGGATTCTTGGCCAGCTTACGTTCGGTAGATCTGAGGAGACCTTTTACTGCTTCAGGAGAGACACACATCCGTGGAAAGTCCCTTCTTCTCAGCAGCGGAGTGGCGTATCTCTCGACCCCGTCTACTGGGACTCTTATGGTCTTTGTTTCCAACATAGCTACCGCCTCTCTGTCCTCCTTTGACCGTGTGACCTCCTTCTCTGTCCTGTAGGGGGGAGCATCTAGTTGCCACAAACGCTTCACATCTTGATGCAGGGTCTCTGCAGGAGAAAGGCACATGTTCAGGCACTGCAGGTCCCCCTCAGATGCAGGCATACTACTGGCCGGCCCCTGAATGGCCCATCCGAGCTTGGTGCGGATGGCTACTGGCCCTTTGGACGACCCCCGAAGGACGGGACGGACAGGGGTGATGAGTTGAGCGTTATCTGAGCCAATCAGCACCAAAGGTTGGACCTGGTTAAATCCCTCTATCTGGACCTTTTGTAAGTGAAGATACTTCTTCTTTAGCTGTTCAGCTGGACATGACTGAGTAGCTAGGCTCAGTTGTTGGGCTGTGAAGGCATGTGTTACTTTGTATCTCACTTTGGGCTTAGCCCTTGGTGACACCTGAAATGAGACAAAGCCTCCCTTCATCTGGATTACATCTCGACGGATAGTTCTCAGTGAGAGTGTTGCTTCCTCCTGTTTCAAACCTAGAGATTTAACTGCCGCAGGAAGCACAACAGTCTTCTCTGAGCCGTCATCGAGCACAGCAAATGTATCCAGTGATTTGCCCCCATGATGTAGTTGGATTGGTACTACCTTAAGCATAACACGACCTGAGTGACTTGAATAGTCTAGGTAGACCATACTAGTACTCACAGTTAGTATGTTAGGGTCCCGCTTCTTGGCCTCAACCAGGTCATGGAGCACCGACAAATGCTGGTCACCACAGGTGCTGCACGGCTTCTTCAGTGTACACTGCTCTGGAGAATGTTTACGGCCACAGCGCCAGCATTTGGCCTTCTCGGTAATCCAGGTAGCCATAGCTTTGAGGTCTAGCCTTTTGAATCCCTCACAGCCATTCAGATAATGCTCTGTCCCTTCGCAGTATGGACAATAAGGTTTGAACTTCTGTCTCTTCTTAGGTTGGACTGTCGGATCTGAAGCTGTAGATTCTCCCTCCTGTTTTAGCTTGGCTTGGGCTGGATTTGGACCGTAGTAGATGGAAGCAGATTTGTTGTGTGGCTTGAGCCCTGCTGAGGCTTTGAGTAGGTTCTTCTCTGGACGTGGCTTGTCCGGGGGCATTTGAGAGGCTTGTCTGGATAGCTGAAGGACTTGGGATTTCCGTTCGAGCCATTCTGAGAAGTCATACATATTGTATGTTCAGCTGCTGCCACTGTGGATGATCCCCCGGGTGATACAGTACTCGATGAAGTTGTCCCTGTAGTTCAGAGGGAGCTTGGTAAGCAGTCTGTCCACATGTGAACCACAATGAAGCTCACTGGCTGCTACTTCATCCATGGTACTGAGAAGCCCGACCAGGCTGGACACCGACAGGGAGAGGTCTTCAACAGCTTGAGAGTCTCCGGCTCTAATAGGGGGGCAGTTTAAGATAGTGCTAAGCTCACTTTGGACTAACTGCCTTGGCTGTCCATACCTCTGCTCTAGCGCCCTCATTGCACTAGTGTAGGGAGTGCGGTCGTGAATGTAGCGCTTGGCTACCTGTAGGGCGCTGGGGTGCTCTAGATGATCTAGAAGGACCTGATACTTGTAATCTTCTCCCAGATGTGAATGTGGCCCTAAGGTGCTGTCCAGCCCTTTCTTTAATAAGGCAAAGTCACTCTCTCTCCCTGACCGGAAGATCACCAGCTTAGGCTTTGGAATGCCATATGAAGACGCCACCATCATCTCCATCAGGTTTGGTAGAGGCGTTCCTGCTGGGTAAGTTGTGGCAACCTGTGGATTATGGTGTTCAGCAGAGGAAGATGATGAATAGTTACCTCCTGAGGGATAAGGAACATAGTATTTGCCAGCTGGATCGGGCAAAGCTTCAGGATGCAGTATGGTGGGCACAGGGCGATGAGCTTCTGCCCACTGTGATGGCTGAGTCACAGGCGCTGGTGGACGTGAAGGTTGCTGCAAGTACACAGGATTAGCTGGATGTCTGAATTGGAAGACAGGAGCAGTGGGATGTGACATCTGCTGCAGACTCACTGGGTCCACAGCCTGTGATAGCTGGTGCACTGAAAGATGAGCATGTTGTAGTGGCTGATCAGCTGGGGCTGCAGGATGTAATAGCTGCACCTGGCCTGGCCTGTTTATCAGGAGCTGATGTTCCGATCGCTGATATGAGAAGGGTTCAGCAGTGCATCGTCCAGGTCTCCTGAGTGGTGTCGATGCAGCTACATAAGTGGCAGGGTGCAGCACTGGCTGAGTGTGAAGGCTCACTTTACGAGGAGGTGATGGAGCAGATGTTTCCACTGGCGTCGGCATATTCGCAGGTGTTGTGGTGCCCTGCTCTGAGGGTATTACTGGCACAGTTAGTGGCTCTGTGGTATCATGTAACACCTCACTGCTAGGTTGTAGTGGTGCAACTTCTGTTATGGAGGAAATATGTTGGGGTTGTTGTAACGCTCCTGTTTCTGGGGAAAGAGGACTGCCAGGTTTAGAAGCTTGCTCCAAACGCTCCACCCGCTTTAGTAATGTCCCACGAGTTTCCTCCATAGACACTTGCAGTTGAGTCATGTGTTGGAGGACGCTGCTCCAAACTGATTCCATCCTCTGCCATCTCTCATCCTCTTCATAGTCGGAGCTGCTTGAACTACTTGGAGCTCTAGATGGCTTGGGTGGCTCAGTTAGGTTGTGCTCATAGTCCACCAGATGTCCTGGAAGCTTCTTCTCCCGCGTTGGACGGGGGCTACTCGATGCACTTCCATCCTGAGGGTTTGCCATCTCATTAACTCAGCCAAGGCAAATCCGGCTCGAAGGACCACTTGTAAGATATGTTTGCACTGATTGCCGATCACGCTTCAACTGAGTCGTCCTCGGTCAGAAGGAATGGTACTCCACAGTGATGTAGTTCCAATAACTTTAATAAGGAGATGGCAGATGAAATCAACAGGACGTATAGCGTTGGTAGGGAAGCGATTGCATTACAGGATTCACATGCAGGTAAAGGGGGTGTGAGTGTGTATATGGGTGTGTGTGTGTGGCCATATGGTAAGCACGCACACAGTATTAGCCCACACAGGAACGCAAGTAAATACGTTACTCCTCCGACACACCTCCCATCTGTGCAGAACTGCGCTGAACACGTTCCCAACCGGAAGTACAGATACCGAGGTGCATCATGGGTAACGTAGTCTAAAACAGTTACAGTGAACAAGCGGACTTTTAACACAATGGATGCATGATCTGATTAGTCGACTAATCACAAAAATAATCGGTGACTAGTCGACTATCAAAATAATCGTTTGTGGCAGCCCTAGTTGAAAACGTGTTTTCCGACGATGTTTGCTCTGTAGTAAAATTAGCGATATTTGACTGCCCTGTTGATCTCATTGAAATGTATACAGCCTATTTAAAATCTAAAACTTAACATTGTCCGTAGCCTGCTGTTGTTACCACTGTCCTGTTTGAAATGTAATAAGAGAAACTGGTTATTTTGCCATATATGCATGTGCCGATATGGAACCCAAGGTACTAACTAACTAACTGACTGGATGCCCATTAACCTTATAACTCCTGTTGTGTGTGTGTGTGTGTGTGTGTACAGATTGTCAGTCCAAAGAGGGAGAGAGGAAAGAGGGGAACATGAGGACAAAGTACAAGATCAGGAAGTACCAGGTAAGAAAACAGACAGGGAGTACTAACAGGCAAAACAGTAACTGTTTAACTGGCAAAGAAAAAGAAAGACAAACAACTAATACAAACAACTCATACAATCTGGAAGTTGTGTTCTCCCTATATTAAAGCTGCTATACAGAATCTGCAAAACAAACTGGGTTGTCAGCCCTGGCACTGCATTACCATATTGAGCTTCAGTCAGAGGATACTGTTGACCTTAATATTCTATTAGAGCGATTAGAACATGCTGTAGGTATTACAGGTATTGCACTGCAGTGGTTTGTATCATATCTATCTAATAGACTCCAATTTGTGCATGTAAATGGAGAGTCCTCTTCACACACTGAGGTTAATTATGGAGTTCCACAGGGTTCGGTGCTAGGACCAATTCTGTTTACATTATACATGCTTCCCCTAGGCAGCATCATTAGAAGACATAGCATACATTTTCACTGCTATGCAGATGACACCCAGCTCTATCTGTCCATGAAGCCAGATAACACACACCAATTAGTTAAACTGCAGGAATGTCTTAAAGACATAAAGACTTGGATGGCCACTAACTTTCTGCTTCTTAACTCAGATAAAACTGAGGTCATTGTACTCGGCGCTGAAAAGCTTAGAAATATGGTATCTAACCAGATTCTTACTCTGGATGGCATTACCTTGGCCTCCAGTAACACTGTGAGGAACCTTGGAGTCATTTTTGACCAGGATATGTCCTTCAACGCACATATTAAACAAATATGTAAGACTGCGTTCTTCCATTTGCGCAACATCTCTAAAATTAGAAATATCCTGTCTCAGAGTGACGCTGAAAAACTAGTTCATGCATTTATTACTTCCAGGCTGGACTACTGCAATTCATTATTATCAGGATGTCCAAAAAACTCACTGAAAAGCCTTCAGTTAATCCAAAATGCTGCAGCAAGAGTACTGACAGGGACTAGAAGGAGAGAGCATATTTCTCCTGTTTTGGCTTCCCTTCATTGGCTTCCTGTTAAATCCAGAATTGAATTCAAAATCCTGCTCCTCACATACAAGGTCTTAAATAATCAGGCCCCATCTTATCTTAATGACCTTGTAGTACCATATCACCCTATTAGAGCACTTCGCTCCCGCTCTGCAGGCCTACTTGTTGTTCCTAGAGTATTTAAAAGTAGAATGGGAGGGAGAGCCTTCAGTTTTCAGGCCCCTCTTCTGTGGAACCAGCTTCCAGTTTGGATTCAGGAGACAGACACTATCTCTACTTTTAAGATTAGGCTTAAAACCTTCCTTTTTGCTAAAGCATATAGTTAGGGCTGGACCAGGTGACCCTGAATCCTCCCTTAGTTATGCTGCAATAGATGTAGGCTGCCGGGGGATTCCCATGATGCATTGAGTTTTTCCTTTCCAGTCACCTTTCTCACTCACTATGTATTAACAGACCTCTCTGTATTGAATCGTATCTGTTATTAATCTCTGTCTCTCTTCCACAGCATGTCTTTATCCTGTCTTCCTTCTCTCACCCCAACCGGTCGCAGCAGATGGCCGCCCCTCCCTGAGCCTGGTTCTGCCGGAGGTTTCTTCCTGTTAAAAGGGAGTTTTTCCTTCCCACTGTCGCCAAAGTGCTTGCTCATAGGGGGTCATATGATTGTTGGGCTTTTCTCTGTATCTATGAAGCGCCTTGAGGCGACATTTGTTGTGATTTGGCGCTATATAAATAAAATTGAATTGAATTGAATTGAATTGAATTGAATTGAATTGAATTGAATTGAATTGAATTGAATTGGAAGTCACGGTTGCCAAAGACTTTATAAAGCTCCAGAGTGAGGCTGGTGCCATCCCAGATATGTTAACATTGTACAATCTTCTGGATAATCAGATCGTCCCCAAACTGAAAACTGTTATTCAGGTTGCCCTAACAAACCCAGTTAGCAGCTGTAGCTGTGAAAGGTCTTTTAGTGTCTTGAGTCAGCTCCATACCTGGCTGAGAAGGACCATGGGTCAAAGCAGACTCCAGCACCTGGCTGTGATGTCAGTTGAGAAAGAGATGCGTGAGAGACTTGACCACCAAAATGTGATAGACAGATTTACCAACCTCAAGGTGAGGCGACATAGGTTAAAAGAAAAGAAAAAATCTGCAGAGCCATAGTAGTATCTGCAGTAAAGATCTTTTCATACATTGTATATATTGTACCAAAGGCCAAGTGTCTCCATTTTCTAATAATATTTTGTATATTTCAAGGACTCTTCTATTTTTGGAGTGTATTTTTTATGTATCTGTATTGTATTATACATACACTTTAGAAGTGAATCTCTGTCCAAAAAATGCACACAGTTTACTTTTTACTCACTATGAGCATCATTTATCATTTTTCCCCAGTAATTAAGGTTAGGATGTGTATTTTTTTTAAATTCCAATCCATTCTTCTTTGGCAGCATTTTAATAACCTTGATCAGATTTGATGGTTTTGTTACAGACTTTTCAAAAAAGTGTTTTGCTATTCTTTCAAAAATGTGGGGATTAAATTGTGTTAAAATGTACAAAACAGTGATGTCATGTTTTGTGATGAGGACCCAGGCACAGAGAGACTTGATGAATTTAAGAAACTTATGATTTAATAAAGAAATTTGCAGACTTGCACAGAGAGGGTAAAATTATGATGACTGATAATGGAGATGAAGACAACAAACGATGAGGACAGGGAGGAACAGGGGTTTAAATGCACCAAGGAGGCAGTCAGACAGAACTCGGGACAACTGGAGGCATTTATGGATGCAGGGACTGACAGAGACGGGGAAGAAGTCTTATTGTGATGAGTAAAGTTTACCTTGCCTGGATGGGCAGCTCTCTGGGTGCTCAGCACCCCCAAAGCTCTGATCCTAGAATCGCCCCTGACTGAAACTCTTCAAATAAGCCATTCCTCTGCAGATGATCTGTTAGCTGTTTGACAACTACTCTTTCAAGGATGTTTGATATGAAAGGAAGGTTGGAGATTGGCCTATAATTAGCTAAGACTGCTGGGTCTAGAGATGGCTTTTTGAGTAAAGGCTTAACTGCAGCCACCTTGAAGGCCTGTGGTACATAGCCAATTATTAGAGATAGGTTGATCATATTTAAGATCGAAGAATTAATTAATGGCAGGACTTCTTTGAGCAGTTTTGTAGGAATGGGGTCTAAAAGACACGTTGATGGTTTGGAGGAAGTAATTATTGAAGTTAACTCAGAAAGATCAATTGGAGAAAAAGAGTCTAACTTAACATCAATGGTACTAAGAGTAGCTGTAGATAATATTACATCTGTGGGATGATTATTGGTAATTTTTTCTCTAATGATAAAAATTTTATTTGTGAAGAAGTTCATGAAGTCATTACTAGTTAACGTTAAAGGGATGGTTGGCTCAAAAGAGCTCTGACTTTTTGTCAGCCTGGCTACAGAGCTGAAGAGAAACCTGGGGTTGTTCTTATTTTCTTCAATCAGTGATGAGTAGTAAGCTGTTCTGGCTTTGTGGAGGGCTTTCTTATAAAGCAACAAACTATTTCTCCAGGCTAAATGATGATCCACTAAATTTGTGACACGCCATTTCCTCTCCAGCTTACGGGTCATCTGCTTTAGGGTACGTGTTTGAGAATTATACCACGGAGTCAGGTACTTCTGATTAGAGACCTTAGTTTTCACTGGAGCTACAGTATCCAGAGTCGTACGTAGTGAGGAGGTGAAATTATTAACAAGATAATCGACCTCTGTTGGAGTAGTGTTCAGATAGCTGCTCTGCTCTGTGTTGGTACAGGGCATTGACGACGATAACAGTGGCTGGATTATATTCTTAAACTTAGTTACAGCCAATGTTCCCTCTTATTTTTCATGTGTCTGAGCGAACACAAACTCCCTGAGCGTCCCTTGGACCACTGTGAGCAACAGCAGACGTGTGCGCTGTGGTCATGCCAGCATCGAATCCATCCAAGTTACATGTTTATTAAAGTAATCAGATTACAGCATTTACATTTATGTTAGACTACTTTTAATTAACTGCTTTAGCCCACTTACAATGAAAATGTAAAAAAATCTTGTTCATGGCCTGTGTAGCATGTTAACACTATTGGAAGTAAAAATAACTTGAACTCCAATTTTGAAAACACAACTTTCTTTTTTTTTCTACAAAGCTCTGACTTGTATTATGAGTCTGTGGTCTGTGGTCTGGGAGAGAGTCTGTAACTCTCTGTCTGCAAAATACAGTATATAAAGACCAATGTTGGGCAATTAATTATATAGTTACTTCTTCAAAAAAGTAACTGAGTTATGCAAACAACAACGTTTTTGCAGCTGTTTACCTAAAAATGCAGCCAAGGCGTTTTTTTAAATAAACATTTCAAACTATTTACAGAACAATCAGCTGTTCTGCATCAAATCTGATGCCACACAAATTATTTGTGCCACTCCAAAAAATAATTTGTGTCCACTATGAGATGAAGGAGAACAACAGCCTGATACCTGCAGGCCTGACAGCAGCAGATGTATCACTGCTGTAACACCTGTAACACTCAGCAGTCGCCTCATTGTTCTGACACACACAACAAAACTATTAACTACACTACACACTAACTACACACTAACTACACAAGATTTGTGCTAAACGTCGCAAATCTCTCACATCTCAAACACGCCGTCACTCCTAATACTTCCCCCTTCCTAAACAACTAAATGCCATGTTGCCATATCATTTTTTGATTGGTCGACATGGTACATTTTTCGACCAATAGGAAAGGCTGGGGTTTTTTTGGTGTTGTTTTTGCTCACAGACGGAGAGCGTTTTTGAGCATTTTCCTTATAAAACACTGTTTTTACCATTTCTTCCTGCAGTAAATATAAACAACGAAAGTATTCAGGAAGAAACCAAACATTGCTATGTGGAGTGAATAAATAAAAGTATATTTACGGTGGCCTCTCTGTGCTTGTTACCAAAGCCTGAAATGTACCATTTTGTAATTACTATAATTTTTCTGAACCTTGTGCTTTTATTCACAACACAATTATGCATTAAGCAATAGAAATGCTATCCGGCCATTAAGTTTGATGTCATTAGCCATTTCCAGGTCCAAACTCCGCTGCAGGTCCCAAAGTCAAAGAAACTCTGCGACATCACTGAGAGTTACAAACTGTCTAAATTCTTTCATCTTTAATAAAATGATCAGTGTGGCTCTACCAGGTGTAACATCCAGGCATCCATGAAGACAAAATATATGAAATTTAACAGAGTTAGAAGTTAGATTGCTTGTTTCCACCTGAACATGATACACCAGCTCTTCTATCACTTCCAACATAAATGAAGACAGAAAACTAAACAGCAGTGACTTTTGTCAGGTTACTGAAGTTGGGCTAGCTGGTAAATAGTGATGTGCTACGTGATCGCTAGCGACACAGCTATGTTAGCATAACATAAACACAGTGAAGCTGGAGGATGAACGCTAACTTTTTTCCACTTGATAAAAGTTAACGTGAGGGTTCCCGATGGTTAGGCTGACAGTGATCACTGGCTGTTTTTAGGGGCTTGTTCAGATGTAATAGAACAAGATAAAAAGCATTAAACCATTTTAACAGCACAACAGGCTTAATAAACAGTTTGGGCACGGAAGCAGGATTCATACATCATCACTTAAAGAACAGCTCTTGGGGCACAGCTAGCTCAGTAGATGCCACATGATCGAAAGGTTGGGCGTTCAAATCCAACGAACAGAGGCTATCCTGGATTGGTAGCTGCTCACTGCATCACTGAGTGAATGGGTTAAATGCAGAGGACTAAGCATTTTCCTACAGGATTAATAATGTATACATAAACAATGAGATTCAAGATAAGGCAAATTTGATAATATTCGACACGTCTGAAATGCAGAAATATCAGTAAAATACACAGGAAGTAATATATCTGAAATATTAGTAAAACATAACTTAATATAAATGGTGAACAGCACACTTTTGTGGCATTTGTCAACACCATTAGAAAAAGGGTCAACACCGTCAGACAAAATGGTGTTGATAGTGTTGACATCTGATGGTGTTGACAAAATACCTGACTTTCTCTCATAACACATGTTTATCTGACAGAAGCCATCTTGTTTTTCATCAGTTGCTTATGGCCTCTACAATCTACCTAAATGAAGCTCTTTTTACAACAAAAAATAATTAAATCTTGGATTATATCGACTTTGGTGTTGACACACTATGGTTGTGACACAGAGTTTTATCAGAAAGGTGTGCAATAAATGAAATACAAAACAAACAAATTATCACAGCAGTGACCTCATGGCATGTGTATCAAACAGGAAGTGGTAAAGGGGTCCTCAGAGTGTAAGCTGCCCACAATAATTCCTGATCTTTTTGTACTTTTAAAAAAATCTGACGGTGTTGACAAAAACTCTGGACACGATTTTAATCACTTAAAAAATATATATAATATATATATACCCCCCCCCCAACCCCCCGCCCCCTCCAGTTCTGCCGGAGCTTTCTTTATGTTAAAAAGACGTTTTTACTTCCTGCTCGCTCAAAGAAGGTCATGCAATAGTTGTGGTGTTCATTATTACATGCAGTGTTGGGGAGTAACGGAATACATGTACCGCCGTTACGTATTTAAAATACAAAATATGAGTAACTGTATTCCGTTACAGTTACCGTTTAAAAAGGTGGTATTTAGAATACAGTTACTTTGTTGAAATAAATGGATTACACGGCGGTACTTCCCTGTTTCATATTGTGGCGGGTCAGGACTGTTTGGGTTTTGTTTGACAGCTACGTTCTGTTGTTCCAGGTGGCAGCGTTACGGTTGCCATGGTTACAGGGTGATGCTCTCGCTCTGCATGTTTCCTGGGTGAGAGAGGCCTTTTTGTTGTTGTTGTGCTTAGCTAATAGGCAGAATGCGGAATGTAGCTTCATGGGCAGTGTAGTCCGTGTTGCAGGGAGAATGGACTGCCATACACATTATGTGTCTGTGAGCGCGAGGTGGGAGAAAAAGGAAAAGTACGAGCTGTCATCGAGCAGAAACGGGAGCTGGAAGCATGTAAATATAATAATAACCACTGCAGCCAAGAAGAGTGCCTGACGAGCCCAGTTGTAAGTAAACTATTAAAACTCGACTGTACGCTTTGTTTGTGTTTTCCTCTGAAACAATAAGTTCCATTGGAGCAGCCTTTCAACGCCTCTCTCTGTCTCTCGCAAGCAGAGTTGACCCAGACAACAAAGTAAAGCTAGTTTTCGGCTACGAGCCGACACAGAACCCACCGTATTAGCCAGAGGTCCCTTTACTACGGTTCGGAGCCGCGGACCTTCAGTAACAGTAATAAATCATACAGCAATAGTACATTCATGTAGTTGTAAACAGCATGATAATATATTAAGTAATCCAAAGTATTCAGAATACGTTATTCTCATTGAGTAACGTAACGGAATACGTTACAGAATACATTTTGGGGCATGTATTCTGTAATCTGTAATGGAATACATTTTTAAAGTAACCTTCCCAACACTGATTACATGTCAGGATGATTGGCTAATATGTCCTGTGGTTAATGATCAAATCAGAATTGATACATCTCGTAAGTTCTGGTGGTTTTTAAGTTCACTGAGAGTCTGAAAAATTACATAATTCAAGTGTTATCTTTCTCAAAGAAACCAAGTAATTATGTATATTCACATATTGCACAAGGTAACAAACCCATGAGCACATCTGTCATTTTTTTTCAAAGATTTGAAAATGAATTGAGAAATCATTAGTGCACAGAATTAAAGCTGAACACAATTAAAACCAGGAAGTGAAGGATTGCCCAACTGTTGAAGGTGGAGCCAGGAGAGCCCCCGGGCAGAGGTTTTGTCTGTGTTCGCCCATGTCCATCTCTGTTGACCTCTGGCCTGCATGTGCGTTAGGTAAAGACTGCAGTGGAGCTTCAGCTCTCCTTTGTTGGACTTGCACTGCTGTGGATATTCAACAACAGATTCAGCTCTTCTCCAGTGGTTTTTTTTTTTTGTCTTTTTGTTCCCAATAAGACTCTGACCAGTCAGAACTGAATTCAGGATTAGACTGCAGATTCTGACCTGATTAAACAGCCTGTAGGCATAGCACATCCTCTGTGTAACATGACAGAGGCCACATTTTGGCATGGACATGAATGGCTGAACATGCAGATAACAGGCAGAAGTGCTGCTGTAAAGGTCCTTGGATTTCAATACTTGAGATAATCATTGACAGCAAATGAGTTATGTTCATGTGTAAAATGAGTTTGTCCATTTACATTTCTAGAAACTGTGCATAAATATGTCTGTAACTTCTAAACAGTCAGTGCAATGTTTTTGTTAAACCCTTCAATTAAATTGAAACTCTGTATTTCAATCACATCCTGACTGTTTGATTTGAAATCCACTGTGGTGCTGAACACAAAGCTACAAATACACATAGTTAGGTCCATATTTGTTGGAGCGAGACACAAAGTGTGAGAATATTCAGAATGAGTCGCAGCATCACAGCAATCATGCAGGAAAAAGTTTTATAAGTGTTGATGCTGTGTGACTTTTACAGTCTCCAACAGTGAGTTATCAGGTCACTGTGTATGTGTAGCCATGTTTACAGCGATGGTGTGAAGCAGACTGAAGTTTGACTGAGACTTGAAGATCAGACCCAAGTTAGTGAGTTCAGCCCTGATGGCTGCCATAAAACGTTACTCTGAAAAATTCAGCTCATGGTTTGAAGCAGATTTCTGTGGCTGTGAGATGAGCCTTTATATTAAAATCATCACTACACTTCTGATATTTCCATTAGTGAACTGTAAAATAGCAGCTTTAGCACAGAAGAAGCTTACTCGACGGTTTCAATACTGACAGTGTTTTTGGCAGTGATGGTTAATCTCTTCTTTTTTAATCTTACTTTATACAGAAAACAAATGATGGACTTCTGTTTGTTACTTTTCTGACTTCTTTTTATGTCTGTTGTTAAATCTCTACAGCCACAAACAGTTTTCTGAACCTCCACCAGTATATTACAAGAGCAGAACTCCTCTGCTCATATTCCAACTCACCAAAGAGGGACAGCACGCCACAGGCAATCCACACCAGCAGGGACACTCCCACACTGCCGGAGTGCTTCAGGATTCCCTTTGGTGAGATGAAGATCCCGGCTCCGATGATGGTCCCGATGATGATGGAGATGCCTCGAAGCAGGGTCACCTTCTTCCCCAGTTCTACCTTCCAGTCCTCACGCTTGAGTTCTGTCCCGTTTGAGGAAACTTTGTGTCCATTTGCTGCAGTTTCTCTGTGAGCAGATGCAGAGCTTCCAGTCATCTCTGTACACAGTGCCTACCACGCTTCTTCTCTTTATGAATGCTCTGTCTGTGACTGCAGACACCCCGTGTGGCTGAGGTTAGGTCTCTCAGTCTTTGTGACTGAAAGTTACAAAACTCTGAGTTAAGACTAAAGGCCAGGCAGGCCGCTCTCTCTATCTCTCTCTCCTCCCACCCACCAACCTCCACTCTGCCCTCCCTCTCTCACTTACGTCTCACTTTGCTGCCCGGCTGTCTACCCTTTGACATCACCAAACTTTTCTCTCCTTTCTTTCTTCTCTGCACTTCTGTCTCACCCTGAGTTTGCCTTCCTGCAGCCCCTCGTGTAAATCCTGGCTCACGTCAGTGAGATGTTGCTCTGTTGGGTAATCATGACACAGCAACCGGTTTTTCAACACAGACTCACCCGTTTCCTTATCTCCACTCCGTATCCAATTTCTCTTTTGTCTATTTCCTCTTGTGATTCAACTTCCTCCTCTTTTTATTAACATGCCGACACAGGTCTGTAACCTGCCCTGGGATGATTTCAATCGAGGCGAGCAGGTAAAACCAGCTTTCCTGGGACAGCAGCAACGTCAAAGAGCTATACACACTGCTTTACTTCGAGGTGACCATGGTACTCAAGGGAACAGATAATAAGGAAGTATTAGAAACCCTGTAAGGGCTGGTGAAACACTGCTCTGTTTTTTGTAAAATCAAAGTTAGCTACTGAACATGCCTATCATTGTTTTCACTGCTAATCAAATTATCTGGTAAGAAAACAAAGGCACAGGAATAAAAAAGGCTTTCTGCGTCTTTCTCTTCTCCTTCTGCTGCCTTGTGAAACAATCCTGCTTCTCTGTTTCCAAGAAAATGGTCAAAACCAAAATGTTGTTTTCTCTTCCAAGCTTGAAAATTGTATTGTCTGCATGGTTCTTCTTTCTGATATCTGGTTTCAAAAAGTTATCGCCTATCAGGTGCTGTGAGGTCAGGAGCTGAGAGGGGTAAAAGCTGCAGGTGATGAAAGATGATCAGAGAACTAAAACACAGTTTTTCCCCTTTCTAATAATAAATCATTTTTATTCTTAATCAAAGATAAATCAAAATATAAGTTTGATCAATACATAAAAGAGAAATGTGTTCAAGTAGTAACAATGACTGCTTGCATGTCTGAATTTTGTGCGCGTACATGATCGGGCTTCGGCCTTGGTAGATTAGTGGTGACAGTGGGAATGTGAGAAGATAAGAACCCAGACGACCATCATACATGATTTTACATGAAAGAAATTCATATGTGAATTTTACTAAATTATGCTTAACGTTGATCAGAAAATCACACAGTGTTTTTTAATGAATGGGAATTTTACCACATCCAATAAATAAGATAATAAAAATTTTGAAGGGATTCTGATAAGAGGAGTAACTGAGAGCCTGTTATTGGTGTGTGTCTGCGGTGCAGGATGGGGCTGAAAGACACACACCAGTCTCTGAATGTCTGACTTGTAAACCGTGTGATTTAATAAAAAGAAATTGCATTAAATAAACTGTGATTGACAAAAACAGAGTTTTAAAAAGTAAAAGAAATAATTCATCTGTTAAAAAAAGGGATTATGTTACAATGAATGTGTCAAAGTACAGTTAAATAAACTGAATGAAACATGAAGTGAATTCTATATATGAATGACCCAATGTCTGTGTTAAGATTGACAAAGAAAATAAAGTGATTTTAAAGTTTAAACTTTGTGTTAAATCATGTCAGTCTGATAGACAGAGACTGGATGGACATTAGGTCAGTAGACATTAATAAAGTGACGTCCAATAAGAGAGGGGACAAAAAGGGTTCTTCTGCAAGATAAGGATCTAAGACATCCACAGCTGAAAGTGACACCAGAACCTGTGAACCTGCAAACTGGTTGTATATTTTTGACTTTCCAGTTTAGCTGTGTTAGATGGTTCATTCAGGATACATCATACTTCCACTGGGTGATTATCATCAACTTGGAACGCAGCATAAATGCATCCAAAGGTCTGGTTGTGCTCATCCTTTCTCTAACCTGTGAGAGCAAATAGCTCTTACAGGTTACTCTAGCGCTGTAATTATGACCTTCCCTTGGGGCCTATTTTCCAGGCCACTAGAGTTAAGCCCAGGCATTAGAAGTATCACAATCATTGGAGGAGCTACCGTCAACACGTGGGACTAATAGGATTTGACCTGCAAGGTGACTCAGGTGTTTGCTTATCTGATCAGAGTGAGCAGGGGAGACACCTGGACGAGTAGTGGGAGAGTCCCCTCACCCAGCCCTTCATGGCCTCCTGGATAAGACTGATAGGATCAGAGGTTAGGACGTTCTTATCAGAGAGCCGAATCCACACTTTCCCGTAAAGGAGTCGGGGATGCAGATGGACACACTGGCTGCTCCTTAAATCTGTCATTTCACCGATTTATTGTCATAAACCAAGTTGTAATCTAATTACAATTGCAACTATAACTGTAACTGTAATTATACTGTAATTATAATGAACAATTTATTGATTGAACATTCCAAAACATATTATTAGTCATTAATGAGAGATCTAATTTAAGACATAACACAGCTGCATCTCCATCCTTTTCAACTGTCTGCTGTTTGAAATGTATTATTCATGAACACAATGTTAACTAATACGCTAAGCATACTTTGTACTTTTTAAAAATTATTTTAGCATCAGTACATTGACCTGTAGTTAAGTGAGATTTAAATGATGTAAAACATAACATCTACTTCTGCACTACTGCCAGTGCCACTTTCCCAGCTTTAGCTTTCATGTAAACAGAAAGAAACAAAGCTTTTGTTGGGGATATTTTTTACAGTGCAGAGGATTTGTTCTGTTAGTTCAGCGGTTCTCAAACTGATGCCAGAAAGAAAAGGTTCAGTCAGCTGTGGACAAGTCCAAACATGACAGTCTACCAAAATTTAAACTGCCACTAAGTCACCAGAGAACCTCAAGAAAAAGATGGAACAACGTCCTTCACTCATTGTCATTCATTATATTGTCACAGCCTTTATTTCGAGTCGTCTGTATGGTTAATAGCAGTGCCTGTCAACCATACTGACCTTGCCATCACTGGAAAGCCCAGGTTTAGCTATTTACTGGCTGTCATTTGAGGAAGTGTCATCATTAGATGACACAATGTAGGATTTTGTTTTTTGGGGCAGGGGTGTGTCTCCTGTGGTTTTGCCTGAAAGCCTTTGTCAGCAGTATGTCACAAAGCACCAAGAGAAGCCTTTTTCAAATGATTATACTCGGGCGTTTTGGGGTTGTTTTTCTATGACACATTTTGGCAAAAAAAATAAAAAAAACATTCTGAGACCAGATATTACTGATGAATTCACAGAAGTAGACAAAGTTAAGAAAAAGAGGCGACAACCTAGTGGGCCTCTTGTGCTGACACGGTTTGGGTCTGCTGTACAAAAGCACAAAAATGCTCTTTATCCTCTTATCAAACATTTCATGTTTGTTGAACATTACATGTTCTCAGAGCAAAGATTTCAAGCCAGCAAAAAGCAACTTCATCAAAACATTAACTGAGGAAAAATCACGTTTTACTCTCAAAAAATCTAAACAAATGCAAACTGTTCTAGCAGCACATAGAACATATCTAATCCTATTTTTCTTTCATTTGTCACCTCTCTGTAGCAACATATGTACAAAATAGCCAAATGAAACAGCTCTAACATTGTAAGTCATCCCTCAGGATCAGTGAGTCGGCAGTCACATAACTTTTGAACATACTTCTCACCATGACTAAGCTTCATTCATGAGTGTGTCTCCATGCAAAAAGGCTGGGTGTGGGCACACTGGCACAGCAGATTTATCCCTCACTGACAAAGATAATATAATGCATTGTACTGTAAACAATATAAAAAATGTACAGGCCCATATTGTGGATCAGATAAACTGGTGTAATACAAACCATTGCAAATGAACGCTTAATGTGGAATCTTGTAGCCTCTTATTAAAACTGTATTTAGTATTTGCAAATTTTTCAACCATCAGTGAAAATGGTGAGATCGATTTCCCAGAAGTTGGAGGGGACAAAGCATTTAGACATTTTTACAGACATGATTTATAAGGCTTGGGACAGATGTATACTGGACATTGTTCTTTACAGTTTCAGTTAAGAAGCTGCTCACACCACTATTGTTTTATTCTTGCAACTGAGATTTCTAAATAAAAATCACAGAATCATGTTCTCTGTCGCTGTCTGACAAAACTTTAACCAGTTTCAGAAGCTGCTGAAGACACCGACTCCATGAAGGCTG
This sequence comes from Neolamprologus multifasciatus, assembly GCF_963576455.1. Taxonomy (NCBI): domain Eukaryota; kingdom Metazoa; phylum Chordata; class Actinopteri; order Cichliformes; family Cichlidae; genus Neolamprologus; species Neolamprologus multifasciatus. The sequence continues at coordinate 36,780,639 of NC_140440.1, read as the reverse complement.
TGAGCTTTCGCAGACCACACTGAATGGATGGATGGATTAATTCATGAATGGATGAATAGTATGGTGGAAATTTCCACCAACTTATGATGGTCAAGATGATTTGTGGGCTTTGTACTTCTCTGTACTTCGCACAGAAATTAAGGACATTTGTGTTTGTTCAACTATTTCTTTGTTCTTACAGTGCTTCTTGGCAATCAATGTAAAGATATGCAAGTGATTTCTAACATAGACACCTTCGTACCTTCATACTTTCCAATTAGCAGGTGAAATATATCATATATATAAATATTAGGGGTGCAACAATACACAAAATTCACGGTTCGGTTCAGTTCGATACTTTGGTGTCACGGTTCGATATTTTTTCGATACAAAAAAAAAGTTCATGCCTTTTTAATTTGCCATTTATTAAATTTTCACGGCACATTCTGCACCAAATCTCTGTGCGTTCATCATTTGTTTGAAGCCAGCTCACCTCCTGCAACCACTTTTCTGAGAATACGTGCTTCTTTTGTGGTTCGGACTCCTTCTGACATTTCTTTGGAGGCGGAGGTACATCACAGTAATTGCTTAAAGGAGCTTCTTCAACATCTTTAAGAGTTCTAAACAAATGTCTGTCCTCCTCCTGAAAATCTTATGTACGCAAACACGCGTTGCAACTTCTTATCTTGTGCGCGTTTTTTATTTTGACAGGGAATGCGCACCTGCGGACCACTTATGTGCAGCCCTGGTTATTTAGCTCGTCATGTTGCAGCCACAGAAATTCTTTTGTCCATGAAACCATAAAGCTGCTCTTTCTTTTTGCCTTATAGTCTGATTTGTCATAACTTTTCCGTTTTGTGGTAAGCTTTTCTTTGGCTGTCACTTCTTCACCCTGACCTGTCTTATTTGGCTCAGCAGAACTAAAATATATATCCTGCTGCTTTTACACACGCACTAACATAACGCTCAGCGATTCTCTGCGCGATCAACCTCTCACATGTTTAAGCTGCGGGAGATTTCACTTGTCATGTTTGCATAGTAAGCTAACGATTGATAAGATGATGTCAGAGGAATTGGTGCGCAAATTATCATCACTCACCAATCAGTGCTGTCGCTCTCTATACACAGTTCGCGCGATTGCAAAGTGAAAGCAAAAAACAAGCGCAAATTCAAACGCGATTTCAATATGTCACATTGACAGTGGCTCACCGATGCCAATGACATAATTACCCAGCTACATTTCCGAAAGAATGCAAAAGCATTGACATAGATTTTTCCTTCCTACGATAGGCCGACGGGCAGGGCAGAGAGATTTTGGTAGCCCGACTGGAAAAATCGCTAGCGATTTTGCAGCCCTGTATCTGATTGAGGAATCACTCATCTTTGGAAAAGAGAGTTTATTACAGAGAAATGTCTCTTTCCAAAATAAAAGCTCTACTATACGCTTCTTCTGGGCTATATTCTCAGCAGCATATTAAACATATCAGGTCCCCATAAGGAGAATCGTGTGCTAACGGCTGTCTAAATGACTCGGGTAAAGTTTGTAGCATGCCTGCTTGTTGTTTTTCTCTGCTTCCACTTGTCTTTGCACTAGGATGATGTCGGCATAAATGTGCAGTCATATTCGTTGTGTTCCCACTAGTGCTGTCAGCGTAAATCTCATTGAAATGACGTTAACGCCACAACACGGAAAATCTCCGTTAACGAGCTACCACGGATCGCCCCGTGCGTGGGGCTGGACGGCCAACACGTTAACGAGCTAACTGCGCTAACACACTAGTTCCCACCCATGTAATTGAGCATTGCTGGCACATCCAACATACTGTTTTACTTTAGTCCACAACACGCTTACCTTCAGGGTCATACGTCACATGAAAACCAAAATAGTTCCAAACGCCAGATCTGAATGAGGGTGGGGGAGGTTCAATTTGCCATGTTGCAAGGAGAGCTTAACTTCTATCTGGCTAGCTTGCCCTGTGCTCAGTGAATCTGCGTTCGACTACTCCGCCTAGGCTGCACTGTCGAGCGCAGATCCACTGAGCGCTCAACACAGACAGCATCGTCAGAAGAAGTTGATAAAATAAATTAAAAATTTTGTATTGTTCGATACATATGCGTACCGAACCGAAAGCACTGTATCGAACGGTTCAATATCGATACGAGTATCGTTGCACCCCTAATATATATATATATAAGTGTACATTTCAAATGTGAAAGAATTCTGTGCTGTATGAATGTAGAGATTGACTCATGTGTACTGGCTAACTTTATATAATGTTTCACATAAACATGTCTTTACAGACTAAGAGAGGGGAAACGTGTGTGTGTGGAGTCGGTGTATGGTAGATCTTACTAACTAGTAATGACATTGTTTTCATTGCTATATGCTGCATTCCACACAAATACCAGCTGCCAAAACAAATGGACACATGCTATAGACACACAGAAAGGTCAGTTGAAGGTTGTGTTCTTTGCATGCTTTCACATTGACCACTCACAATTTTTTGCATGGCAGAGCAGCAAAAGGATTTCTCACTTTGAGTTCAGAAAGACAAGAAAACGCATTGTGTTCATCGGGATTTATTATTATCACACATTTACACATATGCCCTGTGGAGTCACACTCAGGGACTGGTTGAGCAACGCAGACATTTGCAGAGTCCGTGGTGTAGGAAATATGATGATGATGCTGTTCAAGTTGTTTGTACAGAATGTTTTCTCTAAGTATTCTGCACAAGCAGGTGCAAAATAAGTAAGTACTGTGTGACACAAATGCATGCTGTGCATCCCTAGAATATTAAAGAAACAACAACCATGCTCCTGACAGCTGTCTCTGCAGACACCGGATTAATACATATGATCTAAAAAGAGACTGTTTTAAAAATCACCTCAATGAACTGAAAGGAATCATCAACATCTTTTAGAATTCAATTCAATTCAATTCAATTTTATTTATATAGCGCCAAATCACAACAAATGTCGCCTCAAGGCGCTTCATAGATACAGAGAAAAGCCCAACAATCATATGACCCCCTATGAGCAAGCACTTTGGCGACAGTGGGAAGGAAAAACTCCCTTTTAACAGGAAGAAACCTCCGGCAGAACCAGGCTCAGGGAGGGGCGGCCATCTGCTGCGACCGGTTGGGGTGAGAGAAGGAAGACAGGATAAAGACATGCTGTGGAAGAGAGACAGAGATTAATAACAGATACGATTCAATACAGAGAGGTCTGTTAATACATAGTGAGTGAGAAAGGTGACTGGAAAGGAAAAACTCAATGCATCGTGGGAATCCCCCGGCAGCCTACATCTATTGCAGCATAACTAAGGGAGGATTCAGGGTCACCTGGTCCAGCCCTAACTATATGCTTTAGCAAAAAGGAAGGTTTTAAGCCTAATCTTAAAAGTAGAGATAGTGTCTGTCTCCTGAATCCAAACTGGAAGCTGGTTCCACAGAAGAGGGGCCTGAAAACTGAAGGCTCTCCCTCCCATTCTACTTTTAAATACTCTAGGAACAACAAGTAGGCCTGCAGAGCGAGAGCGAAGTGCTCTAATAGGGTGATATGGTACTACAAGGTTATTAAGATAAGATGGGGCCTGATTATTTAAGACCTTGTATGTGAGGAGCAGGATTTTGAATTCAATTCTGGATTTAACAGGAAGCCAATGAAGGGAAGCCAAAACAGGAGAAATATGCTCTCTCTTTCTAGTCCCTGTCAGTACTCTTGCTGCAGCATTTTGGATTAACTGAAGGCTTTTCAGTGAGTTTTTTGGACATCCTGATAATAATGAATTGCAGTAGTCTAGCCTGGAAGTAATAAATGCATGAACTAGTTTTTCAGCGTCACTCTGAGACAGGATATTTCTAATTTTAGAGATGTTGCGCAAATGGAAGAACGCAGTCTTACATATTTGTTTAATATGTGCGTTGAAGGACATATCCTGGTCAAAAATGACTCCAAGGTTCCTCACAGTGTTACTGGAGGCCAAGGTAATGCCATCCAGAGTAAGAATCTGGTTAGATACCATATTTCTAAGCTTTTCAGCGCCGAGTACAATGACCTCAGTTTTATCTGAGTTAAGAAGCAGAAAGTTAGTGGCCATCCAAGTCTTTATGTCTTTAAGACATTCCTGCAGTTTAACTAATTGGTGTGTGTTATCTGGCTTCATGGACAGATAGAGCTGGGTGTCATCTGCATAGCAGTGAAAATGTATGCTATGTCTTCTAATGATGCTGCCTAGGGGAAGCATGTATAATGTAAACAGAATTGGTCCTAGCACTGAACCCTGTGGAACTCCATAATTAACCTCAGTGTGTGAAGAGGACTCTCCATTTACATGCACAAATTGGAGTCTATTAGATAGATATGATACAAACCACTGCAGTGCAATACCTGTAATACCTACAGCATGTTCTAATCGCTCTAATAGAATATTATGGTCAACAGTATCGAATGCTGCACTAAGGTCAAGAAGGACAAGCACAGAGATGAGTCCACTGTCAGAGGTCATAAGAAGATCATATGTAACCTTCAATAAAGCTGTTTCTGTGCTGTGATGAACTCTGAAACCTGACTGAAACTCTTCAAATAAACCATTCCTCTGCAGATGATCTGTTAGCTGTTTGACAACTACTCTTTCAAGGATTTTTGATATGAAAGGAAGGTTGGAGATTGGCCTATAATTAGCTAAGACTGCTGGGTCTAGAGATGGCTTTTTGAGTAAAGGTTTAACTGCAGCCACCTTGAAGGCCTGTGGTACATAGCCGATTATTAGAGATAGGTTGATCATATATAAGATCGAAGAATTAATCAATGGCAGGACTTCTTTGAGCAGTTTTGTAGGAATGGGGTCTAAAAGACACATTGATGGTTTGGAGGAAGTAATTATTGAAGTTAACTCAGAAAGATCGATTGGAAAAAAAGAGTCTAACTTAACATCAATGGAACTAAGAGTAGCTGTAGATAATATTACATCTGTGGGATGATTATTGGTAATTTTTTCTCTAATGATAAAAATTTTATTTGTGAAGAAGTTCATGAAGTCATCACTAGTTAACATTAAAGGGATGTTTGGCTCAAAAGAGCTCTGACTTTTTGTCAGCCTGGCTACAGTGCTGAAGAGAAACCTGGGGTTGTTCTTATTTTCTTCAATCAGTGATGAGTAGTAAGCTGTTCTGGCTTTGCGGAGGGCTTTCTTATAAAGCAACAAACTATTTCTCCAGGCTAAATGATGATCCTCTAAATTTGTGACACGCCATTTCCTCTCCAGATTACGAGTCATCTGCTTTAGGGTACGTGTTTGAGAATTATACCACGGGGTCAGGTACTTCTGATTAGAGACCTTAGTTTTCACTGGAGCTACAGTATCCAGAGTCGTACGTAGTGAGGAGGTGAAATTATTAACAAGATAATCGACCTCTGTTGGGGTAGCGTTCAGATAGCTGCTCTGCTCTGTGTTGGTACAGGGCATTGACGATGATAACAGTGGCTGGATTATATTCTTAAACTTAGTTACAGCGCTTTCAGAAAGACATCTACTTTGATAAAGTCCACTCTCCACTGCTGCGTAATCAATTATTGTAAATGTAAATGTTATCAAGAAATGATCAGACAGGAGAGGGTTTTCAGGAAACACTGTTAAATGTTCAGTTTCTATGCCATATGTTAAAACAAGATCTAGAGTGTGATTAAAGTGGTGGGTGGGTTCTTTTACATTTTGAGAGAAACCAATTGAGTCTAACAACAGATTAAATGCCATGTTGAGGCTGTCATTTTTAGCATCTACATGGATGTTAAAATCACCCACAATAATTATTTTATCTGAGCTCAGAACTAAATTAGATATAAAGTCTGAGAAATCAGACAGAAACTCTGTGTAAGGCCCAGGTGGACGATAGATGATAACAAGTAAGACTGGTTTCTGAGTTTCACAGCTGGGGTGGACAATGTTAAGCATCAGGCTTTCAAATGAATTAAAAGTCTGTCTTGGTCTTTCATTAATTAATAGACTGGTGTGAAAAATTGCTGCCACACCGCCCCCTCGACCTGTGCTTCGAGATTTCTGGTAGTTAGAATGACTCGGGGGTGTTGATTCATTTAAACTAACATAATCATCCTGCTGCAACCAGGTTTCTGTAAGGCAGAGTAAATCAATTTGTTGATCAATTATTAAGTCATGTACTAATAGAGACTTGGAGGAGAGAGACCTAATATTTAATAATCCACATTTCACTGTTTTACTCTTTGGTTCAGATGTGGATACTGTATTGTTCTTTCTTTGTGATTGTTTAAGTTGTTTGTTGCTGGTTTTTAGTTTGTTTTTTGTCTTTTTGGAAGCTGACACAGTCTCTATGGAGATGGGTTTTTGGGGGGGTAGCAGGAGGAGAGAAGCTGCAGAGAGGCGTGTAAGACTGCAGATCTAGATGTGTCCTTGATCCATCACAGCTGATTTAAATGGATAAATTACCTCCTCAACATGTCTTGAAGTTCTCCAGAGGCCTGGGAATGAACTAATTGTGTGATTCAGGTGTGTTGACCCAGGGTGAGATCTAAAACCTGCAGGGACACCAGCCCTTGTGGACTGGGATCGGGGACCCCTGATCTAGACTCCCACCAAGTGCCTTTTATCATAAATTTCCTTAACAAAATGGCAAAAGACAACATGGTGATTACATATCTAGCTAGAGGGGCTTTTATTGCTTTCAGCTCTTCTTGAATAATAATAATAAGAAGAAGAATTTCCAGGCACATTTCACGAAGCAGAACGCTAGTGATGTGTGATACCACTGATTTCCTTTCCGATTCCGATACCAAGTAATATTCAGGGTGGTATCAACGATACTGATCCGATACCGATACTTTATACAAAAACTTATTTTATTTGTTGTATCTCAAATTATAGCGTCATAATGATTACAGGACATCACATTACTTGTTCTTATCACTTAATAATGCAGAAGTCATCATACAGAAATAAAAAATCTGAAGTTCCGCTATTTGAACACGTTGCCTGCCTGCAGCACTAAAGGACTCAGTGAGAGACGTCTGTCTCGCCCTAGCAGCACCTGTCCCGCTCCTCCTCTTTAGTTCGCCTCAACATACCCTCGTCATATTCTGTGATATGATTTACTCTGAGGTGTTTGACAAGGTCAGTGATGTTGCAGCAACACCTCACTTTTTTGCCACATGTATCGCAAACCACGTCTCAGCTGTTTGTGGAGGTAAAATACGTCCGCACAATTACGCTCAGCCATTGTTGTGAGTGCGCACGCCAAGGGGCTGTAACTTAATGCAAGTAACTTAATGAGTCACTGACGCAAAGGATTTCAATAAGCCAAGATGAGGCTCTCAGAAAATATCAAGATAATGAGAAATTTAAATAAGAGAGAAGACTGTAAGAATGTGAGGGAGCAGAAGAGAATCACATTTCTATTAACACCAAGGTCATTTATCCAGCCCCACTCCTCAGCTGCATTCAGAGGGAAACAGCAAATCTCATTTTCTGTGTTTCTCATAAGTGGCGGATCAACCACACTCACTTATCATTCTCTTATGTGCTGTCTGCTCTGTTTTTCATTCTTCTCTGCTTTGTTTTTACTAGTTGCAATGGTCATTGGCGGGGAGTTAATTAGGACACCAGAAGCTGTTGAGCTTTTTCATGCAGTTGTAGTCTTATACAAATAATCCAGTCAGCCCTCTAGTCATGTATATATCCAAGTATCCAACCTGCACATGCTGTTTATTATATGTGAATGAAATGTTTAAAAAATAACTACCGATTTACTCTAATTAAAACCTGCCAATGTAATGATTTTAATCAAAACCAAAAGGCAATGTATGCTATGGTTTTCAGAATGATCAGTGTGGGTGGCCGTTGTGTTTCTGAAATAAGCAACATCTTTGCTTAAAAAAACATTTTTTTGGGTTGGCATCTATCATTAAGCATGATATACACACACACACACGCAGTAACACAGTATAGTTCTGTGCAGTTGTATTGTGAGTCACACCTCACATGGACGTATAGCACATAGCACCTTCATTTTTAAACACACATTGTGAAAGCTTTAGGTTTTAAAACAAGGATCATCTCAGTGAAATCTGTTCTGTATGTGTTTGGACTTACCTGTTGTTGTGGTTGTTGTTGAGTCTGAGACCTTACATTTTTTCGTGTGAGACTGATACCTGACAACTTTTTTCCTGAGACCTGACGATGTCCTAAAATGTACACCATACTCCGGTCTCAGTCCGCCTGCACCCACCACTGGCCCTGGTCACTTGGGCGTTTTAGTGTTGATGATGTTCACGTCTCGGATAGCCTCGGTTAGGGCAATTCCGCTTCCAGTGTCCATGCTTACCACAGGAAAAGCAGGCGTCTGGGTCTCCTCCCCACTGCTGTCGTTGTTGATCGCGTCCTCGGTCACGTCTTCCTCCCCGGCCTCGGCCGCGCCAGCTGCCTTTACAGTGGAAGCCACCCCACGGGTTCACTGCAGCCTTGTACAGCGTTAAGGCTGCGTTGTGGAGGTCAGCACTCTGTTTTTCCTCTTTCTTGCTTTTCCTTTCGTCAAGGTGGTTCTGAGCATGGCGGGCATGGCGTCGTAGTTCTGTTAGCCGAGGTTCATTTTCCCTCCCCACTTGCGAACACCTTACTTTGGCTGCCACATCTGATCTTAGTCCCCGTAAAATATGGCCGCAGAGCTGGTGCTCACATGTGGAGGCGGTGACGCCTGTCATGTCGTCCTTCGGTATTCCACCATTAGCTTCAAACACATTTATCATACGATGTATGAAATAATCCACAGATTCATCCTGTCTTTGCTTGTAAGTCTGACAATATCCATAGTTTTCTTCATGCTCGTAGGTCAGGTGTCTTACCCCCAGCGTAGGGTCAGGCAAATGCGGTGATATTTTCCTCACGTTGCATGGTTTCAGCTTGCCTGCTGCTGCGCGTCCAATTTCCTGACCCGTGGGACAATATTTAGGCTGATCCGTGGCAAAGGACGTAATATCCATTAGCCCGCGGCGCGCTCCGTGTGTGGCTAAGTGCTTGGAGGGCCCCTCTCGTACGGTGTACATTTTAGGACATCGTCAGGTCTCAGGAAAAAAGTTGTCAGGTCTCAGTCTCACACGAAAAAATGTCAGGTCTCAGACTCGCATGAAAAAAATGTCAGGTATCAGACTCACATGAAAAAAATGTCAGGTCTCAGACTCACATGGAAAAAAATGTCAGGTCTCAGACTCACATGAAAAAATGTCAGGTCTCAGTCTCACACAAAAAAATGTCAGGTCTCAGACTTACATGAAAAAAATGTCAGGTCTCAGACTCACATGAAAAAATGTCAGGTCTCAGACTCGCATGAAAAAATGTCAGGTCTCAGACTCGCATGAAAAAAATGTCAGGTATCAGACTCACATGAAAAAAATGTCAGGTCTCAGACTCACATGGAAAAAAATGTCAGGTCTCAGACTCACATGAAAAAATGTCAGGTCTCAGACTCACACGAAAAAATGTCAGGTCTCAGTCTCACACAAAAAAATGTCAGGTCTCAGACTTACATGAAAAAAATGTCAGGTCTCAGACTCGCATGAAAAAATGTCAGGTCTCAGACTCGCATGAAAAAAATGTCAGGTATCAGACTCACATGAAAAAAATGTCAGGTCTCAGACTCACATGGAAAAAAAATGTCAGGTCTCAGACTCACATGGAAAAAAATGTCAGGTCTCAGACTCACATGAAAAAATGTCAGGTCTCAGACTCACACGAAAAAATGTCAGGTCTCAGTCTCACACAAAAAAATGTCAGGTCTCAGACTTACATGAAAAAAATGTCAGGTCTCAGACTCACATGAAAAAATGTCAGGTCTCAGACTCGCATGAAAAAATGTCAGGTCTCAGACTCGCATGAAAAAAATGTCAGGTATCAGACTCACATGAAAAAAATGTCAGGTCTCAGACTCACATGGAAAAAAATGTCAGGTCTCAGACTCACATGGAAAAAAATGTCAGGTCTCAGACTCACATGAAAAAATGTCAGGTCTCAGACTCACACGAAAAAATGTCAGGTCTCAGTCTCACATGAAAAAAAGTCAGGTCTCAGTCTCACATGAAAAAAAGTCGGGTCTCAGACTCACGAAAAAATGTCAGGTCTCAGACTCAGATGGAGGCTGCCATCTTGCAAATTTGGAGTAGTGACTTGAGGTGGAGCGACTGTGTAACGCTCCCGCCCACACACCCGCTGGACGTGACCGCAAACACGCCCCCCTACACTTTTTACGTAGCCCGGCTGCTCGAGTTTTTTTGCTGGTTTACCGCGACTGACGACTCGTTTAATTAAGGTAAATACAACCATGTCACTGTTATAAAAACACACAGCTTATCATCTTATAGTTCTAAAATCACTCTGTTGTTAATTCGTTCGCTAGATTAGCCGCTAGCATACGCACTGTGTTGGAGGCTTGTTGCTAGCTAGTTAGCGATGCTACACACCTGCTACTCTAATAATCTGTGTTATTGAAGCATTCAGCACTCCTGAGGTTTTGTTATACATTTTTAGACAGCGATGAGATCATCTGCACACTCTACAGAGGCCCAGAGTTACTGTTAATATCAAAAATATAATGCTGTCCTTTGAGAATTTAACATAAGACTGTGTGTAATGGATCTAAAACTGTTTAAATCTTCAGAGCCCTCTACAGCCTGGTAACATGGAGACTTTAAAAACAGCAGCAGGTTTCAGTAGTGTAGTCTAATTTGTTCTTTTCATTTAATAATAGAGTCCATATTATATCAACGGCTACATTCACCCTGGAGAGAAACTAGTGAGGGAGACCATCAGGACCAAGCTGGGTTTCTGGGTCCAGAGGTTTGGAGAAACTTCTTCCCTTTCTTTCATCACAGCTGTCCTGTGCCATAAGTTCTGTTGACCCGCTGTAGGCATCAGAGGCATCATTTAAGAAACACCAGGAAGACTGAAGCTCATGGCATTGATCAAGCAGGACTCATGATCTTCACCAGCAGCTCCCTCACAGGGAAATCTTCAGCACTCCTCCGTAGGCCCGCCCCAGGAGATGGATAAACCCAGCATTTCATCAACACTGTGATGAGACCTTTGGTTTGTGTAATGTTATAAATACTCTGATACTCCCCAGAGGCTCCAGACTTTTACATAAAGATATTATATTCAGTCCTGTAGAAAGTTATATATTTAAAAATATGTGATCCTCTCTGGTTACTCTGGTATGAATAACGCTGAATCACTTTATGGTAAATAACACACTATGTGTAAAAAAAAAAAAAAAAAAACTGTGAAAAAATTCCAGATGACAAGTTTATAGTTCAACATACAAGTGATGACCTTTGACCTTCATCAGGTTTTATTTAATTGTGTTAGAGAAAATCTCATATGCTCTTCATGCAGCTGAGTACATCAAGTGTTTAAAACGGAAGCTGTGCAGGTCTGAGATCAGCAGCTTTGTGAAACACCAAACTGAGGTCCTGTTAATGCTGATATATAGTGACACAGTTACATGAGTGATTAATCCTTTTTTGTCTTTAACTTTATCAATAAAACAGCTGCAGCTTTCACTACAGCACGTGTGGTACTTTAACCTTTGTACTGTTTTCATCAGTTCATTTTGCAGTTAACATGTGAACATGTTGGATGATCTGTCTGCTGTCACTCGATGGGGCTGAGGTCTGAATCTGAGGGCAGCTCCTGTAATCACAAAGACAACAGAACCATCAAACTCAGATATAAATTTTATCCCTCAAAATTGAAATAAAGCTGATTCTTCTGTCCTCACACACTCAGGATCTGAAGTTCTTCTCTTACATTTTTTTCAGTATTACAGTACACTACAGTACTTTAATCCATAGTTCCTGATTAATGAGGAGTTACTGAAGTACAAGCTTTTTAAAAAATTGTTACTGTCTTTACAGATGTGGCAAGAGACTGAAAACATGCTGTTGTTTGCACATATTTAATATTCAGCTCTGCACAGGAGCTGCAGCAGGGTGCAGCCTGTTGCTTTTACAGTATAATACTTGTAATAAAAGTACAGTAACAGTAATTAGTGACTGAGCAGCCTGGGCCGTTTCTCTTGATTTCTTTAGTAAATGCATTCACTTGCACAGCTAAACAAACCCTGACATCTTAGCTAGCTAGGTCTCAGGAGCTAGCTAAGGACGGTAGTTACGAATTAGCTTACAAACACGTTTAACTTACCGAAAAAGTGCAGCGGGGCCTCGGGTCCTTCTGTCGGGTAGTCCAGTTTACTGAAGAACACCTCAGGCTGTCAGGTTAAAACACTCGGTCGTGTTTTCGAAGCGTAAACGCTGGTCCTCCTCTCAGAACCTACGCTCTATCTGCTATTCCCGAACAGAGATACACAAGTTTCTCCGTGACTGCAGCTGTCACTACAGTCATTGGTGGGACGTGACAACAGCGCCACCTGCAGGACGATTTTCTCTCTGTCTGATGGCTCGTGTTCTGATACCTGACATTTTTTCATGTGAGTCTGAGACCTGACATTTTTTCATGTGAGTCTGATACCTGACATTTTTTCATGTGAGTCTGAGACCTGACATTTTTTCATGTGAGACTGAGACCTGACATTTTTTCATGTGAGTCTGAGACCTGACATTTTTTCATGTGAGACTGAGACCTGACATTTTTTCATGTGAGTCTGAGACCTGACATTTTTTCGTGTGAGACTGAGACCTGACATTTTTTCATGTGAGACTGAGACCTGACATTTTTTCATGTGAGTCTGAGACCTGACAACTTTTTTCCTGAGACCTGACGATGTCCTAAAATGTACACCGTACTCTCGGCCCTCTGCCCGGTTTGAGTGTCACTTCTAACGCTTCCTCTTGGCGGAGCTGCCGCTCTCCAGCCGCTGAACTGGCGCTGCTGTCTTCTGGCGGTGTGTCGTGTGGTGCAGAGCAGGATCAGGAGGGAAAGGAGTCCTTTTAAGAAAACAAGCGCGTCCATGCTCACAGGTGTACACACGGGTGATCACACACACAAACTACACCCTTTTTGGCTCCTACCTCAATGCACACTGTGCTGTCGATCTTACGTGCTGCACAATAATGTTTAATATTTAGTATTTACTGTCATATTCCCATATATCATTGTGATGTTGTTTATTGTATTACTCTCGTTTTCTTCTGCTTGTTTTCTTTTTTCTTTCTCAACAGGTGATCCAGGTGATCGATATATGTATTTTTTTTTATTTATTTTTTTTTTTTCTGCTTATTCTGTTGGTTTTTGTTTTTTGCCCTTCTCCCCCGTCCCTCTTCTCAACTGTTTTTCTTTCTCTCTTTCTTTCTCCCTTTTCTTTCCCCCAGTCAAGTCTGTCCCGTATTCAGCAAGTGAAAATAAAATAAAGAATAAAAGGTGAATCAAATGGACCATTACGGCAAAGCTGGGATGGTCAATTTGGTAAAGAAAATCCGTTGGGCATCTTTCTTCGCCTTTAGACAATAATTCTGATGGCAAAAGAGCCAAACGGGACAGGCAAAAAAAAAAAAAAAAAAAAAAAAAAAAGGAGGGAAAGGAGTCCAGGTCGGCATCGGCTTTCAGGCCCTGCAAAACAGCCTGTACTAGGGCACAAGGAGAAGCACAAACAGTGCGTGAACAGGGAAATGATGTTTTGTTCTCCGTGTTATACAGAGGCGGAAGAGGCGCTGAGGCAGATTGTGCATCAGCCTCTCTTCCATGCACTTCTCTAGGCAACTCTTTCAGGGCTGCTTTCTTTTCCCTCCTTTCTGCTTCCATCATCCACATTTTCAAACATTCCTTCTCATCGCTTACCCTACGCAAATCTACAGTGTTAACTTTCCCTTTCTTCAATAATTTTGCTTCCTCCTCCCGCAACTGTTTCGGAGTGGTACAGTTTCACGTGTTATTGTCTAAAACTTTATAAGTCAACAGCTCATTTGTTCTAGCTAATGAGGTGTAATATTCATGTCGCAGAAGAGTTTTTATTTATTTGTAAAAAGGTATTTTAAGTTCACTAGCTTCAGGTCCCTTTTCAGAAAAGAATTATACAGTAAGAATTATACAAAAAGGCTTTTTTCAGAGAACACAGAACGGGTTAACAACCCAGCAATGGAGGATGATCAAGACTTGAAAGCTGGTGCTACTAATTCCTACAGCTGTTCCAACTTTTCTGGATTTCTTCCCCCTCTGTCTGCATAAAAGCAGTGCTGGAACACACTGTGGTACCATACCCTCGTGAGCATCAGTTGAACAGTATTGTACTGCAGAAAGTAGAGTGTTGCTATAAAAATGGCAAGAAAAGGGGCAATTGACAATGGAAGAGAGACAGACCATCATAAGACGTATAAATGTAGGTCTGTGCTACAGAGAGACTGCAAAGAAAGTTAAGGTGTCAGCGAGGACAGTTTCCTTCAAAGGCTCAGAAACAAACTGTAGCAGGAAGAGATCTGCAGACCCAAAGACACGACTGAACTGAAGTTTCTGAGAGTTAACAGGCGGCTCACAGGACAACAGCTTCAAGCAGCTTCATAGTGGTCGTAGTGAGCAAGTCTCAGTTTCAGCTGTGGAGAGAAACTTCGTTTGACAGGATGAGTTGCAGCAAGAAAGCCAGACGTCAGAATAAGACAAAGAGGCTTGTCTGGGCCATGAAACACCACCACTGGACTACGGAAGACTGGAAGAAGGTTTTATGGACTGATGGATCAACATTTGAAATCTTTGGTTCATCACGGAGGATCTTTGTATGCCATCAAGTAGGTGAAAGGTTGGTTCCACAATGTGTGGCATCAACTGTCAAATGCTGAGAGGAAATGTCTTTCAGTTGACAGTGGATTATAACCCTGCATCACAAAAAGTGGAAAAAGATGTATAAAATGTACACAAAAGCAGAATTTTAAAATGTACAATCATGTAAAAACTGCAATTAATGTCAATATTTTGCTTTAATATCTTTTTTAAATTATAAATATATGCTTAGACTGAATTTGACGGTAGACACATGTTTCTTATAAACACACTGTCATAAACCTCCCCTGACACATTCACCCTGTGAAAGGAGTCCCACATACACAACTGAGCTCTAAGGACTATACCCCAGTGTTGCCAGTGCTGCTGACTAGAAACAAGCCATGCCTCCTTTCCAGTACCTACATAAAGGAAGTTGAGGGGGAGAGAGGTGCCAAGACAAAAGTCAACCTTCACTCAGGCAACATGGTGCTGTGAATAATCTCAAGCACTCAGAGAACCAAATAACTAATAGACTTGACAAATTTATAGATAAACATAAAATAATAATGGACAGTCAGTATGGTTTCAGATCAAATAGATCAACATTCATGGCATTAATGGAACTAATTGAAAATATCACCAATAATATAGATCAAAGACAATGCACAGTTGGTGTTTTCATTGACCTAAAAAAAGTTTTTGACACAATTAATCATGAAATATTACTTGATAAACTGGAGCACTACGGCATTAGAGGAGTGGTGCTAGAGTGAGTCAGGAGTTATTTGAGAGACAGGCAACAATTTGTGAAGCTTGGTGAATATCAGAGTGCCTGGACATTGTTTGTGGAGGTCCACAGGGGTCAGTATTGGGACCAAAGCTGTTTATCCTCTACATCAATGATATATGTAAAACATCTGATATATTACAGTTTATTTTATTTGCAGATGATACAAATATTTTTTGTGCTGGAGAGAATTCACAGCAGCTTTTGGAAATTGTCACACAAGAAATGATTAAACTGAAAACAAGGTTTACCAGAAACAAGTTTTCACTAAATTTGAATAAAACTACATTTATGTTATTTGGAAATTGTAAAAAAGATGCTGGAGGAAAATTGTTGATAAATAATGTTGAAATAAGTTTCTCATATAAAATTTCTGGGTGTGATAATAGACAACAAAATCTGCTGGAAACCTCACATAAAGCATATACAAGCTAAACTGTCCAGAAGCATCTCTGTTCTGAGTAAAGCTAAACATTTTTTTGCCTTCCAAATCACCCTGCCATCATACACTGCCATATTTGGAATACTGTGTGGAAATCTGGGGAAATACACACAAAACTTCCCTTCAATCATTGTGTGAAATTCAGAAAAAAGCAATCAGGATGATTACTTAAGCAAGATTTAGAGACCACACTAACATTATGTTCTTGAAATTAAAGATTCTGAAGTTTATGTATCTTGTAAAATATAAAACTGCAAAAATGATGTACAAAGTCAGATATAATATGTTATCAGGAAATGTACAGAGGATGTTTTTTGACAGAGAAGGGGACTATGAATTGAGGGGAAAATTAAACATGAAGACTCTTAAAGCACGGACAAAGGTTAAAACCTTTTGTGTTACCATTTGTGGGGTAAAACTGTGGAACAGTTTTACTGTGGACCTACAGCAATGTTCAAGCATTAGTCAGTTCATAAAGATGTTTCGAAAACTGCTTTTGGAAGAATATGAAACTGATAAAGTTGATCAGCCATTGTATATGTAACTATGCTAAATTGTATGCATCACTGTAGCTATGTTAATACATGTCCTTCATTCCTTGTTTATTTTGTGGGGTAAGTGATGATGGGAATTAGGGGTAACAATGAATAGTGGGATTCAATAGAATGTTGAGCATGGGGTAGGGACTAATAAGTATGTTATACTTCTTCCTACTCCATTTCATGTAATTTCATGTCATTTAGACTCTATTTTATTTTATTTATTTTCTTTTTTTGTTTTTTCTGAGCACGTACGTGTGTGTATTTACATATATATTCGTATTTGTACATGTAAATGCAAGTATATGTACTTGTATATTTTTTTTCTGTATATGTCTTAAATAAAGATACAATAACAATAACAATACTGACTCCCCCCTAGGAATTACCTTTTTTCCCTGCTCTCCGTGAACTAGCCCCATAGATCCATAAAATCGAACACAGGTATGGTCAGGAACTATTTTTGCCCCACAGCCATCTGTGAGGTAAACCATACCCACACACAACAAATATACCTACCTGGAGGCCCCACTATGACCTTCTATAGAATAATGTAAATATTGTCACACTCCCCGAACAACTCCACGAATAAGTGCTTAAACTATTTATCTGACATCAGAGTGTATCATCATGCATACACAATACAGTATGTTACAGTATGTTAGTTAAGGACACCAGACATGTACAGAGGTATGTGCTTGCATAAATGACTGGTCTTGAATCACAGTTACACACTATGCAGACAGTTCAATGTTTAATTGATGAGACATAACAAAAGTATCAGTGTCCTCCAAATAACCAAAACAGGGAAAATGCTTTGCTGTTGTTTGAAAAGCCTCCACCAGCCTCTCACTCAAATCCTGCATCTCTAACCTGCCCCTGTTATTTCATTGAAGCCAATCTAGTACACCTGGAGCTGTTTCCTTCACACCCTACTGGCCAAATAATTGGATGGGTCATATCAACACAATATATATAAAAAAGTTAGGTTTGTATAACTCTAACACTACGTATGGATGCAATCTTTATGTTTAATATTTAGAACAGTTGTCACAGGTAAGGACAAAGAGCCAAATTCAGAGCTAAAAAAACAAAAATAAAGAAATCTCGCCCTTCAGGAGGACTAGCAGAGGGCAAAGCACAGTAGAGAGACAGTTTAGGTGGCCAGCTAGGAGTTAGACTAGTCGAGGCATACCTCAGGGGCCTGGCCTATTGTTTTCTTGCCACTGAGAGTACACCTTGGATGAATCAGTGGAGAACAGCTGGCTTCTTTTCCTGGCTTTCTAGCTTTTATTTTTCTGGTTTACCTCTTGAGGCTGAGAGACTTTGCTTGGTAGTGCGGACATCTTGTTGTATTTCTTAGGCACCTGTGGCATCACATTTTTCTGCATTTCTGGTAGCTGGCTAACCTCCTCCTCTTCTAGTAGGCTTTCATAGGGTACTTCACACAGTCTTGGCTATTGGCCACAGGGCGGTCCAGGTTTCCAGCTTCTATTTCAGGTCAGCTACTCTTTCATTCAATGCAGCAGTTGTTCTTGGGCCTTGGTACCCCATCTTTGAGTGTGGGGACGATGACACCTCCCCATTGACATAACATCTTTGCTGTTCCTATTGCTGTAGCATATTTATTGTAACTCATCAGTCTGTAGTTGTGATAAAAGCTGCTTCTTGTGGATCTTGGACCACTCAGCAGGATGTCTGGGGTGAGTGCTGATTGTGCTTTCTAGTGCTTGTAGACAGGTGTCAGAGGTTAACAGAGAGACTGAGCCATTGTAACTGCACTGCTCTAAGACTGGGTGCTGGATGACCTTGTTGACAGCAAGAGGATAGTGGTGAGGGGGGTTGGTTGTAGACCTGATCCACTGTAATGCCGGAGTACCTTCTCTTCCTAAACAAGAGAATAATCTTGACACTGGTTTATTTTCGATAGGAATCACAATGAGATTTGAAAGGCAGCCGGACAGAAGGACACTGGTGTCACCGCCCCTTTACACTTAGAGAAAAACTATTTATAATGGTTTAACTTTGACTTTTAACTAATAAAGTCCCTAAGTGGCGTCTACTGCACAAACTAGTTCAGTCATGTGACAAGTGAGGCATTCTGGGTGTTCAAGACACCATTTTCAAAGTCTTGGTCCACCTGGTTAGCTAATGAGACCACTACGCTAATTTTAAAAACTTTTTCTTTTTGCAAAGGTAAGCTATTACTCATTTAGCAATTCTAAACTTTAGATAAGATGTTATAGGTCACTTGTAACCTAGTTTGGTAATATTTCTGAAACAATTTGATCTAGAATCAGTTTGTTAAATATCGCTGTGACAAATATGTCACATCGGGCATTAAACTCCAAATTTTCTTAAAAAAACTGATGTGACATATTTAGCACAAAAAGACAAAAACTGATCATTTGCTTAGTCAGTTTAGCTCATTCAGTTATTTTAAGTAAATGTATTCTTTGTTGTTAATTCTCAGTCATATTTAACTAAATTCAAGCATAACTAATTTATTAAATTACCTAAATTTGTGATGGAACTTTACTTTAGCTTTGTCGAGGCACTTTTCAGTTACCCCCCATTTTTTTATCATTTTCACTCTTTTGTAGAATGGATAAAAAGAAAAAATATAGTGTTCAAGATGCGCTGGAGTTTATCACTGCAGAGGACAGTGAGTATGAGGGATGTGAAAGTAGCTCAGATGAAGATTCTGTAGACCCTAATTACATCCCCCACAAAGACGTGGAGAGTGATGAATCAAGTGAATCCAGTGATTCAGACAGTTGTGATTCAAGTGATTTAGAGACAGAGCCACATTCAAGCCATATGGACACTGGGCAGCCCAAGGCAGCTATCAAAGGACAAAAATTCTCCTGGAGAAAGAAAATGTTCGAAACCCCTGAGACCACATTCAAGGGACCCTGTGCCAAACCTCCAGATGAGATCCACACTCCACTGGAGTACTTCAAAAACTTCATCACAGATGATATGCTGCTGTTGTTAATGGAACAAACAAATTTATACAGTGTACAAAAATCCAACCATCTGAGAAATGTAAATACCACTGTTAAAGAACTAGAAATACTCATTGGTCTCTATCTGAGGATGGGTCTATGCCAAATGCCTGGAAATCGAGCATACTGGGAAAATGACACCAGGTGTCCTATGGTAGCAGATAACATGTCCCGCAACCGATTTCAAACCCTGTTGCACTGAAAAAAGTCTAACATGCAGTCATTCATTCAATCTAATAAGTGCCATTCAAAACAGAATAAAATCATTGATTTGATTGTGAAACCCTTTCTTTTTGCATTTTAAAATACCACTTTTGATTTGGATGAAACTAAATATCTGTACAAAGGACACAACGCAAAGTTTTTGATTTCTCTCAAAACATATATTTCTTTTCATGTTGAACAGATAATATCTTTAATTTGAGTCAAAGTGATTTGCACTTGAACACGCCCACCAGAAATAGACCGGGACCCATTTTTATTCTGCATGGCTGCTGGAAACATCGTGTCACATCTTTGATTAATTTCATCTGAAAATAAACGTAAGTAAAGTCAAGTGTGTTAGAAAAGCTTTTATAATTTGTATTGCCAAAATTGCAGAAAATAATCCCATTTAAGGTGGGTCGACAGCCACACCCAATTTTTGCATGATTGTAGCTGCTAGCTGCTAGCTACAAGCTAGCTAGCTATCCGGCGCGACGTTAGAACTGGTTACCAGCAACCGACCATCACAGTCGGGAATGCAAAAAGCCGTTTTTTACCAGTATACTAACTAGCTAGCGTTACCACGATGCATCGGTGGTGGATACAGCTAGCTAGCATAAGTTCATAGTTCATAACATTCATAGTATAACTCCGTGCTCCGCTTCGTTTGAATTTTTCTGGTGAGCTCGCGGTTTCTAGACACAAGCTTGTGTTTGTGCGCGCACGTTTGTCTCTGTCTCTCTTCATATAAATATCTCTGTGTTATGTGTGTGTACACCGAGCGCAAAAGATAATTATTAATGTGCATGATTTAGAGACAGAAATAACAAGCCAGCATATAAGATCAATGACATAAGACTAATTCCTTCAATTGACTTTCAGGCGCGGCTCGGAAAAATGTGCATTTTCTGAAGAAATTTTAATTTTAACAGCAAAAAATTGACCCTATGCCAAACTTAGTCGCTAATGGCTGGTCTGTAGACTGTTTGGGCAGTTTTTGACATTTCTGTGTAAACTTATTAAATTCTACCCTTTTTGGTCTAATTCTTACACATGGTTTACATTGGTCACAGGAACACTTCGAAGTGGTGCGCTTAGGAAAATCATACACTGTCAGCTGCTCCGCTGTTCACACCAGATGCATATTTCTCCACAACGGTCCAAAAGCGCTTCTGTTCATCTGTTTATTCAGAGCTAAACACCCCCCCCCCCCCCCCCCCCCCATTTACTATTATTACTCAAAGCCAGTAACTGGCTAAAATACCTGTTTGAGACCAACCACTTGTCATTCATTCGGAAGCTACATTCATTTATATTTTTCCAAAATGATTTGGCGACCCCAAGAATTATCTCGCGACCCCAATTGGGGTTGGGACCCCAAGGTTGCGAATGTGTCTTAGAGACGATGCTGGTGACTGGCATGTACCGCTGACGTAGGCATGAACTGCTTTCAGCCAATCACAAAATTCAAATGCAATAGCCACCTTTCAACCCTAAGAGGGCAGCACTAAGACATTTTTAGACCAAAAAGTGTAGAATTTAACAAGTTTACATGAAATTGTAAAAGAAATGCCCAGTAACTGAAAGGTTGCATAGGTAAAGACTCACTAATACAGTTTATAAGCAGTAAAAAGCTGTTTTGAGGGTGAATTGCTGTTTAAGTAGTGCGACGTGTCAATCACAGCTCAGCCTGCCACCCACATGAATGCTGATCCATCAGGCACCGCCCGCTTCTGAGGCATTTCTTCAAACAGAGTTTGACTAGGGATGTAATCTTGGGGGGGAATTACTCTCAACACAAAAAGGAAAAGCCCTCCATTATTTTCTCATTCTCATACTGATGGAAGGGGGTGGTCAAATAAATTGTCATTGCAGCAGATGGACAAATTCATTTTTGGAATTCTATATATCGAACCAATACAAACATTACCTGTTTGGGAATTTAATATATTCCCTTTGTTTCCTCAGTTATCGGATGTGGAAATGCAAGGACTGCAGCCTGTCATTTTCAGGAAAATCTGAGCTACTACAACATTATCGACTTGATCATCGGTTTCATGGCAGGCACCGTCCTTACCCATGCATCCATGAAAATTGCCCCTGTTCATCCAGGACATGGAACGGTCTACAAAAACATCTAGCTAGGAACCATCTTTCTCAGGAGTCCACACAAAAAGCCTCTTCATTCAAGTGCTACATTTGTGACCACAATCAGCTTTCCACAGAGTATGATTTTTTTCAACATATCAATCAACATTTAAAAAAAAATGAACTTGTCTCTTGTATGTTTAATGGTTGCTCATACAAAAGCAATATATATGGCAGTTTCAAGACCCATAAATGGAGAAAACATAATTCATGCACTGTTAAAGACTTAAAAAGTGGAATATTTGTCACATCATCTGTCAGCTGCTATCCTACAGACTCGTTGAACTCTGAATTGGATGAGCCAACCATCACAGACTCAAGAGATTTTGAAAAGGAAGTTGAACTGAAATTAGCTTTAAGATTCGCAAACTTAATTGTGAACTTAACACTGCACAGTAGTGTGTTTGCATGCATGTGTGCATGTGTATGTGCACATGCATGTGCATGTGTGCTTGGTTATTTTGCTTGGTTGGCCTGCAGTGGTATTCTACATTCAAAAATTATAAGAACACCCATTTGAAAGGGAGATTTAAGTTTATTTCATTGATACATGTGTAGATTTTTTTTACATTGTTCAGGCACAGTGCACATATAAACGTTTTTGAGTACTTGCAAATTGGTTTAAAAAGAGTTTTTATAATGGTTTTATGCCAGTTTTAGACAGGTTGCAGGTTTTATACTGGTTTTCAAAAGATTGCAGGTTTTATAAAACAAACATTTCTCTAATCATTTCTGCCGTAGCACTAAATCTGTATATTACTAATCCTCTCTATTGATTATAGTTAAAATGGTTTGGAACAATAAATAATTTTGAAATAATTGGTTGGCCATCTGTCTTGTTTTTTATAGGAAATGCCGAGCATTTTTGAACTGAAATAAAATGAAATGTAAAAAATATAGTATGAATATATGTAAATCAATTACCTGGCTTCAACACAAACATATTAGTTCATGTTAATTTGGTTCGATGTGAATACATTAGGTTGGTTAAATTTCAATATATTAGCTTGGTTCAATAATTAAAATATGGTTCTATGTAAAAAAAAATCAATTTGGATCAATGCAAAATTTAAAGTTTCAGTCAAGTCTAGTAATATTGTTTATATCAACATAAAAGTATCAGGTCATATCAAGTGACTCAATTTGGATTCTATGAAGTCAAATATTTTGGATGTGACAATTGGACATCATTTTTTTTAATTTGAGTAGGGTTATTCTTTTTACAGTGTGGGATCTCTACATTTCACTGACAATACAGATTTATTACACAGAGATGCAGAAGACAAGTGCTGGAAGATCCGTCCATGGCTTGAAATGTTTCGCAAACAATGCCTGGATATCGTCCCAGAGGAGTACAACTCTGTTGATGAGCAAATGGTACCCTTCAAGGGGACACACAGCCCAATAAGGCAGTATGTGAAGGGAAAGCCCCACCCCTGGGGATTGAAAATCTGGGCCCGGTGCTCATCCTCTGGTATGCTCCATGATTTTGTTGTTTATCAAGGTGGTACTGGGAAGAAGACTTTACTTGGGATTGGAGGAGATGTTGTGGTGAAGTTGTGTGAAACTCTGCCAGCTGAGCAAAACTACAAAGTTTTTGCTGATAACTTCTTCTCCTCAGCCCCACTTGTGCTCACACTTCTTCAGCGACAGATCTACTTTGTAGGAACACTTCGTGGAAATCGCTTAGCAGGTTGTCAGCTTGAAGATGAAAAAAGTCTTGCCCAGAGAGGCAGAGGATCTGTTGATGCCAGGGTGAATAAGGAGGAGAGCATGGTTATTGTGAAGTGGTATGACAACAAATCTGTTACCCTCATCTCATCCTATTGTGCAACTGAGCCTCAAGATACAGTCCGTCGCTGGAGCAAATCGGGCAAGGCATTCGTTGAGGTCAAAAGGCCACACATTGTGAAGGAGTACAACACATTCATGGGGGGTATTGACCTGCTTGACGCCTGCATTGCAAGGTACAAGTACCACATGAAGTCACGGAGGTGGTATCTCTACCTGTTCTGGCAAACCATCATGCTCGGTGTTGTCAACGCATGGTTGATTTACCGTCGTGACTGCAAGCTACTTGGTGTCCAAAAGCCACTGAAACAAAGAAGCTTCCAGGCAGAAGTTGCCACAAGCCTGATCCTTTTGAAATCACACAGGGGGCGCCCATCACAGAACATCTCATCACCACCTCCACCACCCAAGAGAGTTCGTGTTGGAGTTCCAGAAGATGTCCGGACTGATGAGGTTGCACATTGGCCTGTAAAATGTGAAAAGCGAGGTCGGTGCAAAAATTGCAAGGTGAATGCAACTACCACCCTCTGTGAAAAATGTGATGTACGTCTTTGTTTCACAGAGGAAAGAAATTGCTTCAAAAGTTACCATTACCAAAGGTAAACTTCTAACAACTGTAATGAAAAAAGCCATTTGAGCAAGTTATTGACTTTATGTAACATTCTTTTCTATTTTGGCACAATGTTTTATATGCTCATGTTTTTAGTTCATTACACCTCTCTAATGTTAATGTTTTTTCAGTGACATTTTCAACTGTACCTCCAACATTGGGCTGATTTATTTGATTTTTTTTCCAAAATGCTTGTTAAAGTAAACCAAGAAGTGTTACCATCAGTATCCATGTTAAGAAGTTAAAAATAAAAAGGAAATTCTGTTTTTAAAAGCAAGAAAGTGTTTACAGAATTACTTTCTAAATATGGAACAAATGTACCTTGTATGCCCAATGTGACGCATATTTGACATTTCAGATCTGGGGCAGTGGGCGGAGCTATTACAAAAAAAACTTCAGAAATGTGTTATATATGATTCATTTGATATAACTTACAACCCCCATAATTTTCATCAAAGTAGAAATAGGTCTGGGTTCTTAAGGGTTAACACATACGGGACAGAGGCTGATTGGCATGCAGAAGGCGAACAAGAAAATGATTGGACCAGAGTAATGACTACAGATTCGACAGTTTTGAGCGTCATCAGACTGGGAAGAGTTCCCACACTGAAGTCAGCCACACCTGCTGCTTTTCAGCCCTCGCCAGCTGCAACTGAGCCACTGTACAGATCGGGATTTGGAGTTCACGGGTTCATGCCACAGACACGAGCAATGTGTGGGATTTTGGATAAATTGCCACAGGAGCCACAGTGTGGGGATTGTTACATAGTTATTCACTTTTGTTCACTGTAAATAAATTCACTGTCTCTTTTTGGAAAAGACCTGCGTTTGGGTCTGGCTCTTACCACAGACGTGACAACAACAGTTGCCTCCAGTTGCATCTTGAAGGAACGAATTGTGTAAATGGTTATGTTAAAATTACAGTTATTGATAGCAGGTGGCAACCCAAAGGTGTTTAAATCGAAGGCAGTTATTTAAAATATCAACAAAGTAGTGCAAGTGTCAGAAACTGCTGTTTCACCAATAGCCATTTGAGGCAAGTGAGACAACTGTCTTAGACTCCCCATGTTAAAATCCCAAACTTTAAGAGAAGATACGATAAGATAACCATTATTAGTTCCACACATGGGAAATGTGTTTTGTTACAGCTGAAAGTGGACAGTGCAAAGTTACATAGCAAAAATTAGAAACACACTGGAATAGTATACGATGATAAGAATAAATACACAATAGAATAAAATAAAATACTATATACAATAGAATAAAGTAGAATACAAATGCTATATACAACTGAGAAAAATACAATGATGTCAGAAAAGAGTATTGCACTTAGTGTTATTGCTATTGCACATGTGTGGATGTGTGTGTTTGATCAGTTGAAGTCTTTGTTATGGAGTCTGACAGCCGTGGGGAGGAAAGACCTGTGAAATCTCTCCGTCCCACATCGCGGGTGCCGCAGCCACTAAAGGAGCTGCTCAGTGCTGTCTCTTGCATGGGGTGGAAGATGTTGTCCAACAGGGATGACAGCTTAGCCACCATTCTCCTGTCACTCACCACCTCCACTGGGTCCAGAGGGCATCCTAGAACAGAGCTGGCCCTGCGGATCAGCCTGTTCAGTCTCTTCCTGTCCCCAGCAGAGATGCTGCTGCCCCAGCAGACCACACCGTAAAAGATAGCTGAGGCCACCACAGAGTCATAGAAGGTCTTCAGGAGTGGGCCCTTCACTCCTGAAGACCTGAGTCTCCACAGCAGGTACAGCCTGCTCTGTCCTTTCCTGTAGAGGGTGTCTGAAGTCCAGTCCAGTTAATTGTTCAGATGTACACTAAGGTACCTGTAGCTGTCCACAGCCTCAATGTCAGTAAATTGAATGTTCAGTGGTTGCAATGGAGGATGTTTGTGCCTGTGGAAGTCTGCCACCAACTCCTTGGTTTTACTAGTGTTGATCTGGAGGTAGTTCTGCTGGCACCAGTCTACAAAGTCATGGGTCAGTTTTCTGTACTCCTTGTCGTCCCCATTAGTGATGAGCATTCAGTTCTATTCAATGTTATTTATATAGCACCAAGTCACAACTGTCACACAACAGGTGTAAGGTTGTAAGGCAAAGACCCTACAATAATACAGAGAAAACCCCAACAATCAGAAGATTGCTTATGCACCAGCACCATTTAAAAGAATACATAAGTCTCCCCAGTAACAACTCCACAGTGGGTATCTTTATGGATACTCTTCAAAGTTAAAACAAAAATTAAAAATTAAAGTTATTTTTTTTGCTTTCAGTGTCACAAAGTAGTAGAACATGAAAACAAAAGGTTACCTGAAAGCAAGTTAAGCAGAGTTTTTAGCTGTTTTGAAAACATCACTGAATTAACAGAGCTGAGGCTCAGTGGGAGAGAATCCCACAGTGTGGGGGCCACTGTGGCTAAAATTTTGTCTCCTTTAGTTCTCAGCCTTATCTGATGTACAACCAGCAAGCCCTGATCACATGACCTCAGGGACTAGCTGGGGATGTATGCAGGTAAAAAAAAACACTCAGTGATGTACACTAACGAAGAGCTCTGAAGTCAGAACCAGAATCTCAAAGAAAACTTAAGTGAATGGAGCTCCAGAGCAAGTTATGATGTGATTGAGTCATAAGCCTCGTAATGTCGGTCTGAACAACCTGCAGGAGTCCCAGGGAAGTTTTCTTAAGACATGTGAACAGTGAATTACAATAATCCAGGCATGAATAAAAATGTCCATTTCAAAGCATGACACGGTGGAACTTAACTTGACATTTCTGCAGTGAAAAAGCAAGAGTGAACTTAGATTTAATGTCCAAAGTGAAGGCTGAGTCAAAAGCTACCCCAAGGATCTCGATGAAAGGTTGAGCAAATGTGGCAGGGGAACCTAAAGTTTCCATTAGCTTAGGCACAAATCTGTTGGGGGCACAAACAAGGACTGATGTCTTTTCTTCTTCATTAAGTTAGAGAAAATTGTAAGCCATCCAGCTTTTAATAACTAAGAAACATCTTGCGGATAAAAAGTGTAATCTTTAAGAGGGACAGCAAACACATGGCTTGGTGGGAGAAGATACAAAGTGCTGGAAGTTCACATGGTCACAATGAGTTGCAGTCTCCAACCACTGCCTCGCCCTTGTGACTTTGGCATTAACCATCTTTTTCTCATTACACCTAAAACATGTTGAGGACTGATGGGCCAGCAGTTTGTGCGAATCATACTCTCAAAAATCTATACCATGTTCAAACCCTACAAACTGTGAGGATGTCAAGAGGCTTGTATATAGTGAAAATATGCATGTAACCGATACTGTAGATGCTGCCTTCAATGTAAGTTGGTTCCAGAAAGCCTCTGTGATGTTTAGTTTGTGAGTGGATCCTTAGTACATGGAATCACTCTGTGCTTGTGAATACAAAAATACAAACACACACACACGTCTCAGCTCGGGGCTCTGTGGAGACTCTGGCACACTGCTAGCACCTCAAATGCATCTCTTACACTCAGGATTACTGTTGACAGGTGGGGAGCTGAACTGATCCGCCCACAAAAAATGTGTGCAAGTGCAATGTGTGTTATTGTTGTGTGGATTTGCTCATCACAGTGAGAGGGTATTGATTTTGGTCCAGCTGCTGGCTGGTTAAAAGCGTTGATCTTTACTCTGCATCTCAGTTCTCGGTACGTTCCACTAGCTGAGAGTAGCTTTTTATTTGTTTATGCCACAAGTATCACAACTCTTATCCCCCAGCAGCCTTTTACACACAAATCAATAAGAACTTGTCAGCTTAGATTTTTGTTTGCAACACACAGCATTGTTCACCTTTAAGGTATGTGCAGACATGAGGATGAAACAACCCATATTCTTATTTTGGAGGTATAGTCATGCTGCATTGTGTCCTATAATCATATTTACCATCTGGCAGTGTCCGTAAAGCAAAGCTGTAGTTGAGTCCACTATCAAACACTGGATAGTCTCACCATGGAGTACAGATATAGGATCACAGATACATCTGGATTCCTTGTGAAGTATTGCCTGAAAGTTTCTTTGAAGCTGTTCTCTGATGTTAGATCTGTCTATCCTGGAAACAGATGACTTTCTCTGCTCAGCTTTTTTTCCTTTAAAGGACTGTTCCTTATCCAAGAAATAAGGATCGTAGGTTTTTGAAATGGGATTTCATAAACAAATCTGATTTTACACCATCCGTTTGGACATGTGTATGTTGGATCCAAAGGACATCATTAAACTTTATGTGCACTACATCTGGAAAGCTTACCATTGCTTATGTTGTGTGTATCACTTGTAAAATCAAGCCACATTATCAGATGGCTCTATAGCCACATTCTAAAAAAAGCATAATTTCATTGTTTCTGAAGCTAGGAAATGTTAGTTTACAAATCAAGTCTCTTAAATGAATTTTGGACTCACAGTTCCTGTGTGGTAAGACTTTCATTCAAGAATGTGACTAAATAGAAATTCCATATGAAGAGGTAGATGTGTACGTGCACCTAGCCCTAATCTGACAAATTAAAGATTATGCTTTAATGGAAGTATGCCAGTGTTTGGAATTTACATGTCACTACTAATCATACTATTATTATTGTTTCAGCAAATGCCTAACAATGTAGACAAATACAGTCCCCAAGTTTAAGACCACTTAAAAAAATCCCTACTTTGCATGGTCGGATCTTAACAAGGTTCCAAGTAGAGCTTCAACATGCAACAAGAACAAATGAAGGTCATTTTTTGAGCATGCAATTAACTGAAAACAACGCTTAAACTGAAACAGGCTGTTTTACAGCTGTTCAAAAGTTTAGGATCACACCTCCAAAAAAACAAAACAGAAACCAAAGTTCCAAACATGAACTCAGTGATGAGCTCTGCTGTTATTGTTGATCACTTAAAAAAAATTTTGCAACATGCTTGATGCAAGCATTTCCATGAGGTGAGTGCGAACATTTCGGGTGAAGTCAGCGGCATAAAAGGTGTCTGGAACTGTTGTTCATTTTCGAAAACCTCCATTGCCATCCATCCACAAAGATTCTCAATCTTCCGTCACACAGTGGTCATGTGAAGTCTGCTGGTTACACAGACCACTGAATGCATGCCAGCAAGTGTGTGTGAATTCACCAGGTATCAGTTGTACTGAGAGGAGAGAGCTACATTATTAGCTGATTTGTGTTTGTTTGGGATAAGTTAAGGTTAGAGTAAGGCAAACAATGGTTATAGTTAAGAAGTAAGCTCTCAATGCTAAATGGAGTCAGTTTGGTGTCCTTTGAAGACATGGATACTGAACCTGTGTGCATGTGTTTCAGACACTGATGCAGCATGAGTGAGTGATGGAGCCCCATCCTGGCGTCTATTGAGTGACAACAGACAGGCAGAGGTTAAGTCAGTTCTCCTGGAAAATCTACCAGCGGGACGCTGTCAAACTACAAATATGTGAGTTTGTGCATCACAAATCACAATATGATGTTTTACTTGAAGTCTTTCCCATTCAGCTGCACCTCCTGTGATACTGCAGTTTTATTGGAAATTATTTGTGGGTGTGGCTGTAGCTCATGTGTTAGGGCAGTCGCTGTAGTATGCTTGGGCACAATGCTAAAGCCCACGTTGCTCCTGATATGTGTGACTGTTACAGAGTGCTCAGGCACAGATAAAAGCATTGTGTGAGTGTATGTGTGGTTGGGTGAATGAACCTTGCAGCAGAAAGCGCTCCTAGTGGTCAGCTGAGTAGAAAGGTGGTCTATAAGTACCAATCCAAACACTACTGCGCACACATACATTTAATGAAAAATGGTGTCCTTCACAACAGCCATGAGTCTGTTAATGTGAAGCCAGACTTACGCCCTGTGTGTGCAATGCTTCTTATTTGTGGTGTTTAAGTGCCCCCATGTGGCTAAAATAGGAACTGTATGTAAAGCACAGTGCATTCCAAGTGACAGCAGGACCTTCTTTATAATGCAGCCTGATGCAGAGAGGCACATAACAAAGCTGCTAATTGTGTGTGAACATACCCATTACTTTAAGAAAAACTCATTATACTTGGACACACATAGACGCGCACACACACACACACACACATATTGCTGGCACCTGACAGTAAGCTGAATGTCAGCATCTTTTAGCAAAAAGCTAGTAAATATCCCCAGGAACAGAAGATGTTTAAATTGCCACCGTCTCCCACTTCAGCACCCATACTGCACGTGTGTGTGTGTGTGTTTAGGTGTATGTGTGCATGCTTGTTTCAATTCAGTGCTTTCCATTGTGCCAGCCAGGTGAGACCAATTTTACATAGAAAGTAGCATAATTTCATCGTATCAATCATTCAGGCAGTTCAATAGAATTTCAGGCTCATTTATTTACAAATCAAAGTGTTCTTCATCCATATTGAAGCCTCTCCATAAACAGGACACCGCACAGGATGATGCCAATGCTCCGGAGAGACAGAGTCATTGATTTTTCTCAGGTGATCCCCGATTTACTTTTGACATTTCAAAGTGCACGGTGGTTTGGCTTCAAGCTGGCAATCAAAAGACAGAAGTGTATTTTCTTGGCATTTGCTTTCCTTGCGGGAATTTACTTCTTGTGGCGAAATCTGCTCACATGCAAATGTCAAACGGAATCTCTGCATGGAAACTGTTGTGGTGCCACAATCTGATGTTTGATGCCACTGAAGTGCATTCAGTGAGGTGCTTATTGTACCAGTCCATTTTTAAAGAATGTATTGATTCAGTTTCTATGAGGTTATTATCATAAGCTGTCTTTGTTTCTAGTCTAAAACAATATAGTATACAATAAATTAGAGATCTAAACCCAAATGTCAGACAAAAAATAATCATGTGTAGCCAATGCATTTTGATGATGTCATTATCTCTGTTGTTGAGATAGTGAAAGAAACCTTAATAAATAAATGTTTCTTTTATTTTGTTTGATTCTTGGTTTGTTTCTATAATTGTGCTCTTTATGAGGTCTTTCTGTCCAGCTGACTTCAGTCTTTGATGATGTGGTATGGTTCGGCTCCTGTGCTATCACTTTCCTTCTTTATACTTTCCTTTTTCCTTCTCTTCAAACCTGGACGGGACTTTTTATATCTTTTCTGTAAAAGTCTAATGTAGCTTTCCTGTTCTTGAGAATAACCTGGGACCTGCACCTTGTTGCAGACCCACTGTTTTTACATTCATGAAGGTGTTGATTTTATTATAATCACCTCCTCAAATGTTCTTAACTTGGCTAAGATGTTCTGTGGGTGTTTCTTATCCAAGGAATAAAGCTTTAGTTGTCTTCTGTGGTTTTTCAGGCTTTTTGGTGTTGCTGAGGTATTCAGTGCATTTGTTCCTTTTTTTTTTAAGTACATTTGGTTATTCCTAAAGGTTTTGCTCTCTCTCTCTGATAGGTTTTAGATTGCATATTTTTATATTTCATATTTCTCATAGTTCCAATGTAAAGATACTAAGTTCAGCACTTGGAATCAACTCTAGAGTTTTTATCTGCGTATTTGTTCTGCTTATAGGGAACAACTGCGTTTGAACCTTTGAAAATGGAGGCCTAAGAAAAAAATGATTGTAATAAATGATTGCAATTCCTAAACAGTTTTGTTACCCCCTCACTGTATTGTGGAGCTCATTGTATAATTAATATTATGAAGCTAACTGTAGATGGTACTTGGTTAAATGTGTCAAGAAGTGCACAACAAAAAAGAGGAATACCAAATAAAAACAAACTGAATTCATCAATGTGCTATTTATTCTCCACAAATGTTGAAGTTGGTAATGAAGTTTAGCCATTTCACTCTGTTCCTCCTGACAGCTTATTGTATCTTTATACACCGTGTATCTTTGCACTTTCTTCCTTCCTTTGTTGATGGTATCTCCTAAATGTAAACAAATTGAGCCAGAGTGCTGAGAAAATGCCACAGGAACAACATATTAAACATTAGATGGACCAACAAAATTAAAAAAGAAAAAAAGAAAAATGAACAAAGAACGCCATCACTCAGCGAAATAAAAAGCAGTTTCTTCATTTTGTTTCTGTTCTACAAAGAGTACAATGATTATGGTGTTGGTTATGGTAGTACCTACCAATAGTGGCATGCCAGAAGCACATCAGTCCTTTTAGGGTTACTCTTGTCAAACCTAAAATGAAGTAGGATACAGAAGACACGACGGTCTTCTGCATCCTTCACAGTCTTTACCACTCTTTGTTTTCAGGCTACAGTCTTAAACAGACATCAGATTAAACAAAGTAACTGACAGTGTTGCACTTCATGCTCTGAGCATGAAATCAACGATTGTGTAGATTTCCTCATATGAACACTTTGCTTCTAGCACTACCACAACCATGATGCACAAATGCAGCATGGTTCTGATACTGAAATGAAGTCTTCTAACTTTGTAGTGTTTGCACTGTGTCATATCATCATATCATTGTAGGGCATGTTTAAAGACTGAAATCGACTGAGTTTTGTTTTTGGGCCAACTGCTGAGACAAATAGCTGGTTCTTTAGTTGGACTCTGTCTGTCTGCTACATCAAGTGATACTATTCACATCATATACCGTCAGTCAAGCAATTGCCAAGAATAACACATTGGAAAATGTTGTTTTAAACTTAACATAGTGCACGAAGGCATGGCTTGCCAGCTGAAATATGTGACATGACTTCTGCAAAACACTGAAGTTGGCAACCTTATATAATTGTCACATTTCATGTCACATTTTGCCAGCAAGTAAGACAATGTATCTGATTACAACAAGGAGCCACGTAAATGTCAAGAAAGAACATAATATACTGAAAGAGACGACACTGATTAGCCAGACTGTAGAAACACACACAAAACAACCATGTGTTACTTTCCTTCTCAGTTTCTCTGGTTACTTGAAGAAAAACTGTCTTCATGGCGTTTTAAGTGGAATGATGCAGTATGCCACTGTGCATCACAGAACCTCATTTCCATAAAGGGTCTTAATTAATCAGGTATGAAAGTGGAGTAAAGTGGAGGAAACTGCACCTGTTCTATATTAGCTCATAGCTGTAATTAGCTTGCCGAGGTTAGGGTTACGGTTAGGGGTTAGGGTTAGGTTTGTGAAAATGAGCAGGCCACCAGCAAGCTGGCAGCCTGAAGTGCACGGGCCATCAATGGGGCTGGGTGGTGATGTCCCTGCCCTGTTTCAAAAAATTACCCATCTTGGGTGTATGCGCATTTTACATCATTGGGCCCTCGCGACGTTTCGGCATATCTGTGCCTTCTTCAGGCTGGCCCAATGTGTGTTGTCTTGTGTCTGTTTGACCTCTGTCTTGTCTGTGCCTCTCTTGGCTTTTATACTGTTTCTTGGCTCCTCCCACTCTTGGGTTTCCAACTTGTGTTTCTTAAAAATGCTTACTTGCTTTTCTTTCTGTTTTTCTCTTTTTGTGACTTCCTTGTCTTACTATACTTATATTTTCTCTTGTTTTTCGTCTCTTTATCTTTGTTTCTTACTTTTCTTTCTCTGTTTGTTTTTCGTGACTTTCTCTTTGTCTATTTTTCTCTTTATCTTTGTTTCTTACTTTTCTTTCTCTGTTTGTTTTTCGTGACTTTCTCTTTGTCTATTTTTCTCTTTATCTTTGTTTCTTACTTTTCTTTCTCTGTTTGTTTTTCGTGACTTTCTCTTTGTCTATTTTTCTTCATTTCTCCACTTGTTTTCTTTATTATTGTTTTTCATGGCACCCCCTGCTGTTTTGACATCCCGTCCTTTGTTCTTTGTTCATATTTATTATTATGGCACTCCCTTCCTTTTATGTCCTTTCCTTTTTTCCTACTTGGTTTTTTTCATGACTTTGTCTTACTTTCCTACTTGGTTTTTTCGTGACTTTGTGTTCTCCCTTCTGACTGTTTGTCTTTGTGTTCTAGGTTTGTCTTTGTGTTTTAGGGGACCCCCCTGGTTAGGGTTAGGGTTAGGTATTTAGAGATTTTGGCTTAGTTTATTTCATTTGAAACTTTATTGCACGGTCCTAGGTATCGGCTGCAACATCCTATTTCCCCTTTTGTCTCCTCTTCTTCTCAAAGGCATCCTCCTCTTCTTCTTTGGCTTCTCTTGTACCTCCTTCCTTTATGTTGTCAATTTAAGGCCATCACCCCAACTTACTTAATCCCCACAGTCCCCCGTGATCTCCAAGAAAGTATAGTAAAGATGCCCACCACAATGTCACTCATGTTTTTAAATTATAATAGCCCCTAATGCCATAACACTCCCATCAATCTCTGGAGGGGATTGGGCCTCCAAGAGAAAAGAACTTTATTATTTGAATTTTTCATTTTTCTTATCAAAGATATAATTTTTCAATCACATGCAATTAGTAATCACAATAAGAACGTATACTGTTAGTATTTCACTCTGTTCACACCGGTATTCATGCATTTCTGAGATGGGAGCTCATAGCATTCAGGGCTATATACTAAATTTAATCTTGACCATTAGTCTTTTAAATTTTTTTTTTTTGTGACAATTTATGCAGTGGAGGAGGTGACAACTGTTCTTTAACAAGAGCATTTACACAACATAGGTCATCAGTCCATTTGCTTTATTAGAGCTCTGTTTATTTCACCTTTTCCATCTTAAGCACACTTTATGGATGTAATTTAACACTTTATTCCGGCCTCCTCCTAGAGCAGATAGAGATCACGGTGTACGGGCCAGTCCTCTGACCTTGGCTCCTGGAAATTCACAATCGGACATCCACAGCCTTTTTGCCCCCCCTCCCTCACCCATTGGGGTCCCAACAAATTCGTTTTAGCCATATACTCTTTATACTCAAAATTAACAACATCTCTGGAGCACAAGAAATTGTTAGAATCTACCACCCAAACCACAAGTCTAGGATAAAGACACAAAAGGAAACATTGTTTTCAAAAACCTCTCACGTAGGTGCATTCAGACCTAGTGGCACATAAATATTTAATCTGTCTATCCAGATCCTCTCCATTCTCCTCCGCTGACCGACTGATCAGCCCGGATTCGCCTGCAGACCAATAATGCTTAGAGCCCCCTCTGCATGCTCCCTAAAGTGGATGGCCACCAATGAGCGTGGCTCCACTAACCGTACGGCATACAAATGTTGTTGTAACCGTGTTTTCAGGCGGGCCCCCGTTTCCCCACATACATAAACCCACAACATGTATACTGAATGGCATAAACCACATTCTTTGTCTCCAAGGAGAGTCTTCATCGAGTTGCCCAAGAGACCCCACTATGTGGATTGTTAATCATATGTCTCCAAACCTGCGTTTAACCGCAGGCTCTCACACCAGCTCTCAAATATTCTTCCGGCCGTTTCCCTCGTCCAATGAATCCCATCCGCTGTGGTGTGGAAATCATGTTGTGAAATACATGGCAAGTACTTATAGTGTGTGCTAATGAAGTTATTAATCATGGTGAGATTGTATTTTTGAATTTTAGATAGCGACTTAGCGAAGTGAATCTGCGCGACAAAGATGTCTGCATTAGGAAACGCAGCTCGCGCACCATGCACCACCCTACGTAACTGCTTAATCGAAGTTTTTTGAGGATCCTGATCCATATTATTTAAACCCACCGAAAGTATCACCAACCCCGTGCCCTCGCACACCGGCGCCGTCTCCAGCAAGTTAAAAAAATGATAAAAGTTCGCTCCCGGATAACTCTCAATTTGAATCTGATTATTTTTAAAGGAGGGTATGCTGTTTAAGTTCGAATCCCCCAGAAAAGCTACAGGTTTAATGACTCTGATTCTCCAATCCTGTAGTTTACGGCTCGCCCGCGCCCGGTGGTACGATGGCGTGTGCCACGCCCCCTCCACGGTCTCCGTTTCGGCCTCCGCCCTGGTCACTTCCTCATCTCTTGTGGACTCGCAACGGCTGCGTCCCTCCGCTCGCTTTTTAGGCCCCACGGTTTTAAACTCATCAGCAGAGTCATTGCTTTCACTGACCTCCTCGCTCAGGTGGAAATTACTTTTAAGATTGAAATGGTGGGGATCGGCGCGGTCCAATGAGTCAAAGCTCATATTGCCCGCTTGGTCGTGCTGTTGCATGACCTCTATCATCATCTCCCCTACTTCTTTTCCACCTGTTTGAGCAGAGGATTTAATTTTTAACCGTTTCTGCTGTTTCGCTACGGGCCTCTCCGTTGCAGACGCAGCCGGCATGTGCGTTCGGTCACCTTCGCGAGGCGCAGAAGAAGGACCTGGGGGGGCGGTGGACCGGGGCGGCAAAGTAACGGGAGTATTCAGGGAGAAGTCACGGCGTGCGGCGGTCGCGGGGCATGCAGAGGGAGAACACAGAGAGGCAGGCAAAATATCATCAATCCCATCTAGATCTACCGCAACATTTGAACGAATTCCTCTTACTACACACCCCACCTCCCCACCCTCCCCTGTCTTCACCCCACCTCCGTCCCCTTCCTTATCAAAAATTATTCCCCCAAGGGCACCCAAACGGGCCGGCGCACGGGCCTCAGCTTTCCGAGAGTCACTAAACTCCTCCAGCATCGTTTTCCTTTTACCCAACGATAGATTCTTCTGGTAGGAAGCCTTTTGTTTATTAATGTTGCTAGTATCGCGGCCCGCTACAATTGTAGGTAAAGCCGGAAACTCATTCTCATCCCTCCAGTTAATTAATACTGAACCCGATTCTTCCCCTCTCTCAATCTGTCTCTCCGTGCGCTCGGCCTGAGGTTGGGCCGTGCGCTCGGCCTGAGGTTGGGCCGTGCGCTCGGCCTGAGGTTGGGCCGTGCGCTCGGCCTGAGGTTGGGCCGTGCGCTCGGCCTGAGGTTGGGCCGTGCGCTCGGCCTGAGGTTGGGCCGTGCGCTCGGCCTGAGGTTGGGCCGCCCCCCCCCCCCCCTCCTCCCCTGGTGAATCAAGGAGAGCCTCCACACACGACATTGTGGACGCCCTCAAACGGGCCCCATACCTTTTTAAAGCCCACCCCTTTGCTACCTGGAGTGACACCACATTCTTTTTAATCCCTTTTAAAGACTGAATGACATTAACATAATGTTCATACAGTATGTTCTTGGCCATCCAGGAGTCCGTATTACGCTCCAGCTGCACCCTGACTTTTTCTGTAGGTGCTGCCGGCTTAATAAAGTTGGACAATCTGGACACCTGTCTCACCATTCCCCAGGGATATAAGCCTCTGTCACGCGCCTCTTCAGTCACTCTTTTATGATGTACTGTCTGGATTAATTTAAAAATATCCTTCGCACACTTTCTAGTCTCTGCATCTAGCGCACGATTTAATCCAGAGGCAGCTACATAGCTTGCCGTTTTCCCGAAGCGTCTCAAACCCGGGCGACCCGGCTGTCCCAATCCCTCCCTTAGCCTCGTCTCATCCCGACCCCCAGCATGCATAACCAGGCCAACATCAAACGGACCTTCTCCTAAAGTTTCAGAATCGTCTGTTTGGACCTTGTGTCTGTCAGTGGGGAGCTCACCTGTATTTCCTCGCGGTCGCTGAGCCACTCGGTTTATGCTTGGTGATCTCTGCCTTCTCCGAGCTCCCCTCTGATGGCGTGGAAACGTCCATCCGCCGTCCTGCATTTCCCACGGCGTCCTCATCTGGTGTGCCTCCATTCTGCACCTAAACACTCCTTTTGTAGATAGTTACTCCTCCGATCTCGGGCGTCCCCGTTACAGTGTCTATTGGTCGGAGGAGCTCAAAAACAAGAGGGTTAAGGTCGCACACCGATGCCTCGTTCTGTCCAACGCCACCTCTTAGTTTCAAATTTAGAGTTCACGAGGAGAGTGTAACAGGTGGAAAAAGAGCTCCCCACTTGGCAGTTTTCTTAAAGGAGTCCGTTAAAAAGAATTAGTTTCTAGTGTGATCAGGCTAAAGCATTGTCATTATCGCCCGTCACAGGGAGAGCTGTGCAAAAAATTAGCTTTTCTCCCAAAAAAGTCTGGCCTGGCGTCCCTGACGTTTCGCGGATTTCCCGCTTCCTCAGAGGGATACAAGCTAATGGGGGCCAGGAGAGAACGAGGCATTAAAACATTTGCTAAGAGACGCCCAGTCCCGTGGGCCTCTCCCAGGATAGGTCACCCTAAGTCACATGGGAGCAGTGAGGTATTCCCACGACACACCCCTCCCAGGTGTGTTCAGGTGCCCAGGCCAAAATTAGTATATAAATAATATTTTTAAAAAAATATATTATATAAAACAATCCTTCCATACAAAAAATAATGATAAATAATTAAATAAATATAAAAAAAAAAAAAATTTAAAAGACTAATGGTCAAGATTAAATTTAGTATATAGCCCTGAATGCTATGAGCTCCCATCTCAGAAATGCATGAATACCGGTGTGAACAGAGTGAAATACTAACAGTATACGTTCTTATTGTGATTACTAATTGCATGTGATTGAAAAATTATATCTTTGATAAGAAAAATGAAAAATTCAAATAATAAAGTTCTTTTCTCTTGGAGGCCCAATCCCCTCCAGAGAGTGATGGGAGTGTTATGGCATTAGGGGCTATTATAATTTAAAAACATGAGTGACATTGTGGTGGGCATCTTTACTATACTTTCTTGGAGATCACGGGGGACTGTGGGGATTAAGTAAGTTGGGGTGATGGCCTTAAATTGACAACATAAAGGAAGGAGGTACAAGAGAAGCCAAAGAAGAAGAGGAGGATGCCTTTGAGAAGAAGAGGAGACAAAAGGGGAAATAGGATGTTGCAGCCGATACCTAGGACCGTGCAATAAAGTTTCAAATGAAATAAACTAAGCCAAAATCTCTAAATACCTAACCAGCCTGTGCCAGGAATCTGTGTCTGTCATCCTCCCTGCAACGAACTAAAAGTCTTTTCATGAAGAGAAAATCTGACTCTCTTCTACAATATGAACTGCACCTCCTCTGGCTAAAATGAGGAGCTCTAAGGAGGTTGAACTGGTTTTTGGAAAGATGTGAAAATCTAAACCTAACCTCTTTGTTTAGCTATAACTCCAAAATTTATG
Organism: Neolamprologus multifasciatus; assembly: GCF_963576455.1. Classification (NCBI taxonomy): domain Eukaryota; kingdom Metazoa; phylum Chordata; class Actinopteri; order Cichliformes; family Cichlidae; genus Neolamprologus; species Neolamprologus multifasciatus. Next base: position 36,741,442 of record NC_140440.1, on the reverse strand, counting down.
AATGAACTGGAATATGACCCTACCCAGTCCACATGATCCTAAACTTAACCTCCTTGTTTAACTATAGCTCTAGAACTTGTGAATGAACTGAAAGATGACCCTACCGAGGCCACATGACCCTAAACCTAACCTCTTTGGGGAAGTGACTAAGGTTGGGGATAAAAACTTGGAGAAGCAGCCCTGTTATGGGAAGCCCCTGAAAAACTATAAGCTTAAACATCTTGGATACTATGGCCCTCAGATTTTAAAAGGCACTTATTAAACCCCTGGGCCTACAACCCTTATTGTTTATATTAAAACCTATAAGATTTACCCCTAGTTATGTGTAGGGGCACTAACAGGGGTTGGTTTGGGGATCATAATGCCTAAACTGATGAGAGAAACTGCAAATAATACACAAGTATCTCTGACATTGTGTGATTCTGTATCTCTGCTGACCGACTAGACCAGATCCCTAGGTTCTTTGGGTGGGTGTCTTCCCCTGACCACTGGTTGAAGATTAAATCCGTATACTGGATAGAGATATGGTTTTGTTCTTCTAATTTTTTTCAACTAAGGTGAATCTGGGTCGTTTGATTTATTTAATTATCAATCCTTGTGTGGATGGTTTAATTTTTAGATTCCTTTCCCCCTCCCTTAATTTCCCTCCCCAGTTTTTTCACGTTCCTGCTCCGGATGTTACCCGTTGTCGGGTTCTCCCCCTGGTCCGTGACAGCCCTAAGACTCCCTCACGGACCCCACTCCCCTACCTAGTTTGTTATTTTAATTAATTTAGTTCTCCTTCCCCATCCCTTTTTATTGTTTGGTTCTTAATTTTAAGGTTAATTTGTTCCTTTTTATCTTATAGGGCAAATTATTTTTATCTCTTGTATTTCTTAAATATTTATTTTTAGCAGGATGATGGTTTTTATGTAGTTTTTTTTTATATTTATATAGATCAATCTTCTATAATAATTTTATGGTATTAATGTACAGGAGTGACACCACAAAAGTTTTTTATTTTATTATTTATTATTAATTTTTGTATGAAAGGAATGTTTTATATAATATTATTTATATACTAATTTTGGCCGGGGCACCTGAACACACCTGGGAGGGGTGTGTCGTGGGAATACCTCACTGCTCCCATGTGACTTAGGGTGACCTATCCTAGGAGATGCCCACGGGACTGGGCGTCTCTTAGCAAATGTTTTAATGCCTCGTTCTCTCCTGGCCCCCATTAGCGTGTATCCCTCTGAGGAAGCGGGAAATCCGCGAAACGTCAGGGACGCCAGGCCAGACTTTTTTGGGAGAAAAGCTAATTTTTTGCACAGCTCTCCCTGTGACGGGCGATAATGACAATGCTTTAGCCTGATCACACTAGAAACTAATTCTTTTTTAACGGACTCCTTTAAGAAAACTGCCAAGTGGGGAGCTCTTTTTCCACCTGTTACACTCTCCTCGTGAACTTTAAATTTGAAACTAAAGAGGTGGCGTTGGACAGAACGAGGCATCGGTGTGCGACCTTAACCCTCTTGTTTTTGAGCTCCTCCTACCAATAGACACTGTAACGGGGACGCCCGAGATCGGAGGAGTAACTATCTACAAAAGGAGTGTTTAGGTGCAGAATGGAGGCACACCAGATGAGGACGCCGTGGGAAATGCAGGACGGCGGATGGACGTTTCCACGCCATCAGAGGGGAGCTCGGAGAAGGCAGAGATCACCAAGCATAAACCGAGTGGCTCAGCGACCGCGAGGAAATACAGGTGAGCTCCCCACTGACAGACACAAGGTCCAAACAGACGATTCTGAAACTTTAGGAGAAGGTCCGTTTGATGTTGGCCTGGTTATGCATGCTGGGGGTCGGGATGAGACGAGGCTAAGGGAGGGATTGGGACAGCCGGGTCGCCCGGGTTTGAGACGCTTCGGGAAAACGGCAAGCTATGTAACTGCCTCTGGATTAAATCGTGCGCTAGATGCAGAGACTAGAAAGTGTGCGAAGGATATTTTTAAATTAATCCAGACAGTACATCATAAAAGAGTGACTGAAGAGGCGCGTGACAGAGGCTTATATCCCTGGGGAATGGTGAGACAGGTGTCCAGATTGTCCAACTTTATTAAGCCGGCAGCACCTACAGAAAAAGTCAGGGTGCAGCTGGAGCGTAATACGGACTCCTGGATGGCCAAGAACATGGATATACTGTATGAACATTATGTTAATGTCATTCAGTCTTTAAAAGGGATTAAAAAGAATGTGGTGTCACTCCAGGTAGCAAAGGGGTGGGCTTTAAAAAGGTATGGGGCCCGTTTGAGGGCGTCCACAATGTCGTGTGTGGAGGCTCTCCTTGATTCACCAGGGGAGGAGGGTGGGGGGGCGGCCCAACCTCAGGCCGAGCGCACGGAGAGACAGATTGAGAGAGGGGAAGAATCGGGTTCAGTATTAATTAACTGGAGGGATGAGAATGAGTTTCCGGCTTTACCTACAATTGTAGCGGGCCGCGATACTAGCAACATTAATAAACAAAAGGCTTCCTACCAGAAGAATCTATCGTTGGGTAAAAGGAAAACGATGCTGGAGGAGTTAAGTGACTCTCGGAAAGCTGAGGCCCGTGCGCCGGCCCGTTTGGGTGCCCTTGGGGGAATAATTTTTGATAAGGAAGGGGACGGAGGTGGGGGGAAGACAGGGGAGGGTGGGGAGGTGGGGTGTGTAGTAAGAGGAATTCGTTCAAATGTTGCGGTAGATCTAGATGGGATTGATGATATTTTGCCTGCCTCTCTGTGTTCTCCCTCTGCATGCCCCGCGACCGCCGCACGCCGTGACTTCTCCCTGAATACTCCCGTTACTTTGCCGCCCCGGTCCACCGCCCCCCCAGGTCCTTCTTCTGCGCCTCGCGAAGGTGACCGAACGCACATGCCGGCTGCGTCTGCAACGGAGAGGCCCGTAGCGAAACAGCAGAAACGGTTAAAAATTAAATCCTCTGCTCAAACAGGTGGAAAAGAAGTAGGGGAGATGATGATAGAGGTCATGCAACAGCACGACCAAGCGGGCAATATGAGCTTTGACTCATTGGACCGCGCCGATCCCCACCATTTCAATCTTAAAAGTAATTTCCACCTGAGCGAGGAGGTCAGTGAAAGCAATGACTCTGCTGATGAATTTAAAACCGTGGGGCCTAAAAAGCGAGCGGAGGGACGCAGCCGTTGCGAGTCCACAAGAGATGAGGAAGTGACCAGGGCGGAGGCCGAAACGGAGACCGTGGAGGGGGCGTGGCACACGCCATCGTACCACCGGGCGCGGGCGAGCCGTAAACTACAGGATTGGAGAATCAGAGTCATTAAACCTGTAGCTTTTCTGGGGGATTCGAACTTAAACAGCATACCCTCCTTTAAAAATAATCAGATTCAAATTGAGAGTTATCCGGGAGCGAACTTTTATCATTTTTTTAACTTGCTGGAGACGGCGCCGGTGTGCGAGGGCACGGGGTTGGTGATACTTTCGGTGGGTTTAAATAATATGGATCAGGATCCTCAAAAAACTTCGATTAAGCAGTTACGTAGGGTGGTGCATGGTGCGCGAGCTGCGTTTCCTAATGCAGACATCTTTGTCGCGCAGATTCACTTCGCTAAGTCGCTATCTAAAATTCAAAAATACAATCTCACCATGATTAATAACTTCATTAGCACACACTATAAGTACTTGCCATGTATTTCACAACATGATTTCCACACCACAGCGGATGGGATTCATTGGACGAGGGAAACGGCCGGAAGAATATTTGAGAGCTGGTGTGAGAGCCTGCGGTTAAACGCAGGTTTGGAGACATATGATTAACAATCCACATAGTGGGGTCTCTTGGGCAACTCGATGAAGACTCTCCTTGGAGACAAAGAATGTGGTTTATGCCATTCAGTATACATGTTGTGGGTTTATGTATGTGGGGAAACGGGGGCCCGCCTGAAAACACGGTTACAACAACATTTGTATGCCGTACGGTTAGTGGAGCCACGCTCATTGGTGGCCATCCACTTTAGGGAGCATGCAGAGGGGGCTCTAAGCATTATTGGTCTGCAGGCGAATCCGGGCTGATCAGTCGGTCAGCGGAGGAGAATGGAGAGGATCTGGATAGACAGATTAAATATTTATGTGCCACTAGGTCTGAATGCACCTACGTGAGAGGTTTTTGAAAACAATGTTTCCTTTTGTGTCTTTATCCTAGACTTGTGGTTTGGGTGGTAGATTCTAACAATTTCTTGTGCTCCAGAGATGTTGTTAATTTTGAGTATAAAGAGTATATGGCTAAAACGAATTTGTTGGGACCCCAATGGGTGAGGGAGGGGGGGCAAAAAGGCTGTGGATGTCCGATTGTGAATTTCCAGGAGCCAAGGTCAGAGGACTGGCCCGTACACCGTGATCTCTATCTGCTCTAGGAGGAGGCCGGAATAAAGTGTTAAATTACATCCATAAAGTGTGCTTAAGATGGAAAAGGTGAAATAAACAGAGCTCTAATAAAGCAAATGGACTGATGACCTATGTTGTGTAAATGCTCTTGTTAAAGAACAGTTGTCACCTCCTCCACTGCATAAATTGTCACAAAAAAAAAAAAAAAAAAATTTAAAAGACTAATGGTCAAGATTAAATTTAGTATATAGCCCTGAATGCTATGAGCTCCCATCTCAGAAATGCATGAATACCGGTGTGAACAGAGTGAAATACTAACAGTATACGTTCTTATTGTGATTACTAATTGCATGTGATTGAAAAATTATATCTTTGATAAGAAAAATGAAAAATTCAAATAATAAAGTTCTTTTCTCTTGGAGGCCCAATCCCCTCCAGAGATTGATGGGAGTGTTATGGCATTAGGGGCTATTATAATTTAAAAACATGAGTGACATTGTGGTGGGCATCTTTACTATACTTTCTTGGAGATCACGGGGGACTGTGGGGATTAAGTAAGTTGGGGTGATGGCCTTAAATTGACAACATAAAGGAAGGAGGTACAAGAGAAGCCAAAGAAGAAGAGGAGGATGCCTTTGAGAAGAAGAGGAGACAAAAGGGGAAATAGGATGTTGCAGCCGATACCTAGGACCGTGCAATAAAGTTTCAAATGAAATAAACTAAGCCAAAATCTCTAAATACCTAACCCTAACCCCCTAACCCTAACCCTACCCTAACCCCTAACCCCAGTACAAGTCAGTGAACTTGAAACGACTTTAACATGTAATGCACAGGACTTTCCAGCTTTGCGCCCTCCTGTGGAACACAGAGGCAATTGATTGTCCCAAGCTGTTCATATCCACTGGGCGAACACCTTCTGACACTTTGTACCGCATTGAGCCAGCAGAGGGAGCCCCTCTTCTCAAATCCCAGTTGGACAGCAGCTGCCCTGCTTCTGTCTGTGTGCTCTGGTGTGTGTGTGTGTGTGTGTGTGAGACAGAGAGAGAGAGTGAGTGCCACTTGCTGTGTATTTAAAAACCAAACACTGAAACAAACCTCCAATCTCCAATCGTAGAGTATGTCCTGAAGGCGCATATGTGTGGACGAGAAGATGACGCAGTGCTCCAAAGGCCTGGTTCTGCTGTCCCTTCTGCTGTCTCCTGCTGCAAGCACTTCTGTGCAGGTAAGCTTCTTTCGAAAAAGGTTTACAGCTCTATCTCCGGATAGGAGTGTCTGACAAAGACAGCGCAGGCACCCTTGGAGTCGGGGAAGGATTCTGCATCCGTGGATGCATCACACGACCGTTCTCCAACTACTGCCCCATCCTGCAAAGGTACTCTGAACGATGCCTTGTCGGGCGTCCACGAATGCGCCTGGACACAAGCAACGCAATGCCAGTTGAACCAGGCCCTCTGGACCTTCCTTTCTCCAATTGGGACCGTTTCGTCCCATCCTTTTTGGTCCCATTCGCCATATCTCCAGAACCGAAAAAGCCATCGGCGTGGGCTCTTCACCACAGCGTCCGGAAACCACTGGAACCCCCACCTAGACACCAACATCAGCCCTCTACACCTCTTACTTTTTCAGTTATTCCACTTTTGTCCCATCCTCTCCTGGCTATTTTGATAACCCTAACATCACCAAACACTAGGGAAAACAAGTGGCAAACACTAGGGAAAACAAGTGCAAGTCACTTCCTTTCACTTCACAAAACATGTCAGAAAAGTTAGCAAAAATGCTAATGCTAAGCTAGCCCAAAGTGGCAAACCCTGACCCTAACACTAGGGGAAACCAGTGGGAAAACCTAAGAAAACATCACCAAACACTAGGGAAAACAAGTGGGAAACACTAGAGGAAACCAGTGGGAAAACCTAAGAAAACATCACCAAACACTAGGGAAAACAAGTGCAAGTCACATCCTTTGACTTCACAAAAGATTTCAGAAAAGTTAGCAAAAATGCTAATGCTAAGCTAACCCAATGCTAAGCTACCACCACAGGAAACAGTAGGGAGTCAAGTGGGAAACACTAGGGAAAACAAGTGCAAGTCACTTCCTTTGACTTCACAAAACATGTCAACATCTTACACCCTGACATGTCCTTTTCACTAAACCTAAGGTCCGTGAAGGTGCACTAAGACAACAAACATCTTTTGACTTTAACTCCAATCAAGAAAGTCCCAGAACCACGAGGCTCACACCCTCGGACTGGGGGTTGGATTCCGCATCCGCAGATGTGTCACTCGGCACCCATCGCTCAACCAAATAAAAATATTTCGTCACATGTTAAGTCACCGATCCCTGCCATGTTGGATGTCTAACGACCCGGCAGGGCCTGAGGAGTACAGTGGTGGTCAAATCAGCCCGATCAGACACTGCTATCTTCAACTTTGACCTTTTTATTTCATCAAATTTTGACCGATTTTCCTAAGTCCAGAACCGTTGGTGCTATCGACATGGGGTCTTCACCAGGGTGTCCGGAGGACCCAAAAACCCCCACATAGAAACCACTTTCATCCCTCTATGACACTTACTTTTCGAGTTATTCCATTTTATTTCGTCAACTATTGGCTATTACCCCGTAACCCTAACCCTAAATATAAACTTTATTAAAAGCACAATTAAAAAACAGTTGATTAAAAATTTAAAAGCAATTTAAAAACAATTTGAAAAACCTGTAAGGAAAGCAATATTAATACAATTTGATTAAAAACAACAATAATAAAAATACGGTACTTACCTGGAAGCCTAAATGAGGAAGGTACTTACCTGATTCGGAACCGGAGAGTAACGGACACGGAAGACGGAGTGGCGACAACGTAGTGGGCCTTGGGAAGGGTCACAGTATGGCCCGTGCACTGCTCCTGCCCTCCTCGTGCAGGGAGGAGCTTCATTCCCCTTACCTAACTTAAAAATTGTCAGGAAAGAGTGCTAACCACTGTGCAACTGTGCTGCACTGAACTTTAAAATCAAATTAAGGTTGCTTTCAAAAGATTTAGAATGAGAATAGCTGCACAAGGTTGTTTCTAGTTAAAACAAAACATCATTTGTTATGAGACTATTTTTGAGGATCAGAGGTACTTAACCTTTACACCTTTCAAACTTTGACACGTGCACAAAACATATTTCAAATAAAAATGCTGAAAAAACTGATAGACTTGATTATTTGTGTGTAACATCTCTTGCACTGCTTTTTACAGCTGCAAATCAAGGCCAAACATAATCTCATTCATCTTTGCAGCTAACTTCGATAAGAGAAGACACGCTCAATGGGTGTGACTTTTATCAACTCAGGAACTGGTTAATATTAACTTAAGTTATGAACCATAAAGTTAAACAGTGTGGCTTTGTGACTGTGAAGATAAATTCTTTCCCACCACACCTTGTTTGTCTGCGTCTACAATGAGCCAGTCAGCAGCTGCTAGGACCAATCCCTTTTCTAGGAGGGCTTACTCTCCACTTTGCGTTTCAAGAGCACAGCAAGAGAATGAGCAAAGTATACAGTTTTTAATTTAAATACCATGGCAAAGCAATGGCATATGGTGTGTCTTTGGATCATATGGCATTTTCAGACCTCAAATGTTACAGCTTTCAACCTGGACACGGAGAATGTACTGCAGAGAAATGGAGATCCAGGCAGCCTTTTTGGATTTTCTGTTGCCTTCCACCAACAGCTGAAACCTGCCAGAAAGAACCTGTGAGTGAAAGCAAAACAATTTGTAAGTTTGGAATTAATCAAACGTTTGTCTTACTGCTTGGTATTTTCCACCAGACTGCTAGTAGGAGCTCCACGAGCAAAGCATCAGAACCAGGTGAATGTTACAGGACTTGTTTACAAGTGTGATCTGACTACAACATCTAAGAGCTGTCAGCCCATTGAGTTTGACGATAAAGGTTTGTGTACTTTGTCTGAAGCTATATTTATCATTGTTTTATGGTAGCAAGTTTATAAGTGTTTAATATTCAATACAGTCCGCTTGACAGTGCCACTCTTGCTTGTTACTCACATACATTTCTTTAAGGAAAATTACATTATGCACACCACAAAGAACCACATGCAAACAATATAAAAGCCTTACCTGGAATTATAATCAACTGATTTCCTAGTCAACAGCTATTGTATGCATCAAAGTTATTGCCATGTAAGTAAAATATAACATAAAATATAATAATCGTATGAGTGTGTTTGATATCGGACAGCGACCGTTCATTATACATGCTGATTGAGAATGGTTATGGTTTTAGGGTAGAAACTGTCCATGAATTACTTGGTCCAAGTTTTTAGTGACATGCGGTGACTGACTGAGGACAGAATGTCAAACAGGTGATGGCCAGGTGGAGAGCAGTCTTTAACATTGCTTTGGGCTCTGGAACAGTTGCATGTGATTGCAATATGTTAAAGAGAACCAAGGGGGCAGCCAATGACTATTTCGACTGTGCTGATGGCTTCTATAGATCTTTATCAGTTAGTCAAAGGAGCTTGCAAAGAAAAGCGTCTGGACTTCTTTAAGTTACTTGAAGACGTTTCACCTCTCATCCGAGAAGCTTCTTCAGTTCTAAGGTCAAATGGTGGAGAGTCCCAGATATAAATCTAGTGGGAGTATCCCCCCACAGAGGGACAAAAGGACCCCTGATGATCCTCTAATCGCCTGAGCCAAGGTGTGAAACTGGGTGTGGGTCCCAATCAGCCAGAGTTTCGGGTGAGTTCATTGTTCACCCGAGTTCACCCGAAAGACAAAACTCCAAAACACAGACTTAACAATGTGGTGTATGCTGTACAGTGCAGCGAGGAATGCCCAGACCTCTACATCGGAGAGACCAAACAGCCACTTCACAAGCGCATGGCACAACACAGAAGAGCCACCTCCACAGGACAAGACTCAGCTGTCCATCTGCATCTTAAGGATAAAGGTCACTCTTTCGAGGATGCCAATGTTCACATTTTGGACAGAGAGGACCGATGGTTTGAAAGAGGAGTGAAAAAAGCCATCTATGTCCACTGTGAGCGACCATCTTTGAACAGAGGCGGTGGTTTACGACACCAACTCTCTGCCATCTATAATCCAGTTTTGAGTTCCCTCCCCAGATGCCTTAACGCCCACTCACATCCTGGGCCATCTGACCTCAGGAATTCGCATGATAAGGTGGGGCCAGGTTTCACAATGAACTCACCCGAAACTCTGGCTGATTGGGACCCACACCCAGTTTCACACCTTGGCTCAGGCGATTAGAGGACAATGACCTGGATGACTGAGAACCTTCACAGATTTATCAGTTATTAAGCAGCTAGCATAACACAATGTGAGACAGTATGTTTATACACTCTCATGTGGTAAAAGCTCACTAACAGTGACTTTTCTTCAACATTTTCATAAAGTGCAAACATTGCTGTGGTTATTTTGTCAGCGTCTTTGATGTTGCTGGCCCAAGGATCTTTCTTGTTGTATGATTTCACCTTCTTTAGAAGCAGACTCATCTCCTGAAACAAGTCCAACTACAGTGGTGTTATATGCAGTTTAAATAAGGAGTTGGTAGGACAGACTGTGTGTAGTCTAAATTGTATAGAGAGCACAGTATTAGGCTGAGAACACAGCACAGTGTGGGGAATTAGTGCTGAGTGAGATAATGAAAGAGAGGTGGTGACTACACATTTTGTCAATGGTTTGCAAGAAAATCTTTGATGGAAGTTCAGGTGTGAGAGTGGAAGTCCAAATTTGCTGGTCAGCAAAGTGACTAAAGCCAAATGACCCCCTGTGAAAGCTGGTTAGCTGTCCAGTTCGGGCAGTCTTCTGTCACCCCCAGAGTGAGTGCAGCTGGTCTGTAATGTTCAGACTGTCAACTGCAGGCTTTTTTGCTTCAAGGATAACAGGGGCTGGTGATACCCTGGGTGAGAGAGGGGCATGTGCTAGAGACAAATTAAAGTTCATAAAGACAGGCATGATTTGGTTGAGTGCATTCTTGGGTATTCCATCAGAGTCAGTAATGACTGAAAACAACCAGTGTCTGCATGGGAGCGTGTCTGAATGTACAACATCCTGAACCAGAAGCAGATAAACTGCAGCAGAAGACCACACTGAGTGCGGCTGACAAACCTGCAATTTTTGAGTGATGCCTAGCCCAAAGTTTGCGAGAAATATTTTCAGTACTTTGCACAATATATGCCACAATGGATTAAGACAGGTTTGAAGGCAAAACAGAGTGCAACCTGGTACAAGCAAGGTGTAAGAAATGAAGGGGCCAGTGAGTGTATTATTTATATCGCTCCCAAAACACTGTGCAGCAAAGTTATTAATTTAAACTCCTGTTTAATAGTCCAATACCATATATAAATACTTAAAATTGTGCCAAAATGTAAAGAAGAAAAAGAAGAGAAAACATATGCCAACACTTGCTCAAATTTCATTGTCAATATTTACTGAAGCGTTGAAGTGCAAAATAGAACAAGATATCTGTAGAATTTATCCCTAATACTTTAAACAAAAGGCTGTTGTAAGGGTTTGGGGACTTAAATGGTAAAAAAATGGTAAATGGCCTGCATTTGTATAGCGCTTTACTCAGTCCCTAAGGACCCCAAAGCGCTTTACACTACATTCACCCACACATTCACACACTGGCAATGGCAAGCTACGTTGTAGCCGCAGCTGCCCTGGGGTGCACTGACAGAGGCTTAAGCAGCAAAGTATATTTATTTTGCTGATATAACTCATTTAATTTAAATCTGTTTCTGGGAAGTAATCATAAAACTTTCTCTCAACTAAACATTAAAAGAGTGAGCTCAACTTTCTGGTTTTACAGAGTTCCTCAATAGTAAAGGCATAAATAACCAGTGGATGGGAGTTAGAGTCACGAGCCAAGGTCCTGGTAAAAATGTAATGGTAAGGAATGCATTCAGATTTTAAAGGAAATTTTAAGAAAGTCAACATCTTTTGTAAATCTAGCCTCCTTCCCTTTTAGACTTGTGCGCATCACTATCAGGACTGGGACATAACCCCAGGTCTTTACGTTCCTCACCTGCTGACAGGTCAGTGCTACCTCTTAGGAGACGACCTGAAGGTGGGGGAAGAAGAAAGGAGCTGGCGGAGGGTTGTTTGTGATAGAGAACACTTAACAAGACGTCAAAAGGACCACGACTGGTTTGCCTACTGCCAGCAGGGTCATGGAGCATCTTTTGCAAAGGATAACATATCCCTTCTATTTGGAGCACCAGGAGCTTATCAGTGGAAAGGTACATTAGAGCTTAGCAGTCGAGTGGTTTGACAAAATATATTCACTTATTCATGTTTTTTTTTATGTTTCATGTTGTTTTCACCCAAATGATCCTGCTCAAAGGAATTGTAAGAATGGAGGTTTTGGACAATCTGGACATCTACAGTGAGGATGCTCGCGAGACTGGAAATATTGACGATTTTAACCCAAAACTCATTCCTCTTAAGTCAAACAGCTACCTGGGTCAGTTTCTTCTCTCTTGAATACTGGCTAATGGTCAAGCAAATGTTAAAATTAAGATGTAAATTTTAGTGGTGTCAATGGATAAAACTCTTACAAAGTGAAACATTACAGTGAAACAGCATCATCCTGTACTATCCAGGATTCTCCATTGACTCCGGAATGGCCCTCATCAGGAAGGGCGAGCTGACAATCGTATCAGGAGCACCCAGAGGAGGTTACAGCGGACAGGTGGCATTTCTGAAGGCAGACCCTGTGGCACAGAGAAATCTGTCCGTGGAGCTGGTCCTCTCTGGACCAGGCCTGGCCTCTTCCTTTGGCTATGATTTGGCAGTGGTGGATCTCAACAGTGATGGGTAGGTTGAAGATTATGTCCATTAAACCACAGCCATTACATCTACATTTTTAGTTTTATACAAAAGGCTATACAAAAAGCTAGCTTTTTGTATAGCCTTAGGAGGTGGAACACTAAATACACACAGAACAGGGACTATCAGAGTGAAACAGGAAATATAACAGGTATGCACAGACACAAGCTTAGCACTAAGACATCAGACATGGCAATAAGGAGGGAACACAAAGATGTAGGACCACGGCAGGCACAGAGATGCAGAACAGAAGGAACTCAAAATACTAAACCTGAGAACTAGAAATACTAGAACAGAAACCAAAATATTAATAGTGACAACCCTGAATAACAAATAATCAAGAAACACAAATAAAAAAGCTACAAAACACTGGGTCACTGACCCAGGACCATGACAATATTTTTATGGGTTGGTTCAACCAACCCATAAAAATATGGGTCTGGGCTGAGGGAGGTCTGGGCTTCTCTGCTTGGGCTGCTGCCCCCGTGACCCGGCCCCAGATAAACGAAAGAAGATGGATGGATGGATGGATGGATGGAAATAAAGGGTTCAGTCTGAGTATCTAATAGCAAAAATGCATTTCATGAAAAAGATTATAGATTTCTCTTTCTCTAAATTCAGAGAGCTGTCATGCTAACATCATGAATTTTACACTCAAACACACATTATTCATCACAGATTAGGAAGTACACAGTCAATATAACTTTCTGTCTCTATTGCTATTCAGTAGTATTCATAGTAATTGGTTTTATATTGTGTTTTTTTGCTGCATGCAGGTGGGATGACCTCGCTGTGGGAGCACCGCAGTTCTTTGTCAAAGATGGCGAGGTTGGAGGAGCAGTCTATATCTATATCAATAACAAAGGAAGAAACTGGGAGAATATTGTTCCAGTCAAACTTCTTGGACATAAAGACTCCATGTTTGGCCTCGCAGTAGAAAATATTGGAGACATCAATCAAGATCATTATGGAGGTTGTAACATTTTAACTATATTTACAGAATATGAAAAAGTCACTAAATAACAATAGATAGTATTACATACCACATTCACTACTGGGTAAACCACATCGAGTTATGTCATAAAATACACAAATGTAATAAACCACACTCATCCTCAGCACACAGTGGGAGTGTTTTATTGCTTATGAATTGGACTTTAAATTTGTAACAGATAGGATGTCTCATATCTTCTCAAAGTAACTATCAGGGTTTCAATTTAAGCCCTAAAAACAACAGGAATTAAAAGACACAAAAGACAAGTGATACACGGAGTATACTCCAGTGTAAATGTCATTTCTGAAGATTTGTTATGTTAATTTCCAGTTTGGACTCTTCTAACTTGCCTTCGCATGATTAACAAATACTACACAATATCTTAGCCTTCCTAGATGCTATTTACCAACAAATTACTTAGGGATAGGCCCTCTCTTTGACATCATACAGACCCAAGAGTAGAAAAAAAAAGCATGAAACAGAGTGGCTAAAGCAGTCTGACACTTCAGTCTTGGCTCACAGAGATGACTTTAGCCATGTTAAAAAAGAGGATGTTAAAAAAAAGAGGATCTACTATTGTAGGTGCTCTTTAAATGCATTTTTGGATAAACCCCCAACTTTGTTGTCTCAGTGTTGTCACCATGATTTGTATTAGTGTTTGCCTGTGTTGACAGATATTGCAGTGGGAGCACCGTATGAGGGCTCTGGACTTGTATACCTTTACTATGGCTCTCCAGATGGTGTCAACAGAGAGCCTGCACAGGTGAATTTGCTGAGCTTTCTCAACATCATCGATTTAATTCAATAATATATGAATATTTACAATACAAAAAAACTTAATATCTTATATCTTTATATTTTTTCTTGTTTAGATAATTTCATCACAATCAAAGAAAGTGAAACTGTTTGGATATTCTCTGACTGGTAACCTGGACGTGGATGATAATCAGTATCCTGACTTGGCTGTTGGATCTCTCTCTGATTCCATTTTTGTTTACAGGTATATATATATATATATCTATATAGATATATATATAGATATATATATATATAGATATATATATAGATATATATATATATATAGATATAGATATAGAGAGAGAGAGAGAGAGAGACTGCACAAGATAAAAAGTAACCAATGATAAATGCATCCCAGCACTTCATTTTCTTTTTTTTTATTTATACTTGAAGCTCAGTTTAATTTTATGTTTAAAAAAAATTCTGGATAGAAACTAACCCCGAGCTCAGATTTCTTTTAATAAACACATTTTATCATTCTGATCATTTTATTCTAATCATATTGATTTACTTTTTTAAAACAAATATGCTGTATAAATACTTTTAAACATGCACAATAATTTATTAATGGTTCACTTTCTGACAGAACAACTTCGATTCCACAAACCACTACATGTAGTTTTAATGTTTTAAATTCCTCTCTGGTTTTGATTCTATAAATATGAAGGTACAGAAAGTCTCATTAGTGATTTTCTTTCTCATATATGTTGCAGAGCAAGGCCAGTGGTCACCGTCAGCACCGCTATTAAGATTGCACCAAATGAAATAGACATCGCAAAGAAACGATGTGATGAGCAAATATGGTAAGATGTTCAAAAACACAAATTATAACATGCTCTATCTGCAACGCTGTTGAGTTTTAACTGAACATGTCTGCACAAACTTCAAGTTTTTTGGCAGTCGAAGCATGTTTTACCTACACAGCACATCCTGAGTCGTTCAACCCTAAACTGAGTAAGTTTTCTTTGTTTAGTATTCCTTAAATCCATAGTTTTAAAATGGAGGTATAGTAAAGGCTTATTATACGACCTTGATATGTGTACAATTTTGAGGACTAGAAAAATACATATATGTTCCCAGGCTATAAAAGGTACATATCTGTAGCATTTATTGTAGATTTTATGGTAAAATCTAAGGAGTTTGATCAAATACAAAACAATATCTTTAAGGGTTTATTGTTCATTGACAATTTAAGTTAACTGAAAAAAGTAATGCATTCTGATACATTTGTTCTCTTTTTGACATGTTTATTGGTGCTAATATGATGCAAAGGATAACAATGTTGCCAAGAAAGTTCTGGGATAAAACCTTCCTGTACCTGCTCTAGTTTGCATTTAGCATTTAAAGAAATATAACTGGTTCATTTAAGTTGTACTGTGTAACATTAGGTACATGTTGCTGTACATATATATGGGTGTGCTATAATCAGTTATTTACAGTAGTACTAATCCTATGTTAACTGGAGTCAGTTGTTTCTAATCTGTTGAATGTACTTATCTGTATTACAGTGCTCAACTTTACTTTTGATGCTGATTATGAGATGAAAAAATCAAGAGTCAGGGTCAACTTTATGGATTCATCTCAAGGAAAGCTGGAGCTGTCTGGTCAAGGGAGACAGGCCTGTCACAAAACTACGCTCCAGCTTTTGGTACTGTTTCATTTCGTTAGAAGACACACAGTCTCATAATGCTGCTTGATTTTCAACACTTTCACTTCACTTAGTTATATTGGACTTTGCAGAAAGTTACTTTAAAATGAAAATGTTTAAAATGTAGTACAATTTACAGAGACTAATAACATTTGTCATTAGGTGTTATACAAAACCTTGTGGGTAAAAAACAAAATCACATTAAATCACAGCAAAGCTTTTTCGTTCCAGAGAAATATCAAGGACAAGCTGCAGAATATTCCCATCTCTGTCACTGTTTCTCTGAGCTCCAGTCAGACAACCAGTGCTAGTGCGGATCAGCTCAGTTTTACTCCTGTCCTCAACCGCTACCAGCAGAAGACCACTTCCTCAGAGGTAGAAATGAGTTTATATGCAGTTCTAATAAAAATTATTCAAATTTTGCTGGGTGTATGAAGACTTAGAGAGTAAAGTTTTTCGAATGAACTCACGTTTTTGCACATTACACCTGCATGTGCATTTACTTAAAATCTAATCAAAATCAAAGTTGCAGGAAGTTAGAAATATACACATATACTCAAGTTAAATTAAAAATGGTTGGTTTCCTGGAGACTGGTGGGTTAGCTTAAGACAAAAAAAAAAATACTGTATTTATTTCAAAGACCCTCAGGGAGACCTGAGCACAGATGTATCAAACAGAAAATAATGAACACAACACAAAAAACAAAATTTAAATGAGCCTGTAGCATTACTAGTGTCAGTTTCACAAGAATAAAACTGTAACAATATCAACCCATAGATAAGGTAAAGCTGGTGTATAAAGGGGCCAATATGACATCCCCAATGTTCATACAAAGGTGGGTTGATTCAGTTGAAGAG
Organism: Neolamprologus multifasciatus; assembly: GCF_963576455.1. Classification (NCBI taxonomy): domain Eukaryota; kingdom Metazoa; phylum Chordata; class Actinopteri; order Cichliformes; family Cichlidae; genus Neolamprologus; species Neolamprologus multifasciatus. Next base: position 36,724,914 of record NC_140440.1, on the reverse strand, counting down.
ATATATTTCCTCTCATCTTCCAAGTATCAACCGGTGATTTGTGTCACATTTATTTTAATCCCACTGACCATTTTCAGTGTTTGAACAAGTTGAATAACCAACTTAAATTCAGAAGGTGTCAGAAGCCTGTGACAAGTCAAATACAGAATATTACAATTAAAACTAGAATGTTCTTGACTGTATCTTTCTGTTTACTGCAGTTATTGAAATTGTGTGAATTAAATCCCTTAATTCTGTTGTTGTGACGGATATGAACAGAATCCTGGAACCTAGCTGAAGCTTTATTAGAGAAGAGTTTCTTCTCTTTTTTAACAGATCGTTCTAATAAATAGAGGTTGTGGCAGTGACAAAATTTGTCAAAGTAACCTGGACTTACAGTACAAGTTCTGTTCCAAAAAAACTCAAGACGGTCAAGATGTTTTCAAATCACTGGCCAGGTAAACCAAAAATATAAAAGCTCAAAAATAAAGTCTTTTTTTTTTTGTAAACCAAAACATGCACCCCTCAGCCCAAGCTGCATTAACTTTTACTGTCACTCCTTTAGTGAGGATGGTGTTGCAGTCATCACTCCATCAGATGAAGACATAGCTTTGGAGATCACTGTGACTAACAAAAACGGGGATGATGCACACCAGAGTCGTTTGGCCATTATACTCCCAGACATAGTGCGCTACTCATCCTACTCGACCACTGCAGTGAGTACAGAAAAGTTGTTTTTCCCCTTGTTTGATCGTATGTTTTACTCCATGAATCCATATCCTGTTCCTTATGCTTCACTTTTAGATTCCAACTTTGATTTTCTACTTCCTACTTGTTGTGTTACTCTAAAATGTGATGGACAAAATATATTGGAATATTTTAATGATACTTTTGGTAATTTTGGTACTCCAAAATTTGATGTCATCTCCCAGGACTTTTTTTATAATCAATGTATATTTGTAGACTTATACATTTGGCAATGAGATTGCCTGCTTGTTTCCTCAGGAAAAACAAGTGAGTTGTACAGGCAACAGGATGCCAATTGCCTGTGACCTGGGAAATCCACTCCAAAGAGATGCTGAAGTGAGTAGCGTTGCTAAGTTTCTTCCACATCTGCATCACTATTTGCATGTTTGATGGTTACTTTGTTCCTTTCAGGTAACGTTTTATGTCATGCTCACAACTTCTGGCCTCACGTTGAGCACAAAATTAATTAACATCACTTTACAGCTGGAGACGTAAGTAGGCTGATCTGAAGGGATTATGTTACTAATCAGTGATCAGTGGAATGTAAATGACATTCAGTAAGCAAAAATAATAATTTACAAATAATCTTGGTTCTTCCTGCGATGTAGGACGAGTGAGCAGACCATACAGCCAATACAGGCCTTTGCCAAAGTTGTTTTTGAGCTGCAGTTGCAAGTGAACGGGTGAGTTCTCCTTTAAATTAAAATTAACATTGCTTGTTCCATTTGTCATCTTAAAAATGAATGATTTTGCTTGAAGGATTTAAAAATGACTAATATAATATCATAACGTGTTTCCTCATCAGGATCACTAGACCTTCTCAGGTGTCAATTGGTGACATTGTAAAGGGTGAAAGTCCGATAAAATCTGTGGATCAAATAGGAAACTCAGTTCAGTATGAATTTAGGGTAAGGTGATATTTGGTACTAAACTTTAAATTAATCCTGCTGGTTATTTTTTCTCATGGGTCCAAGAAAACATGCACTGTTTCTCTAATAGATAACGAATTTGGGCAGACCTCTGAAGCATTTTGCAAATGCATCACTGAGCATCTACTGGCCAAAGGAGAACTCTGTAGGAAAGTGGCTTCTCTACTTGATTCACATCACCAATGATGGTGTGCATTCTGTCCCTTGCTCACCTGTAGATGAAGTCAGTCCACTTAAACATGTAAAGGTAAGGAAATCCTGTCATTGTTGAAATGTAAGCAATGCTTTAATGGCAAATACATCTAACCGGATCATGTCTGATACCAAGGGCTGGCATGACACAGCAAGAAAAAGACGTGAGGCTGAACATAAAGCCCTCTCAACTGATGGATTCACATTTCTTCCAACAAAAAGAAAATATAAAACACTGGTAGGAGAATAATATTTTAATTAAAATTAAACATTAATTATAATAAATTAAAATGTTGCAGCAGTTTCCTTTTACTGCTGAACTGATACTTTATGCAAACTGAGACTGATGAACATGCACACCTGAGGCCTGCTGTCTTCCCTTTAGACATGCTCAGATGGACTGAATTGTGTGGAGATACGCTGCCCTCTGCTGGGCCTGGACAGTACTGCACGGATTGTTCTGCATTCTCGCCTTTGGAACGCCACTTTGGCAGAGGTGCTCCATTTCTGAAAAGTGCTATTGTAATGTGTATAGCCACAGCAGGTAGCTGTTCTCAGGGAACAAGCCACATCGTTCTATATCCCCCCTCTAATCGGAATACTATCAAAATTAGACACTAGCTGGTGTACATTGTAGCTCATATAGAAACCTCTATTTCCAGAGGTGACACAGTGTTGTAGTGTTTAGTGTAGTACTGGACTCATGGTAGAAAATTCTAGGCTCAGAATTCATGGTCTTTGGCGTTTCTGTGTGAAGTTTCCTCTGGGTTCTCTGTCTTCAGCTTGCTTCTTAGTTTAATTGGTGATTCTAAATTTACCTGAGGTATAAAAGCAAAGTAGATACATTTTTGCATGAATATATATGAAAAGGTAAAATGCTGATTGTAGTGTAAAAGCGCTTTGAGTGGTCATTAATGCTATAATGCCAGTTCATCCTGTAAATTACCATTAAACACTAAAAATCACCAACAAAGTGAGCAAGGAGAGACAAGAATAAAGCCTACTTAAGAAAATTTTTTGAAAGCCTTTTACTATGAGGGAAGTGAATGCAACGCCTCTGATTATTTTACACAGTTGTGGTCCTGTGAGTAGGGATGGGTACCGGTATCTGGTGCCATTATAGCACCGTTTCTGACATAAACGGTAGTAACCAGACCGAAAAGCAGCGCACATTGCGGTGCTTTATTTCGGTGCTTTTTTTCCCTGAGATGTCATACACTTTGGATTCCAGCCAATCATTTTACCTTTGCGAGCGTAGTAGGTGGGCCCAGGTACGTACGTCCTTTTAGAGCAGAGCTACAGATTAAAAATGCCCAAGGCGAAGCGGTCAAAGTCTGGCTGTACTTCACAGCAAAAGATGCAAACTCAGCAGCTGCAACAAGTGCTTTAAGCTGATACTGTGATACTGTCAAAGGAGGTAACACCTCAAATCTGATGAAACACCTGGCGACGTATAGCGTTTTTTTAAAAGCCGAGAAATGCGCCGTATTTGATAGCTTGCTGCGAGACCTCACACCGAGCACATCTACTGCGGGTGTGGTGCCTGTTATCGGACCCGGAGTTAGAAACATCCCCCAAGAACCCCAAGAGGAGAGTCCTGGCCCCTAGCCCTGCCAGTGAAATGATGACGGTTCTTCTCTGTGTGAGTAGCTTAATTTTGTTCGTGTGTAATTTACGTTGAGTAGGCTAACCACGTTATTACATTAATGCACGTAAGGTGAACTAACAAACACCGTCGTAGTTACATGCGGCTGTCTTCTTGTTTGATGTCAGATGCTCCCTTCACCCTGGCCAAAAAGGCTAAAATGACCAAAGAAAAAGAGGGAAACAGTTAAACATGAGAGGTTTTTGGATAAAGTTTGTGTTTTTTCCATTGTTTAAGCACTGCTTCCAGCCAAGAGTGATACCATATATGCCCTATAGCTGCAGAAAAGGCTAACATTGTTATCTTTTTACAAAAAAACAGCTAAACATGAGAGGTTTTTGGACAAAGTGTGTGGTCTCCATTCTTTAAGCACTGGTTCAAGCACCATTTAAGTACCGGCACTGTTTCAAAAGTACCGGTTTGGTACTGGTATCAGATAAAACCTAAACGATACCCATCCCTACCTGTGAGTAGGCTAATAAGTAGGAACAAATTAAAACCTAACCCTAACCCACACCCTCTAGCAGATCATTACATGAAGGAACCTTTTGAAAACAAGCGCGTCCATGCTCACAGGTGTACACACGGGTTCTCACACACACAAACGACACCCTTTTTGGCTCCTACCTCAAAGCACACTGTGCTCTGTCGATATTATGTGCTGCACAATAATGTTTAATATTTAGTATTTACTGTTATATTCCCATATATCATCATGATGTTGTTTATTGTATTGCTCTAGTTTTCTTCTGCTTGTTTTCTTTTTTCTTTCTCAACAGGTGATCCAGGTGATTGATATATGTATTTTTTTTCTGCTTATTTAGTTGGTTTTTGTTTTTTTTGCCCTTTATCCCCGTCCCTCTTCTCTGCTGTTTTTTCCCCCTCTTCCTTTCTCCCTTTTCTTTTCCTCATTCAAGTCTGTCCCGTATCTAGCAAGTGAAAATAAAAAATAAATAAAATAAACAATAAAAGGTGACTCAAATAGACCATTACGGCAAGGCTGGGATGGTCAATTTGGTAAAGTAAATCCGTTGGGCATCTTTCTTCGCCTTTAGACAATAATTCTGATGGCAAAAGAACCAAACGGGACAGGCAGGGAAAAAAAAAGGAACAAATTAAAACCATTAGAAACCTTCATGGCAATTAAACAATAATTTAGTGTAGATTCTTATTTCTACAAAACACTCACATGGACTTGTTTCTCACTCTGTTACCCATTTCCAGCCTTACTTAGCAGCATGTCACCAGTATCTTATTCAGTTTTTCTCTTCCATTTAGGATTACAGCTCTTTAAACTATCTTCTCATTGTTGTTGATGCAACTCTGACTCTAACCAACGCTCCAGAGAACATTGGACTTAAACCAGACAAACTCAGGACAAAGGTAAAAAAAAAAATTAGGTTTGTTTGTTTGTTTGTTTTTTAAGACCAATTTTGTTAAATTACTCACATGAGCAGTTGCTCTTTAATACAGCTACCTTTGAGTTCAGTGTACTATAACAATTACATTACAATAATGTTTGTAACAGTCTAAGATGGACAGAAAGTCACAGCCTTCTAGGATTTGTGCATCTGAAGACATACTGTTGTTTTGGGTCTGCACATCATCATTATTATTATTATTATTATTATTATTATTATTATCTAAATGTCCACAGGCAAAACTGACAGTGTTCCTTGAGAGAAAGACTGAATTCCTGGTCAAAGTTGCGTGGTGGATAATCTTCCTGACAGTCATGTCTTTGCTGCTGCTGTTGGCCTTTTTAGGCTTCCTACTGTGGAAGGTAACAACAAATACAGAATACCTGTAAAATGTTGTTTTAAAAGTTCAATGAGCTGATAGCTATACAGTTCATAGCATCAGCAGTGTCAAATCAGTCTCTCAGTAATCTTCCAACAAAGCAGGAAAAGCAGTTTGTTTTTTCCAGCAGTTGCAAGCATTACTCTTAGCATTCTTCCTAAATTGTGAATACTTTAAATAGAAAAGGCAAATTTCTGCAGTCTGAAAGCACTTAAATGTGGCATAGATGAGGATTTTTGAATGTACAATGAACAGTTGAAACAGTTACTATTTTTCATGAATTCTTTACTTTTTACAAACTTGTCTGTGAACTGTCATAGGCCTACTGACCCTTGTCCTTATTTCTTTTTGTAAGCGTGGGTGCATCCACTGCATTGATCATGAGAAGAAGTTCTCAGATAATGGAGCTCCAAACACAGAGACGGCACCCCTTAAAGGCTAAAGGGCAAACCTTAAGGACACCTTGAAGATTTAAGAACAACACTGAGGCTTCCATGGCGAGCTGTTGTTTTATATTTTCTACTATTAGCACAGAATTATCTGATAATTTTATGATGTGTTAGGATTTATTTTTTATTGTTTTGGTTTTTGTTTGTGTTTTGTCACCCAATTTATTTGAATGTTTACACTTTTCCAGCATTTTCCCTGTTTCATTAATGTCTCCCTCTTTTTCCATTGTTTATTTCCCGACTCCAGACAACACTTTCTGTTGTATGTGTGCAAGTGCACTTACCAACATGGTATGGAAAGTTGATTATGTCTCACCTCAAATGCTCAGCTTCTTGGCTACATAACAAAAAAAGGAGAGACTACCAAACATTTTTTTTATTTCTAGCCAGTAGAAGGAAGACACAATGTTTTTGAATGCCCAGCTAATTAATTAAGAGTGGTCATTTTTTCATGCATTTGCAAGTTTACATATTTTGTGGCAGTGTTCATTTTTCATTCTGTTAAATTGTCATAATCAGCATGGAAGAATTTTATATTACGTGTAGTCATATGCACAGTAATTTGCAGATGTTCACAAAATGCATAACAATCACAGTCAAACCTTATAAACATACTCCTTTTTTTAATCACACACAAAACAGTGAAGGGCAGAAAATCTGATCATCTTAAATAACTGAAAAAAATGGATAAAGAGGACAAGCCTGTTTGGATATTCAGCTCCCATAAATGACACACCTGTGCGCTCTCAATTGTAGCTCCTGCACTTCAGTGTTTTGCTTCTGTGTTTCAATTTGTCCTCTTTTAAATTAAATGGCAATTTCAGGCTTTAAATTAAACTTCACAGCATAAACTGTAAACCATCGCACTAGCTGCTAATCTTTGTCTGTTCATACTTAATCCAGTTTGTTTTCTTGTGTTTCACTGAGGTAAGATTTGCCCTCTCACACAGAAAGAAAAGATGCTACCTAATCTTTCAAAGAGGAGTGGTGAAGGTCACATGCAAAGAAAAAAAGCTTTCTTCTCTTCTGTGCCCTCCAGATGCAGTTTAGGAAGTGAGATATCCTTTACTATGGTAAACTGATACTGATTTCCAGATCGCAGCAGGAGGATAGAGGAGACAATGAGGCACAAATCAGAGAAATAGGAAAGGTCTCTACCATGTATTTATAGGAGCTGAGACAGAAGTAAACATTTGCATTAGTATTATTAAATGATGTAGTTCTCTTTCCATTTGTCAGTTGTCAGTCTGTCCTCTTCTACTTCTTGTTTGCCTGTCAGTTTACCTTCCTGTATCTGTTCTTGTCTTCATATTTACCTCAGTGACTTTGTTTCTTGTTTTCGATTTGTTTTTTCGTAGTCCACTTTGGATCACGTGCTTGTTCTCTGCAGTCTTCTTATGTCTTCTTTGTTCATCCGTAGTTCTTTTTGTTGAGCTGGTGACTTGTGCATATGATCTAAGCCTGAACATGGAAATATTCTGTAACTAAAGCAAGTGTTGTTTAGTTTTTGTATTTTGGCTGTTATTAAATATAATTACCTTGAAAAAATTAAAGAATCAACATCTTTTTCTTCAGTTTTTTAATGAAGCAAAAAATGTCACTTGTTTGATACCAAAAAACTGTCACAACAACATGAAAAAAAAAAAGTTGTGCTATACTTTCACCATGAAGGAATGTGAGTTGCAGGAATTGATGCGAGTTCGGACTCAAAAACAACTTTCCTAAAATTGAATGGAAATACTGCAGCCATCACAGACATGTCTGACTGCTGAGCACTGAAAGCACACGATTAAAACACTGTTGCTTTTAAAATACTGTGAAACACTTTGTCATTTTCTTTGTGCAATATAATGCTGTGTGTGGTGAAGTCTTAGCCACGGTTCCTACTGTTGTTGAAGGCTTTCATTTCAAATTAACATATCCACCTTCACATGCTGGCATTTTGTTTGCGTTTTGTTCAACAAAGTGCTGGAAACAGTCCTCAGAGAATTTGGTCCATACTAATATGTTAGCATTACACAGTTCCTGTTACCCACTGAGCATTTTCAAAGCAGTTGGAAACAGTTGGTAATTGGTGTAAAAATGGATATGTTATGAAAGGAAATCCTTCTTTAGATCATATTTCTATTTTACAGGCATATTTCCACCTCAGTAGATTTAATTCTGTTACAAGCAAATGGAATTTTACAATTTCTCTTCAACTTAAGTGTCCTTTTGCAGCATCTATACATTCTCTTATATTCTCTTGTCTCCCCAGCTGTTCTATTCAGTCACTTTCATCATCTCCTGGAAATAGTTGAGCATTTTGGAAACTGTGCTTATTTGCTTTTTTTTAAGGTGGACCTAAAGCAAGCAGCTCAGCATAAAAGCTAGAAAGTGAGAAACACTGTCAACTTTCACTTTACAAAACACAAATTAAAATGCAACACTGAATAATGTTTAAGAAAATGTTACTTTAAAGATGCTGAAAAGTAAAGTGTAAAAATTGATACTGAGGTTATACACTCACTGGCCACTTCATAGGTTACAACTTCAGAAGACCTTGAGAACTACCTTAATTCTTTGCAACATAGTTTAAGGAATGTTTTGGATAAATTCTTAATACAGCATCACACCGTTGCTGCAGATTAGTCAGCTGCACACCCATGATGCTAATCTCCTGTTCCACCACATCCCAAAGGTGCTCTATGTTCTTGTTTTCACCAAATTCTGACCAAACCATCTTCATCTGATCATCAGACCAGGCAATCTTTCTATTATCCAATTTTGGTCAGTCCACATGAATCATAGTTTCAGTTCCCCATTTTTAGCTGAGAGGAGTGGCACTCAGTGTGGTCTTCTGCTACTATAGACCATCTGATTCAAGATTGAATGCATCTGGTCATTCTCCTCTGACCTCAGGCCATCAAAAACGTATTTTGTCCCAGGGAACTGCCACTCACTGCATATTTTCCCTATGCCAAACCATTCTCTGTAAACCCTAGAGATGGTTGTGTGGGGAAAATCCCAGTGAATCAGCAGTTTCTGAAATACTCAGACCAGCCCATCTGACATACATAACCATACCATGTTCAAAGTCACTTAAAACACTAATTCTTACCCAGTCTGCTACTGGTGAAAATTAACCAGGTCATCTTTAACATGTCTACATAACTGGCGTGACTAGCTAGGCAGATATACATCAACAACTGAACTGATATACTTTATGAAGTGGCTGGTAAGTGTGTGTTGGTCTATTTCTTGGCAAAGATTGCATTTTTATTAGCAGATCTGTCAATTTCTTCATGCCAATAAACAATCAGTATGTAACCCGTCTAAAATGATCAATTATTTTTGCACAAATTAAAAAAGTTAAAATACGTTAATTTGCAAATTCAACTATTCCTTGTATATAGATTTTCTCATCCAAGCTAGTTACTTTGTTTTAAACTAATCAGCTGCTGAATCTGTCTTTTTGTTGTTTTCTAAATCTTAATCTCATCATTTTACACTTTGCAAGCTAAGCACACTTCCCAGAATGTTAAACTAATCTTTTCTTCTCCTCTTTCCTGATAACAACTCCTCACAAGCTTTGTCTTGAAAGTTCTTTGATTTTATCTTCATTAAAACAGCACATGAAAATTAAGAACCGTCATCTAAGTTCTGACATCATTTTTCTCTCTGAAACCATTCAGTCCAACGTTACAATATGTAGTGTGCTCACCGACTGTTTTCAACAACTTTTGTTGCTTTTAGGAAAAATAAGTACAAAAGCATACTATTAAAAAAGGTCCCAGCATCCTCTCAACAAGACCGGCACATATAACAAACATTATAAAACGATCACACAAACGCACACATACGCACACACTCACACATGATGCTCTTTACCCCTCTCTGTTTAGAAGTAAAGAAGCCAGAAAACAACTACAGCTGATAATAAGTGTTCTAATGTATATGATAATATTTTAAAATGACTGGTTTACAAAAAAGTATTATTAATACAACTTGATTTTTCCCTTTTTTCACCACCAGAGAACTTGAAAGACAAACTTACATTAGAAGAAAACACACAGCCATTGTCTTGAAATAATAATAAAACAAAATATGATATTACAAATAAATTAAAAACAGCAATATATTACACTGATATAAGCAACCCAACTTGGTTTGAGCTTTTACATTCAAAATCAGCCCATTGTTTGGTTTCAAGAGTCACACTTTTGCCTTTTTCAAATGTTTCCAAGCCAAAGTATGGAGCTTTAATTTAAAAAAACTTTATCTTACTGCTTTAAAAAGATAGAAAAATTAATTAAATGAACCACAGCTAAAATGAACTCCAATGTACTGAAACTTAATTTAAAGAGAGAAGCAGCAAACAAATGTACGTTAAATCAGCTGCTCACTGAAACTACATAGTAATTATGGGCACGGCTAATCTCTACCTCACAGACCACCAAGTGGTCACCGCCATCACCCACACATCCTGCCAATTCATTTGATGTTAAAAAGTTTATTCCTTTGTTCCCCTTAAGACTCCCAGCACTGCACATCGTTCAGCATCTAAAGCCAATCAGTCAAACATGACACTAAAAAAATAAAAGATGATATTTTTAAGTTGTGTTTTTAATTATCAGTGTGTTTTATGTCTCATTAGTTGCTTGGGGAGTAGGAAAAATATTCAGTGTTTATTTAGTGCTGTAAACAGGTCTTTGATTATTGCTAAATTAGCCTGTTTTTACTGTTGTTCTAATGCTGGTGTAACCGAATGGAATGGCAATTATTTTCTTAATAATGTGCTTTAGACTCCAGCATGACAGAAATTTTCCCCTCACTTCCACACTTTAATATCCAGCTATCTCCACATGGTGGCAGCAGTGACCACAAAAGGCAGAGGCAACAAAGAAAATGGGGAGAAAGAGAGCAGACCAGCTGCCGATCGAACCCGTCCCTGCCCGTTGTTTCTGTTCCACTTAGACCCGTTTCTGTCTCGGCCTCGAGGCGGCTTTGCAGGGTTGGAGGCGGGGTTATTTGAGGGTTTGGTGTAGGGTGGAGAGTAAGGCCCATAACCTGGCCAGTCATGATTGTACCTTTCGCCATGATCTCCACCTCCTGAGCCACTGCCTTCCTCACCTGAAACAGGAAAAGCACATTTTCATCTGATATATAGAGCAGATATAAGAATATCAAGTCTAAATTTTAGGAACACTCACTGTCCATGAAGTCCATGTCCTGTCCACTCATAGCATGCCTCAGTTTATTGGTCACCACCCTCAGCTCCATGATCAGCTGCCTGGTCCTCACATCTGGACGTGCAATATCCACTTCCACCTCAGGGTTATTGATCTGGCTCACCAAACCGTCACCTGTCACATCTGGCAGGTACCTGAGCATACGCACAAAGAGGCATTCAAATACACAGTAGCTTATTCTCTGCTATTTAATTTTCTTAAGAACACTAAATGTTTATGTGCAGTGATACCCTTTGTAATCAAATCTTTAATGGCTAGGCTCTAGAGATGGTTATGGCCAATCAGTCCCTTTGCTTTAGTCCAGACAGAAACATCTCAGCAGTCATCATCTGATGGATTGCTGTGACATTTTGTACAGACACTAACAGTCCCCAGAGGATTAATCCCACTGACTCTGGTTTCATGTGGCTGCCTGGACCACTGGGCTGACATTTTCGGTACAGAGCACAATGTTTCAGCAGCTATTGGTTTGTTTTATGTCAAGCTTTATTGAATTTTTAATAATGCATGTATTACTTTTTGCTTACAAGACAGTTAGCTGCACCATATATATTTTTAAAGTTACAATCTGGAATGCCCAAAGGACATTTCACAGTTATTATCACTTATTGTATATGTGACAATACAAGATAATTATAGCACAGCCAGCACATCTGGTTTGTGACTGAAGATGGATGTGCTTTTATATAAAATGCTGACTGATGACGGTGGACAATCAGTTCCCCTCTTTCTGTGTAACACACTCACTAGTGTTTCTTCTCAAATGAGCTTGATTCATTGGTATGTACACAGAACAAGCAGACCCAGGTAGAGAACATGTGGGTGAGTGGCGGTGGCATAATTAAATAAACTCAGTTCCATCTGTTGCATCCTTCCACCTCTGCACCATCATTCACTCACTCACTCCTCCTCCGCCTGTACAGACCCTCCCCTCAGCAGCCTTTTGCTCTGATCTCACTCACCTCCCCCGGGTCTGCCCGTTCCAGCAGCGGTCCTCATTAGTGACGTCGGCAGCCATCTTCTCATCGTTGCAGATGGTGTGTGGGAGGGACACCCAGAAGCCCCGCATGGGCCGCAGACGCTCTTTCAGCTCGGTAACCTGTGTGGAGGTGGAAGGAAACTGGCTATGACTCAGACATGGTTTTAAAGTATCTTTGTATGAAAGCTGCAGGGCTGATGCTGGGTAAAGGTAAAAACCTAATACAGCTTTGCTTCTGGGTCAGCTCTTAAACGACATTTCTTTTCAGTCTTATAAACAGATATAAATATCTAATACCCCCTTCGTCTGTGCTCTGATCTTAAGCTCTTTTTATTTAGGCATTTCTATCTTGCAAGACCACACTATTCAAAGAAATTCTGTCTGGGCTCTAACCACAGGACTCTCTGTTATTAGTCGCTCTGACTTATTTTAGTGTTTTGGGGTTTTTTTTCCCTTTTTTTCCCTCTTGATCTGAATCAGATTCATGTGCAGAGCAAACATGTGCGACATTCTTACAGTTTTTTCCTGATATATTTAAAGAAAGCTCAACACAAAAGGGTAAATTGTGCACCATTAAAACAAGTAGTATCTATTTCTGTATCAACAATGTGCCAAATTGCTCACTGTAACATGTGAAAAGTGGCACTTATCATGAACCCACCAAAAACAGTCACTCATCAGCATCTCGAACCACTTCAAAGGGTTTTATCTGGTTTCAATGTAAGCACTTTGTTTCTCTTAGTGAAAAAGCACTAAATGGCCAATGGATGGTACTTAGCAAGCACCAAATGGCAAATACAGCAGAAATACAATAATTTTAGGCCTTAGCTGATTTTTTTTCTTTTCTTTTCTTTTTTTTTTTACCTTTATTGACAAGTAAGTGCAACCCAAGATTAAGAATTCCTACTGGTACCGCGTCACCGTGCTGTTTGCTCCTTACCAATCGATCCAGGTTGGTGCCTGCAGCAGTGGTGGGTTTCTCTTCAGGAGTGTAGGTGCGGAAAGGCCTCCTGTTGCCCCCGGACTCTTTGGGCGAGCGTTTGGACCTTGCTGGAGCTGGCCTGGGGTTTCCACAGCCTTGGAACACCTGAGGTACACAGCAACAGCATTTTTAAGATTAAAATTAAAAAGATTCTTCTATGCTGTGTCAAGAAAACTGTATATTCTCGAACTAATATGTGATTTCTTAGAATTTCTTCTAACAACACCTAAAGAATAAGTGCAAAAGGCTCAGTGCTTTCTTCTAAGAGAAAAAAGGTAGCTTTGATTTAAGTTTTGAATTAAAGCTTAAAAAAAAACACCAGGGACCTTTGATTTCTGGGGAAAAGAGTCAATGACGTCTACAGACAAAAATGTTGCAACTGAACAATGTTGAAAAAGCTCCCCCTAACCTCAACAGTCACGCTCTGTTAGAGTGCAGTCGCACAAAGCTGGATTGTAAAGCAGAGAGCTGTCTGTTCCTTAAAGCACTACCAACACAAACCAGGAGCTTTTCTGTTTCTAACAAGACGTGGGTGTCTCTCTGGTGGATTCACTCCTGGGATGTCTGCCATGTTTTAATCATACTCCGAGGCTATCATGTTCTCATCTTTACTGCATGCTGTCTCATTAGAAAGATTAAAAATGAAATTAAACAATAATTAAGATTACAGCTTTTGCTTGAATATCGAAGAAGATCATTTGCATGTCCTCTCAAAGGTTCAGTTAACATTTCACTCGATTGATTCACAATTGCCAAACTCTCGGAAAGCAATAAAAAAATATAACAATACTCATTTGGTTTTCATTTTTATGTACTGATCATCTGCTGTGCTTTCTTACTTTGCTGGAGATGCTGACACTGTTTTCCTGCATGTGCATAATGGCCTCTGACACTTTTACAGAGATAGAGTCGGCTGCAAGCTCCATGTTGAAAGGCCCCTCCAGCTTCTCTGAAACCTGGTACAGAGCATCTGAAAAACATAGAGATGGTAGAGTGATAAAGTTTGCTTTGACTTTAGTTCTCACTTTCAGGTAATATACAGAAGAAGAAAAAAACTGTGTAGGTGGGCTTCTGTAGAGCCTGATGAATGTCAAGACAGTGGTTCCCTGTGTCTGGAATCTCCCCCCTGGCCAACCAGCTAAAAGAGTGTGATTTACATCTCTTTAAGGGGTGTTCAGTAAGATAAAGAAGCAAGCTGTCACAATATAAAGAGAAACGTGAAAAAGAGAAGAGAATGGTGGTCAGACAAAAGGCTGCATGAGGGTAAAATGGTTTTGAGTTCAGCAGGCATGGATGGAGCGATGAAAGGTAAGAGGAAGCACTCCAGATGAAAAGAAAAAATAGAGGGAATGTATGGGTTTGATGAAAGGAGAAAGGAAACACAGGAAGACAGATCAATTGTGAAGGAGCAGAGAGGCATGAATGATTAATGGAGGAGGAACTCATTAGGGAAAAGGACGTGAAAGTAAATGAGTGACAGGGGCACAAGAAAGGATGCTACTTTTTGGGATGTCTGGTTTAATTATGATGAGAACAATTCAAAGTGCTTAGACGCTGACTCTCCTATGCTTAAATATCTAAAAATGATGCTGAAACTCAGGTTCTTCAAAAGCTTTAGTTTTTTTAAAATGTGCCATCCACTACCTATGAAATCACATATAAAGATATTCCATCACCCACCAATGAAATTGTTCCATTCGGTGTCCAGGTCAGCCTGATTGGCTAAGCAGCCCTTCATCACGTTAAGGCACAATGAGCGGCAGGGGCGCACAGAGGGCATACCTCGACACAGTGGGCAGTACCACTGACGCATCAGGCCACGCACACACTCTGAATCTGCAGTTAACTGAAAGCAAAGGACAGAATAAAACAGATTAAATACATTTACATGGGTTTTACATATTTGCAATTCCAAAAGTCAACCACAGCTGAAGAACTTCAAAGTTATGTTTAGGAAAAACTAATTTACTCAGTTACCAGTTCACACTACAGGGCCAGCAGTTTAGTGTGGACTTGTCTGGATAATGATTCACTTCCTGCTGGTAACAAGATGATTTTGTTTTTGCTTCAAAGTTTAGATTAAATGTCTGATAATCTAATAAACAGGATTACTCTATAAAGTCTAGACTAACTATTGTGTTTTTGAGTGACTAGCCGTTTAAACAAGAACATAATGAAAGGATATAATTGCTTGCCAGTATGCTTTAGACAGCAGAATATCATCAATGCCACCTTGGTATTAAATATTCCACTCAAGATAAGCATGAAGAGATGCTGAATAAGAGCCACTCACCTTTGTTGCTTTGTTGACAATGTCCCGACCAGTAGCAAGCCCTTGAGATAACGCTCTGGCTGCTATGAAAGCCCTCGACACCTGAATGTCAAACCAAAGATAACAGATTAGGGTCCCCCTTTGCCCTCCTGCTATATAAGTACAGTATATATGAGCTCTGTAGATTTTACTATAGACACACTTGTACACGAAGTTTGCGAGGGACATCCCCAAATGGTTGCAGCTGTTCGGCGTGCTTGCTGACACACTCTAGGTAGTCCTCACTGAACTGATACTGGGGGTTTACCAGAGAGAAGACCCGCTCCACAAGTCTGGACCAGAAATCTGACAGAACCTCTGCCAGACTCACACTTCCCCCTGTGAACAATAGAGTAACAGTTATACTATATAAGAATATGTTTGTTTTTTTCTTATCTGATAAATGCTTCAAAAAAGAGTCACAGCAGTTAGAATGGATCTCACCACGACAATGCTATTGGAGAGTATTTAAAGACAGATTTCTCTCATCTTCTTCCAATAAAAGCTATGTTAAGCTATAAAAAATATCAGATAAATTAGTTTGGTAAGTGCGGCCATATTTGAACAGCTAGAAGGACAAAGAAACCATTCTCAATATTTATATGCGCTGTTTACTTTGCATTCAGCATCCAAATGATTAACTGCTGAAGTGTGTGCATTAAAATTCCAAGGTTTTTGAAGGAAAGTACAGAAAAATACTTTTATAAATACCTGATTGTTTTACTAAAGTGTTTTTCTCCTTGGCTAAACACACAGTACAAGCTATGGAGAAGTCTTATTGACATTGCTTTAAATATCTCACTTAATCATTTTTGATGCATTTGAGAAACAACAGTTTTGGGGAAAAGATGGAGATTTTAGAGCAAACTCTGTCCTTGCTTCTTTAAATAACACTCTAGCGAAGTCGTATGTCTCACTTTGGTTAAAAATATTGTAATCAAAAATTTTTATAAAACTATATACAATTTATTAATAAAACTTAATCCAGTTGATAAATGAACACATTTTTTTTAATGATAACATAAATTCGAACACTAAATGTTTTCTGCTTTAGAACATAATAGTATCCATAATGTTTTGTTTGCTTGAGTGTTTCTACAGAATGAGCATGTGAATCTCCAATCTGTAGTCTACTATACTGCCTTAAATTAGCCATACATGCTGTTTGGCAGAGAAGGACAGGCTGACTTAGCAGCCTGCAGATGGAGGAGTCAGTGAGCGGCTGTGAAGCCAAAAACAGAACAATCCGGAACAAAAATAGAAATGGTCTGGCATCTGTGGGAATCCAATTCTTGCTCTCCTTTTTTTCCTCCAGTTTTTCCTGGCATGTCGGTTCCCCTCAAAAGACAATGATGCTTTTTTATTGCTGTCTATAACTGCTGATTTACCACAACATGGACGTGGACTGTCTGAACTATACATAAATGTCAGTGTCGGAAGGAATTATTGTACTTCTTTAAACAGAGATCAGTCTTTTTAAACATTTCCCTGCAGTCATTCTTTCCTTGTGGTGGTACTGGAGCCCACTGTAGACTACATAAGCCAGGCGGGTTACTTAAATTACTGTTTTAACACTGTGGAATAGAACGTGGATTTTTCCCTCCATGTTGTTTGGATTGGAAGCTAGTGATTGCCATTTGTGTTTTGGATCAGTAAACCATCATTACATCCCTAATCTCCTTCTTTCATATGGCAGAGCCAACCAAAGTCCACTCAGCAGCAAGCCTGACAACCCTGTGCACTTGGTCACTTATTAGGGAAGTTATTTTCAAGGATTATCTGAATTTAATTTTAAACTGCTTGTGTAGAACTTGCTAAAAACCATGTACAAAGTTTGCTGATTTGTGGTATTCTTCTTCTCTTAGTTGGCTCTCTCTTTGATTATGTATCACTTCCTGTTCCTGTTGTTTTTCTGTCAATTTAATTAAAAACATATACGTAACAACTTTTTTCATAGAGTAATCTTCACATGCTTTATCCAAAGCACACTCTCTGTTGATTCACTCACTAATTATATTCACAGTATTCACTGTCTCTTTAGGGATTTGCTGGCTCAACTTGTAGCCAGCTAGCTAGTAGCATGGCATTTTCACCTGTCCCTTCTGCACTTTCCTGCTCCCAGATATTTAGTTACTCCACAGACTCCTTTAGCAATAACGATACTTGTAATGAATGGCAGCAATCTTCCACTCCAGCTTGTTAATCAACCAAAGACTCAGACAGAGTTTTAATTCATTTCAAAGCCTGATGCTTCACCTTGCCCACCCTTGCTGGAAAAGTCATAAACCAGTCATATTTGTTATCATTTATAATTTCTGTCTGAATTCTCAGACTTTTTATCGGATTTAGTGCTCAGCTCAGATAAAAATAAATATTGTGGGTGATTTTAACATCCATGTAGATGGTAAAACTAAAAGCCCCAACACTGCATTAAATGTATTATTAGACTCAGTTGGCTTCTTTCACAATGTAAAAGATCCCACCCACCACCTTAATCCCACTCTAGAGCTTTTTCTGACATATAGCGTTATACTGAACATTTATCAGCATTTCCTTCAAACCCTCTTTTGTCTGATTATTTCCTAATAGCATTTAAATTTACAATGGATTACACAGCAGTAGTATATAGATTTTATCACAATAAATGTATTTATGAAAGTACTGTAACTAGGTTAAAGGATATAATTCATCCACTGTCATCTTCTCCTATGCCTTGTGCCAACACAGAGCAGAGCAGCTACCAGAACACTACTCCCACAGAGGTCGATTATCTTGTTAATTATTTTACTTCTTTACTGCATACAACTCTGGATAATGTAGCTCCTGTGAAAAAGACAGACACCTGCTATAACTCTCAAATGTGCACCTTAAAGCAGACAACTCATAAGCTGAAGAGGAAATGATGTCTCACTAATTTAGATAATCATTTATCCTGGAAACTTAGTTTGCTGCTTTATGGAAAACCCTCGTTCAAGCTAGAACATTTTATCACTGATTTATTAGTGATTAATTAGTGATTAGAGAAAATAAGAACAACTCTAGGTTCCTCTTTCAGTGCTGAAAGAGTACTACAGAGCTCTGTTGTTGCAAGCATCACAAATAAAATTTTAACCATTAAAGAAAAAAATTGTCATGACCATCACACAGAAGTAGCATTATGTGCAGCTACTTTCAGTACCATTGGTATTTATTTAGACTCTTTTCCTTTCTTTCCTACCATTAATCTTAAATGTGATCAACCTATTTCTATTAATCGGGTATTTACCACAGGCCTTTAATCTGGCAGTTCTTACACTGTTACTTAAAAAGCCATGATTTGACCATTTGACCATTTCAATTTACTCATGTAAATGGAGAGTCCTCTTCATTCACTAGGTTAATTATGAAGTTCCACAGAGTTCTATGCCAGGACTAATTCTGTTTACATTATACATGCTTCCCTTAGGAAGTATCATCAGAAGGCATAGCATACATTTTCACTGCTATGCAGATGACACCCAACTTTATCTATTCATGAAACCAGATAATACACACTAATTAGTTAAACTGTAGGAATGTCTTAAAGAAATAAAGACCTGGATTACCTCTAATTTTCTACTTTTAAATTCAATAAAAACTGAGGCCATTGTACTCGGCCCTAAAAGCATTACAAATACGGTATCTAACCAGATAATCTGGATGGCATTAACTTGACCTCTAGTAAGACTGTGAGGGATCTTTGAGTAGTTCTTGACCAGGATATGCCCTTCAATGGGCATGTTCATGCCTCTCTTCCTTGGAACCAGCTTTCAGTTTGGAGTCATGAGAGTAAACTTGTAAGATTAGGCTTAAAACTTTCATTTTTGATAGAGCATATAGTTAGGGTTGGATCAGGTGACCCTGAATTCTCCTTTAGTTATGTTCCAATAAGCATATGCTCCTGGGGGATTTACACGATGCATTAAGTGTTTCTTCTTCAGTTGCCTTTTTCACTCGCTTTTTTTTTTTGTCAGCATGTGTTTATACACCTCTCTGCGTTTAATTTTTAGTGATTCATAATGTTTCGATCTCTTCCACAGCATGTCTCTGTCCTGTCTTCCTCCCCTTACCCCAACCGGTTGCAGCACATGGCCCCGGCCCTCCCTGAGCCTGGTTCTGCTGGAGGTATCTTCCTGTTAAAAGGGAGTTTTTCCTTCCCACTGTCACCAAAGCATTTTCTCATAGGGGGTCATATGATTGTTGGGGCTTTCTCTTTTTTCTTTATTGTAGGATCTTTGCCTTACAGTATAAAGCAATTTAAAGCTACTGTTGTTGTGATTTAATGCTATATAAATAAAACTGAATTGATCTGAACTGAATTGAATTCTTTTACAATGTCTCTGATCCAACCTAGCTGACATATCTTTGCCAAAATCATTAATCATCTCTATGACTGTCAAGGTGGACAAAGGAGTGTTAAAACCAACCAGAATAATATCTGCGTAGCTCCAGGAAAAGCTCTTGGAAGACGTGTGCGTTCTGGGTGAAGAGCAGGCCATAGGTCTTGGTAAACATCTGGTTCATAGACTTCTCTGAAAGGTCTATAAGCTCTTTGAAGAACTCTGTGCAGAGACAGAAAAAGCAGCGATTAGCTACAAACTGGTCACCCACCCTCTTTTTCTCTAATATCTCGGCCAGGTTTCTATGTAGGCGCTCCCTCACCCTCCTCCCCTCCCTGAAAGATTAACAGCTCAGATCCTGCACACTGGTAAATGGGTTTAACAAAATGTACTCTATTTAAAATCCATCTTTAAGACTCATATGCAGTCTCCCACTCCTTAAGCGTCTTTACATGACTCATCATTATATATTATATAAAAGTGTGAGGAAGGGTGATAGCAGTCTACTGCAGGTAGGAGGAGAAAGTGTAAATTCAGCTCTGTACTGTGGCTGCTACAAACCTGCAGCTGTAGACGCAGTATTTGAAACAATGACTGATAAAATCTCCCAGATACAGAGCACTATAAAAATATTTGGGTTTTCCAAAAACTTTATACAAGTTTATAGTTTATAAGTCATTTTAAACTAGTCTTACAATTCCAGTGAAACCTTTTTTCATAAAGACTTCTATGTCTGTATAACCCTGGAAAAATCATAGCAGCATAATCATAGTTAATTCAGCTTAGACAAGCAGGTTATATATTTTTAATGGGAGGCCTCAACTGGGATTTTCTCCAGTTAAATATGGTGTTTAGCTGCATTATGGAAAATGTTATTTAGAGCGAAAAAAAATGTTACAGACTCAAATGCAGGATAGCTTGGCCCTGGTTGCTTGATTTGTAACTAGTTTTATAATCAGTCTCTTGTGAGTCGCCACTTGTATGAAAATGCCTCACAGTTGCTGAAATTACATAAGTAACAAGCATTTTAATATATTTGCTTTGCTGTGCTTCAAGGATTTAGCTGTAATTTTAATAGCGCAGAAGTATCATCTGAATTAAATTAGGAAGGTCATTTTATAATTAAAACTCACTGGTTTAATTTTGGGGAGGGTCATTTTTTCACAAACTATGGTATCAAAAGTAATAACTAGCTTTTAATCAGCTTCAAATCAAATAATGTTCCCATTACAAACACAAGAACTACGAAGGTGTCAGCCTCTCACCGTCAAACCTGCGGTGTCTCTGGGTAAAGGTGGTCAAGAGAAACTGGCTGTTGTCTGAAACTGCTTTGAGGAAGTCCCTTTCACTCTGCTGGGCCAGAGTCTCCTCCATCTGACTGGAGCAGCAAGTGTAGTCCTGAGGACAGAGCCGCAGGTGCTCACCTAGAACAAACATAAAAGAAAGGCCATAAGAGAGAGCAAGGATTGATCCCACAGTTAAACCTATGGTGAGAAATCTGATTCCCTTGGTTTTTTAACTATATGTAATTATATGCTTCTACTTTATATATGCACTTGGTTTTGTGAAGCACTTTGTGCTGTTTTTATGACTAAAATGTATTATTAAGTGCAAGGCCAATTTCCATTATGGAGGTCAAAGCAGATTTTTTTTTTAGTTTGAAAGTCAATTCCTCTACTTGTCAGTCCATTCAGTGGGGAAATCTTATTAAAGATAACGCCGTGGTAGAAAAAATTTAATTTCCATGCATGAATTATTCAACTTCAATCTGTCTTTCTTTGTCAGCCCAGGTTGGGTCTTTGATATGTCTGAGGTAATGATATATGCAAACCACACACAGGAGGGGGAGATGGGGGGATAACACAGGAGTACTCAAAATATGCAAAAGCCTTGAATTCTTTGTTTCTATCATATCGCATCCAACATGAATATTGTGCCTGTTAATAGAGCCGAAAGTCTGATTCTTAACTCCACCCTGGCCGATGTTCCTCTCTGCCTCTTTTGTTCTCCCTGTGTCTCTCACTATTAGCCCTCTCTCATCCCTCTATTTCCATTGCTAAACTGCCTCCCTTCATCCTTCACTCTCCCAGCCATCTGCTCCCCTGGCCCACGGGACAGTGAGCCAAGACTCAGGCAGTGATAGCCCAACATACACACACACATGCACACACACACCAAAAAAAAATCTATTCTGCAGTTGCCTCACACACTAAGCTAAATTGCTGTGAAAGAAAAGGAGGGGGAAAAAACACTTCAAACATACATTTTATTCACAATCACTTTTAAAAGCAGCTCTATGTGTGTCTGGGAGGAGCAGACACATCCGCTCACTGATTTACATGCAAAGCTAAACCTCCAAGAAGTAAGCTACATCTTCACTCTGTCATTTGCACCCTCACATGATCAGACATTTTTATTTTGAACAATTTAACATCTAAAATCCACTTTCCTGTACCCCCTCCTCCTCTGTTCTACACCATCACCAACTTCAAATTATTCAAAATCTAAGTGTTTGTAATCCGCATCCAATCTTCTCATTCTCAAGATAAGATTATCAGCGGTGAACAGAGCCTATGGGTGTATATGCAGGGATTTAACAGTGAGTCAGTAGGCAAAGACTAATTAGGGGCGAGGTTCTTTGTTGCACCGGTGTTGGCAATTTGCTCATCCCCTTAATCATCCAATTTAAACCGCACAGAGAGGAGGAGGGGGCGGGTGTAATTTGTTTTAAACCATACTGCATTGTTTCTCTTGGGGGGTAAAAACTCACCGTGGTGATCCTACAACGGCTCTCTGGGGCGTTTAGTGAGTTTGGAGCCACCTTGTACTTCTTTATCACTTTTCTACAGAGATTTGTTGCGTTTGTGTTTATAGGGCATTTCCTGCTACAATATTCCCTTAAAGATGCTTGCAGTGCGGAGCAGTGAGTTTACACTGACCTTAATGTGCATTATGTTATTTTTATCCCATGCTGATGCGCCTACATTTCTGCTGCGACATAACTGCACCCTACCCTAAAATTTACAATTAAACCTTCCCTATATATATATATATATATATATCATTACAGACTGCCCTATGTGGGTCCCGAGAACTGTATGCTTTAATTTATTCCCGCTTTGCGGTATAGGAACCGTCTTACCAGAAATTTGAGTCAGCGGAGCGGTGCTTGTGCTGTACCCCTTCTCCAAGTACACCTGCCTGGTGTCCGAGCAGCTTCTCCCCGCTGCAGCCAAAGGGCTCCGGGTCCCTAAAAGGGCAGCAGCCGTGCAAAGAAGTACCAGCAGCCGACGACTGGGAAAAGACACCCTGGTATCCATCCTCACTGCAGGACTTGGGGGAAAAAAAGCAGACTCCAGTAAAGGGTTCGGATAAAGCCAGACTGTGGTTGCAGCAGCTTATAAATGAATGAATGTCTGGCCGGTTTGGATGCACGCAAAAGTGTAAGGAGTAACGGGATCCCAAATCGTCAGTCGTTTGAAAGAGTCATAGTTTTTCCCCAATAAGTGCAATGAACATCCGGGCCGGGCTTTTACATCACAGACAGGCCTGCGTTTCCATCGGCCGTGTTCATTTAATTTGTCCTTCCTGGGAGACCCGCTGTTGTACGTAAATACATGGGAGTGTGAAAGAGGCGCTCCCGGCCCACAGCATCATCTGACAGGCAAACTGCGTCAAACACTCGGGACGTAACCAGGGTGATACCGGAAGGACGGCTGCTGTCAAAATAAAAGGGGAGGCTTGTGGTTGATGGGACAGCCAGAAAGACTACGTAAGGACATAACAAAAACAACTGTATAATCATATTGTTATTACAATTTTTGAGCATTTGAAAGAAAGAGTCCCAATTTTGATTCATACTTTCATTCATTTCACAAGGGAAATTGTTTTACAGCAGCAGCGAAAACAGTAGTCTACAATAGATAAAGAGAATAACTAAAATAGAAGTGCCACAATAGTGCAAAAACTGATGTATGCATAAGTGATTTTTAAAAAATTACCTCAAGTTAAATAAGAGTAAATGAATGAGCAGGAGACAGATGTAACAGTGGAGCTGCAAGGAGCAGAGATGGTGGATGAGTTTAAATACCTGGGGCAAACCATCCAAGCAACTGACAGTGAAAAGGGGGTGGAGTAGGTGGAGAGGAGTCAGGGATGATTTGCAACAGAAGGACAGCACCAAGGGTCCAAGAAAATTTTTATAAGACATTAGTGAGTCCTGCTATGATTTATGGTTTGGAAATGGTAATGCTGACAAAAAGATAGGAGGGAGCAGCTTTAAGATCCTAAGATTTTCAGTCGAAGTGATGAGAATGGACAAGGTTAAACTAAGTACATGAGAGGGACAGCTCAGGTTGAACAGTTTGAAGACAAAGTTAGAAAGGCAAGGCTACATGTGCAGAGGAGGGATATTGGACAAAGGATATTGAAGATTGAGCTGCCAGGCAGGAGGAAGGCCACAGAGAAGATTCATGGATTTAGTGGAAGAGGACATGAAGATGATTGATGTGATGGAGAAGGATCCTAGGAATAAGGTGAGACAGATGAAGGCAGATGATCCACTGTGGTGACCCCTAAAGGGAGCAGCTGAAAGAGGATTTATCAGCATACATGGAATCTAAAGTTTGTCTTTATACTCCGCTGCTTTTACATTTTCTATTGCAATGACTGCTATTAACTAACTGTTATTTCACTGGCTGTTCTGTCGATCATCTTTGAATTCCACTATGAATGCATCCATAAGTCACCGTTCATGTGGGATATTGCCCTAATATGTTGGACAAGAGGATCCCTTTTCCCAGAGAAACGGTGCACATGGTCTAATATTAGTTATATGACAGTCTGCATTATTGTTTTGTAATCATTGGCTGTGTCAGTTCAGCGAGAGAGTTATTTGTAAAGACAACTAATGTGTACACTTGTCTCCATTTTTATTTTGTTAAATGCGAACAAAATATAGCAGTACACGTCTGGCCAGAAAGAGAGTACCAATTTGTTTATTTGGTAGTTCGATGAAAGGCTTCAGTTAGTTAAGAGTAAGAAAAAGAAAATTCCATTCACATTTGCAGTTTTGTCTGGTCATACAATATTAGACATTTTAAAAAACAAACAAAACACAAATGTTTTTGCAAATATTTGTAGGTGTTTTCTTGTTTTTCAGGTTTTTTATACTACTTGTACACTAAAGTGGCCCTCCAATGAAATGACCGTACCAGCAGTGGCCCACAGCTCATTTAAGTTTGAGATTCCTGCTTTAGATTAATCTCATGTGATTTGCATGAGAACATCAATATTTTATTTTGAAGGTGAAGACCAGAAGTTGTGTTTCACCCAGGCTGTTTTGACGCTGGTCACAGCCTTTCAAACAGAACAATGGACCAACTGGGAACTGAGGGGTGAGGATCCTGCGGTGGCGGGGCAAGGACCAGTCAACCACCTCAGGGTGCTACAAGCTATAGATGCAACCATAAAACCTATGAACACAATATACATAATGAAAACTATCTATATGAACACAAGAGTAAATTAGCTGCAAGGTGAAAGGGTTGCAGTCACGAAGATATCTTTAACTGGTTCCATTTATTGCCAATACTACTAGACAACCATGCAGAAGAATTGACCAATGAACATCGAGTTATTTTCTGCTAGGACCAATCACATTCGCAGTAACAATCCACAGCGGCGCGCTTTCGGGAGTTCTCAGTTTACGAGGAAGAAAAGTTAGCCAAGGCAGAAAATTACTCAACACTAACTAAATTATCAAGTGGTAAACTGATATCCTTAATCTGCTAGTGGTGGTTATTGAGTAGTTTCATTTGAAATACTTTAAGTGCGTCTTAAGAGCTTCATAAGTTGAGTTTGTCAAACAGGCTAATGAAGTTTAGCTTGTCATCTTGCTAATTTTATTTTATACCCTATCTTTCTTCATAGCCTCCACTCCTGAATATAGTAAGTCTGGTACATTCCTTCAGCCAAAATGGCAAGTGGAAGTTCAGCTTTGGACAGGTAATGCTGATACTTTGTGTTAAAATGTCAAAAGGTTAAGAGAAATTAAAATAATAATTCTAATTTGACAGCGTTCATATTAAAAAGCATTGTGAAAGTTGCTACTAATGCTCTGGGTGCTCTGGCTGAAGCTAATAGCTTAAGGGTTGTATAATAATTCTACTTTTTCATAATGATACCTACCTGTTTTCTTATCACCCTTCATTTAAATTCACCACAGTAAAGCTGAATTTTTTTGTCTAACTTGTCAATTATTTCCCTTGTCTTTTAGTCTTGAGGAGTTAGATTCCCCCACTGACTCAGGCAGTGACTATGAGGCCACCATGAAAGGAACAAAGCGAAGAAAACCAGCAGTATCTAAGCAGGTGGAATTTTGTTTTCTCTTTAAAATAACTTTCTGCTTTTTTATTAGTCATTGTAAAAGATAAATCTGCCATCACAATAGCTGCAAATGCTGTATTTATAGACCTTTCAAAAATTCCATTTGTGTCACTTGGTGACTGTCAGATGAATACAACTACAACAGAAAAGACATTACAGCCACAGCTGTTCGCTTTCTTCTCTTGGCTGCTCCCCTCAGGGTTTGCTACAGCAGATCATCTGCCTCCATCTCACCTTGTCCCTAGCATCCTCCTCTGTCACACATGCCCTCTGCATGTCCTTCTTCATTACATCCATGAACCTTCTCTGTGGTCTTCTTCTTTCCTCCTGTCTGGCAGGTCCATATTCAACATCCTTTGTCCAGTATAGCCATTATCTCTCCTCTGCGCATGTCAAAATCATTTCAAGCTTGCCTCTCAAACTTTGTCTCCACATTCTTAATGATCCTCATTTGGTGGCCATATGCCCTACCTTGATGCAATCCTCCCCATTCATCCAGGCTTTGAACTGATGCTAAAAGTATACTAGTTTGTCATATTGTCACTGGGTTTTTCACCAAGATTAAAGACATTAGCAGAAGCATCAGCAAAAATCAAATGCAGCTATCTGCAAGTAACATCCACATCATATCATGTCACCTAGACTTGTTCATCAGAAATATGCGATTAGGTATAAAAGACCTCTGAGCTTTAGATGTCCATTCTGATGGTGTATTCACCATGAAGAGCCTTTAACTCAGGGGTGTCAAACTCAAATACACAGTGGGCCAAAATTCAAAACTGGAACAAAGTCGCGAGCTAACATTAATATTTAGTGAAAAAAAAAATCTTCCTCCAGATATAAGAATGAATCTTTTCTTATGGACTCAAAAAAGTTTTGCTGAAAAACTGAATATGGAACAAGCAACGCTTAATACTAAACAATATATATATTAGCTGCATAATACCAGTAGGCCAGCTCTAATAGTAATTTGGTATGGCTTTGCGGGCCAAATGTAATTAGGCTGCAGGCCAAATTTGACCCGCGGGCCAGAGTTTGACACCTATGCTTTAACTCATCACTGATGGTTTCTCACCCCTTTTACATCACCCTTCCCAAAGTTGCTGACTTGTTGACTGTATTGTTGCTGACGTGCCTCCCATGTAAGGAAAGTAAGATTGCAGTAAAACAAAAAGTTAGAGTGCTCTCAGCAAATTACCAATAAAAAAAAGAACAATATATATCTGCCCACATCAAACTGACTCCACTTTCACATCAAGTATAAATGTTATAATCCTTTTTTTTAAATGACACTTATGCTTGATTCCTATGATAGTTTTTCATCAATCACTATCCCTATGTATTTGTATTCATTTACAAATTCAGTACAGTTACCACTTACCACTACCTGTTGTTGTCCCTGCCTGATAGCAATAACATTTTAAAAAATCTTTTGTTTTCTTGGTGTTTAACTGAAGTAAAACATTAAAGTCATCCAGATAGCCACAATACTTTGCTCCAGGTTCTGTGGTCAAACTGGTAATCACTGTGTCATCAGCAAAAAGACAACAACACTATAATAGATGTCTAATATACTTTATTTTGGCATGTTGCTTGTTCAGATCACAAGCAAAATGCATTCTAAATCCTTAAATAAATCTCTTTCATCTCAAGCCACCCAAGAGAACCAGGCATAATGCTGCACTGAAGGGGATGTCCAGCGCCAGTGGCAGCTCAGTTCCCACCCCTCCAGGTCCTTCCCCACAATCCGTCTCCCAGGGGACATCCATGCAGCTCTCTGCTAGATCTGTTAGGAGCATGAACGAGGAGAGACAGATTATCAGCGCAAAGGATATCTATGATGCTGTCTACTCTGGAAAGAGTGCCATGGTGGTGAGCAAACCCCAAGCAGAGGAGTGTGGAAGGAAGGGGGAAGGTAGCTTAGAGATAAACACATGAAGGGAGGGGGTACTGAATGAAGCATGTGTAATTATAAGAGAAAGAAGCTGACAATGAGGGGTTATCATGTGCTGTCAGTGGCTGACTGATGTGATCCTACAGAAGTGACTCTGATACATTAAGAGAGACGGGTGTTCTCACTGGACCATGTAGTCAATGATTGACAGCACTTGTGTATCCCAAGTATTGTTCTTGCTATAGCTGCTTTTGGGGAAAGACTACAAAAGAAAGGCAGCATAACAAAAGAAATACAGTAATAAATAGTCTGTCACTACAGTGTAGAACTGCAAGACAATGCAGACGGGGACTCTGGGGGGAGGCTCATTATGCACATTCAGAAATTCTGGCAAATGGAAGTTCAAGAAATCTGTTCTGAAAAGGTTTCACAGTTCTCAGCTAAATTTGACTGCTTTACAATAGGTTACACTTCCAGTATCAAGAGAATGGCTTCTGTGAAGGGGTGTCTGCCATACAGAATTGTTGGTAAAAACTGCAATTTAATAGATTTAACCAGGAAATAAAAAGCTCCTGCCTTATAGTGCAGAGCATATAAAAAGCCAGTTTTTAAGCTGAAATCAGTAATGTTGTTTGACTAATATATTCTTAACGTGTGTATCTGCTCTTTGATCTGAATGAAGTATTTTCACTGGCTGCTTTCTCCCTGTCAATCTTAAGACGGTGGTAGACGAGTGGCTGGACAGCTATAAGCGGAGCCAAGAGGCGGGACTGCTGGTGCTCATCAACTTCATTGTTCAGTCCTGCGGATGCAAAGGTCAGAGGTTAAAAGACAGGCCAGAAGATGGGTAGTAGAGGGGGTGGGGGTGAAAGTTTTAGGGATTGAAATTTTGACTCAGTCATCAATAGCGTTTCTGCTAGTAACCCAATGATGCAATGTTGAGATGAGAAAACTGATATTTTGTAATGAGAATGAAAATGAGAGGAAATCGTGTAGATGAAATTATTACTAGGTGAAGTATTCTAAGTATTGTAATATTAGGTTCATCTGAGGGGGGGTCACTTAATTTCCAAATCTGGAACATTTCTTTATCCTTTAACTTTTTTCATGTCCAGGTGTTGTTACCAGAAAGATGTTTGACAGCATGCAAAATGCTGAGATCATCAGCACCCTAACCAAAGAGTTCAATGAGGTGAGGGAAAGGGGAAGAAAGCAGTTCAGTTGTAGTTTGGTTAAAATGTATTTAAAATATAAAGCTTGTTCCTACAGGAATGAAAGTTTGAATGTAGTTTGTAGTCTTTGTCTGTCTTCTCCCTACAAATCATCCTTCTGGAATTAGTTCAGAAACTTTAATAGCCTTCATGTCTCAAGAGATTGTGATCTGAAGGTTGGAGCGCAGCATGATGGAAAACTCTCATTAAAATTTAATGCTGATAAATGGACACATTAATGAGTTAATCACTTTGGTTTTCCACTGATGTAATTGTCATTAGCGGAACAAACCAGAAGTTTGTGCTTCAGATAACTACATGAAGCATAGAATAGGAAGCTTAAAGCTCTTTGCCTCTCTGCTTCCCCCCCTTTTCTTCCAGGATTCAGTGAACTACCCTCTGTGCACTCCAGGGCCCCAGCTGAAGCGTTTCAAAGCAGGCCTGTGTGAGTTTGCTAGGGTTCTTGTGCGCTCCTGTCGGAATAGCCGTGTTTATGATGAATACCTCTTCCCTTCCCTGCTGGCTCTACTCACCGGCCTCTCAGACTCCCAGGTCCGAGCCTTCAGACACACCAGTACCCTGCTTGGTGAGCGATCTGATTCATGTGTATAAAAAAAGAAAGGCATACAAACACTTATAACAGCATAGTTTTTAAACAGAACTCTTGCCATGATTAAGGAAAGGTAGTTCAGTGCAATTTACTTTTGTACTTGATACATAGAGTGCCTTTAATCTGCTAATGCTGTGTGTTAATTAATAGGTTTGTCTTGGGGAAAAAATAGGTAAAATAAAGCTTAGCAGCATATCAAAAATTAGGTTAGTCTGGGCAGGTTTGATTTTTGGTAAGAATATACTTGCGCTTTTGTACTTGTCAATAAAAAGTACATACACCTTCTGCAATAATATATTGTTTGAGAAGTAATTTATAGACTTTTCTATCTCCATGTTTTCCTCTGCTAGCCATAAAGTTGATGACCGGGTTGGTGGAAGTAGCTGTAGTAGTTTCTGTTCAGCTGCAGACCACCCAGCAGCAATACAACACGGAAAACAGCAAGAGGGCGCACGACAGAGCCTCCGACAGACTGGAGGAACTGCAGGCCACCATTAGAGAGGTGACACAAAGAAAAACAAAAGTTTAGAGACACAGCCACTTTTTCTTTAACACATAGGTCACAACATTAAAGCTGTGACATCTGCTTTAGGAAAAAAGTAATTGAAGAACATTTTTTGCAAATATCCCTTAAAATAATTAAAATTATTGGCATCACTACACCAACATTTTCTTCTCTTGTTGCCCAGGTTGTTTAATGGCTGTCATGTTTGAAATAGTTTGTATTTTACTAACAAAATATCCATTCTCTTCCGCTTATCCGATTTAAGTGCTTGCTGACGTTTCCTATCTTGCTCATGTTAATTTTTGAGTTGTGCAAGTACAGGGACAACAGGAAGTGCATGCTCTGTGAGGAATAGTAAAATATGTAAAGTAGCATTTATACAGTTTTTTGTGTCCATGTTAATCTGATAATCATCAGAGTTATCACCTTTCGCTCTATAAGGACTGGTCGTTGCTATTTATTCTGCCCACTTCAGCAAAAGATGGTTACCACAGCAGATCAATATACCGACAGTGTTGGAGTCCTGGTAGACTCATTTATTTAGTCTTTCTGTACAGTATGTGTGTGTCTGAGTGGCTCTATTTGATATTTGTGTGTTGTAGTTGCGAGAAAACAGAGAGGAGCTGTCCTCCATGATGAATGCCACTTTCCGTGGTGTGTTTGTGCATCGTTATCGGGACCAATTGCCTGAGATCCGGGGAGTGTGTATTGAAGAGTTGGGCCTTTGGTTGAAAATGGACCCTGAGGACTTCCTTAATGACGGATGTCTTAAATATCTGGGATGGACCATGCATGACAAGGTATACACACATAGAGAGGACAAAAAGTGTATGTCCACTGACTTTTGGAAGGGTGACTGCATGTAAGCACTGTTTGTCTGCAAATAGTTATAGCAAAGTCTAGGTGTTGTCTTGTCCTTTTTGACCATTCTATAAACAAATATGTATTTTAAGCTTAATTTCAGCTTAAAAAGTTGATTGTTTTTTTTCTCTGGTAAAGGGTGGGATATTAAAAACCCTGACAACTTCCTGTAATGTCATCCCTTTATTCACATTAAACAGCATCATTTGTCACTGAGTGAAACCAACAGTAGAGATGGAAGTAATTATATGTGAAATTCCTTTTTTTCCTCAATGAGAACCTTCAATTTTGGTATTCATGCTCGTGTAGACTTCCTACAGACGATACTATGGCAGAATATGTACAGAGAAAGGAAGACTCACATTTTCACAAAGAGAAATTCCACTATGTACAGGCTTGAGCACAAGTCTGTATTCAGGTTATAGAAAGAGTGTTACCATACTCTGTTTTCCTCGCCCTCAGCAAAGTCCAGTGCGTCTGCAGTGTGTGCGTGCCCTGCAGGGTCTGTACCAGGAGAAGGAATTCATTGGGCGCCTGGAGCTTTTCACCAGCAGATTTAAAGTGAGGCATCCCTCTGGATTGGACTCGGCCCATTTAATTCTTCTTGTCTCCCTCTTTTCTTTCTCCCCCTTGACTGTCTGCCTGTCTCAGCATCTGCTTTTAATCTATTGTTTCAGCTTTTTCTATTGTTTCTATTTTGTTGTCTGCCTATGTCTTCCCTCCCAGTATTTTGTGCCTCCTCCCTGTATTTTCTTCCCTTTTGAGGGTTTGTTTTTTTCCACCATTCCTGTTTGTTGTTATGGTTTCATCCTTTGTCTGGGCATATGTCTGGGTGCATTAATTGCTGCCAATTACTGATGGTTAATAAGCTCTTTTCAAACATATAAAAACCCTCCTAAGCCACATGTGCTGCAGCAGATAAATGGTATTTATGCCATGGCTTAGTGCCTAATGATGGGGCTCGTGTGTGTGCATGTATGTCTGTTGATGTGGGTGCATTATGCATATCTACTGAATGTCTGTTGGCATGATTGAACAGTATTCTGTTTATGTGCCACTGCATATCTAAATGTCTGTGTGTGTTTAGGAGAGAATTCTCAGCATGGTGCTGGACAAGGACCCAGACGTGGCAGTGGAAGTGGTCAATCTGCTGCTGCTGATCCAACAGTAAAGGGCTTTTTCTCTCTCGTCCCCATGCTTTGTTCTCATTATCTGAGGAAAAGTTGGAGCTCAAAGTATACAAAATATAGCACATTTTAATGCCGGAAGTGTATACTTTTGAGTTGCATCACAGAAAAGTCTTATCCAATTCTGTGATTCAGTCTTGTTTTCACACATTTAGCATTCGTTTAGAAGTCAGAATAAGAAACTTTAACACCCAGTTTCTTATTTTAAATATAAAGATGCTTACTCAACCAACATATGTGATGGTTCCACACAACTCCTGCAGTCTGCTTGGTCATGATTGCTGATGATTCATAGCATCAGTCGTGATCTAATGCTTGCCAACATCTCACACCTCTGACTGCAGTGAAATTAGATGTTTTTAGGGGAAATCAAAAAGATGAACAAAAATGAACTGAAACTGCTGGTTTTCGAAATGTTTGTCATCCACTTTATCTAGTGTATGTACCTCAGTCGATCAATACATTTTTATGTGTGTACTTGCAGGAGAACAGATGAAGGACTGGACGAAGAGGAGTGTGGCCACATTTATCCACTGGTTTACGCTTCACACCGAGGTCTGGCATCTGCAGCTGGTGGCTTCCTATACAGCAAGTACGCTTTAACCACACTTGGTCACATACATTTACAGAAGTGTAAATGTTGCTGTTTATTTATTTATTTATTGCATATTTTCCTTTGATTATCTTTTACAAAAATGTTCTAATTTTTGTTGAATTTACTAATTCATTACTGACCCTCAAAAATAAAGTGGAAATTCTATACAAACATGTAGTTTCATTTATAATTGAGTTTTTACCGTTGACCAATCTCATTTGCATAATTATGCCTGTATTTTTAGTTAATATTATGTAAAATGTTCTTGTTTTTTATTTTATGTGTATATGTTAGGCTGAAAAGTGTGATTACCAGTCACAGCCAGGAGAATGAGAAAGCCAACAATGCAGCCTTTTTTCAAATCCTCATCTCCTTCTACATCCAGAGTGAGGTAGTATTTCTTTCTCTCTATGCCCCCTCTCTTTCATTCTCCTCTGTTTGGAATTTAAGGCGATATGAAAGTACAAAAATGCAGAGCGGAGCCAAGAGGATGTTGGTTGGTCAAACTGTTAACCTTTCTGTGAACGCATCAGCTTTCTGGCAAGAGTTCATCATAGATTGACAAATGGTGACCCTAAACATCTGTCTAACATCAGGGAAACTAGTCTTGACCAGCGGAGACGCAGGAGGACATGCTTTAACTCTGACTTAATTTCAAATATAGAGACTATATAATACTTATTAACACACTGTAAAATTTTCTTATGAAAAAATTAATCCAACCATATTCTGCTGCTAGTCTGGGGGCAGCAGTCTCGGGGAGACGCCCAGAGCTTGCTGTCCACAGCCCACAGCCTCCAGCTCCTCTGGGGTGACACTGAGGCACTGAGACAGCCAAGAGATGTAATTGCTCCAGCTTGCCCTGGGTCTTGTATGGGGCTTCCTCCCAGTATAATGTCAAAAACACCTTTGCCAAATTGGCACCCAGGAGGCATCCTTATCAGATATCCAGACCACCTCACTTGGCTCCTTTGATGTGGAGTTTGATGTGGAGACACATGCTAAAAGATCCATTCTCCTAACAGTTCCATGAGCATGGGGCATATCTGGTGGACAGCCTTTGGCATGTGGCAGGATCTGAGCTGAGAGACTGGGAGACAATGACCACTTTCCTGCTACAAGATGATGGTGAGGAACAAGATAAAACTGTAAACACGACAAGAGTATGAGCCTAAGCACGTAGCCATTTTTCCCCAGCACCAATAAAAATGGCAAGTTAGTGATAGCTGCTCCTTTTTGTTCCTACTCTGTTTCTTCAACTGTCTGTTTTTGTGTTGTCAGAACTGATGTATGAGGAGGAGGGGGTGCTCATAGAGCTGATGATGTGTGCGATCAGACAGGCAGCACAGGCAACCCCACCTGTTGGGAGAACTCAGGGCAAAAAGGTGGTGACACATTCAAATGCAAGAATAATGCTGTGTGGCTTGTGTTTAACAGTGGAGGCTGTAAATGAAATATTTTATGACACATTTTGCACATTTTCTCCACTAAACAAATCTTGCCTGTGATTGATTGCTGAATGGTCATGTGGGATTAGAACCTCAGCATGAAGGATAAGAAAATCCAGGAACAAGACAAGAGACGCATCACAACACACTTCATCCCTTTACTGCCACAGCTGCTTGCCAAGGTTCATTTAAATACAAATATTCAGCTTTTGTTATTGTTGCTTTACATTTTTAAAGAAGAGTTTATGTTTATACTGACCTGCAGTACTCAGCGGATGCAAGGAACGTGAAACTGCTCCTCAAAGCTCCCCTGTACTTTGACCTGGAGATGTACAGCAGCGCTCAGTGGCTGGAAAAGGTAAGAGGACCAGAAATGTGTTTATTATTGTCAATATGTAATGAAATATATTTAGAAAGTATTTGTGCTTCTATAGTTTTTTTTCTCTTATTCAGTATCCAAGTTCGTTCACGCTCAATGTGAATTATATGGTAATAATATAAAGAAATCAGAGAAATTAAGCTCAATGGCTTAAAGAGAAAAAGAGGCTACCAATGCTCAAAGACAATTTTATTTCTTTTATTTTGGAGCTATTATTTTATGATTTAGCATCTTAATATTAATGCAAATATGATATTCCAATATTAGAGGAAAATGAACTGAAGCCTGTCAGGTCCAGTTAAACAGTGGCTGACTTTCAGGTCATGCCAGCTGTGAGTTTTAAGCTTGCCTGCAGTTAGAGATTTCCTCAGCCAGATGCTGAACCAGTGGTTCAGTTCAGTGTCCTTGAGTGGGAGGGCAAGCGATTTACCTTTAAATAATTACTATCCTAAGCGTTACATTCATATTCTACTTCTTCTGTTCAGCATTTGGACCTGCTGCTGTCCCAGGTATGTGGCATTGTGGAGAAGCACACAGAGGTCGCCGTACTGGAGGCTTGCGCCCACCTGGTCAGCGCTCTCAGCTCCGACTGCTACACCTTCTCCTCCCGCGCACAAATGGCATTCAGCCAGCTGTTTGATGTCCTTACCGATTGTTTCAGCACCTACGTAAATGACCTGCTCCAGGTTGGAGAGTGTGTCAGTGATGCTTGCATACCAGCAGATACATTTTATATTGTGCATGTGCATACTGTATACTTAAATGCACGTTTTGTTGAAATGTAATACATTATGTTTTCTTGTTTTTAATCCTGTTTTTTTTTGTTGTGAAACACTTTGTTATCCTGGTTTTGAAAGGTGCTAAATAAATACAAATTTAGTTATGTATATAAGACATACATACAGAAAATACATATAATAATGTATGTAAGTATGTATTATCTTACAAGGACAGATTCCTCAAGAAATCCTTAGTGACTCAGTCTTTCTAATATAGTTTAAAGGGGATGTACTGTGCTTATTTTTATGTCCATATTTTCATGTCTTGGACTAGAGTAGCTTTGCTTGATTCACTGTAAAATAATCTTAATTAAAAGCTTGTATTGGACCTCGTTGCTGCCCCTCAGTTCATCCTCGGTCAAGCCAATATAGCTAATTTGTCTCTCTTCCCTTTAAGCCGGCTTTGTTATGATTGGCTGCCCTTTGTAAACAGAAGGCTTGCAAAGCACGCGGGTGGGGGGTGGCATTTAAAGCAGTCTGAAAGCTGTGCTGTTTTAGAGGAATTATGTCAGTATGACTCATATGAAACATGTTTAATATCAGTTGTATTTATAAAAGAAAATAGATCAAAAACTTTACAAGAATTCAGTTTGGGTTTTTTTGTTGGATTGGTGTAGTATTGCATGAGTTTTATTTAGTTTTACTGAAATACTAATAATGTATGATGAAAACTGGAAACAAAAACTGAAATAATATCTATGTGGAACTATTATCTGTATCATTTTGTGTTTGTGACCTAGGGTATTGCAGATGATGATGACACATACAGTGGAGCCACTGCCTTAAAAAGGATTGCTGCCCTTAGCAGGTATGCTGTTATAATACATGCGACAATAGTGTTAAATAATTCTTACACAGATGTAACTGTATTGTGTGTGTGTGCATTATTTCCAGTGCTAAGGACCCGACTGCCTGGAAGCTGTTTGATTCCTGTCTTGAGCTGCTGAAGAGCCGGATGGAATCCAGAGAGCTTGATAAGGAGGTTTATGCCAATGTTTCATATTTGAGGGGGAGGATTGTGAATGCCATGACTATTGCAGTGCCATTTTATGAAAATAATAAGTAAAATGGGGAATGTAATGAATTTCTAGTTAACAAAACATGAATGTCATATGAATTGCAAGGCTAAAAGTTTGATCCCTTAATTCTCATGTCATGTTTTTAGGTTTTTGTACAGGAGTAGTTTAAGGAAAACATTTTATTCTAATTGAAGGTCAATTTTAACTCTCTTTTGTGTCATTTCAGCTGATGGTGCCGGCTATGAAGTGTGCAGCTTTTCACCTGATGTGGGCCAAAGTGAATGTGGTGAACTCCAAGCCAACTGAGGTGCTGGTCTCATGTTATAAAACCGCTGTTTGTCCTCCAACAAGGTTTCAAATGATCTGAATCTTTATTCTCAGATACACATTCGGTTATGGGTCCCGGTAGTGTCAGTCTACCTGCATGAAATAAGCTAATCTGCATGATTAATACTTTCATAATGGCTATCACATCACAGGCAGCCCTAGGCGACCGTGCTGGTGGCCTTCTTGTGTGATTGTTAAGCTTTTCTTGTCTGTGTTGTCGAACAATTCACCAGCTGCGCAGACAGCAGGCAATTAACGCAACAGTTTGTTAGAGTGCATCTGAGCCCACAGCGACACTCGGATATTTATTTCCCACCGCTTCACACTTTTTCTTATTGATTGTCTTCACGTGTTTCCTGTCTCATTCTTGCTTCTCTTTAGTTTCTGTTCTGTCTTTCTGAGCTCGTTTTCACTTTTTCTGCTGTTTTTCTCTCTCTCATTTTTTACACACACTGAGCATGTCATTATTACTCGTGCAGCCATTTGTGTTTTTCTCAACACTGTTCCAGAGAGAACACATCCAGATCCATTCCTCTCAATCAGTTATTTTCATTCCTTGTCTGTTCATGTTTTGATTGATGACTCACACAGCGTTTTCTCTTCCTGTGTGCACTTAAATTGTGTTTTCCCATTGGTATCACATTATTACTGTTACAGTGGTGGATGCTCATTCTAAACAAAGTTTCAAATAATGAGTTCAGCCAAAAGGATCATAACGGGAGAGGAGATAAGACGGCTTCTTGATTAACTGAGGGGCTGTAACAAGGCCTAGATAAAGATAAACAGGGATTTGTCTGTTTGTGCGTGTGTGTGTGTGTCACAGACTGCTTTGACATAGTTAACAAAGACAGGAGACTGGGAGTGTCAGATTCTACTTTTAAAACTCTGAAGATGTATCTTGAAGATTGTGTCACCAACAATTCAAAATGTAGAGATGCTACTTCTAGCAGGTGATTCCATGCTTGCCAAAAGCAAAAGTTTCCTGGGCCAAGTCTGGCAGGAGACGCGAATCTCTTGTGAGCTATAGCAGAAAGGGGCTATCCGAGCTACCTGCTGTGGCAACCCTGTGTGAATAAGGGAGCAGCCAAAATAATCTTATCACTTGAAGTGGTTTAATTAGGATTTCTGTTGTTGGTGTGTAGAAGGAGCTGAATTTCTAGGTTAGAAAACTAACTGCCCCAACCCTGCCAACACACACACACACACACGCCTTAGTAAGAAGATAAGAAAATATTTAATCTGTCTTCCTCTGTTATTGTGTGCCTCTCTCACTCCAGGCAGAACTGAGGCGCCTGAAGAAGGAGGTGCGGTCGTTCTGCAGAGTCTGTCAGGATTGTTTGTCTTTGAATCAGATAGATATCAGAGATCAAGTAAGAGATCTTTTTTGTCCTTCTTCTTCTCCTTCTTCTTCTTCTTCTTCTTTTTACAGTGCGCACCAATCCCATATGTGAAGTACTAGTGAAGCCATATCATTTTTTAACTAAAGGCAACTTTACACTTGGCTATCTGAGACAAAAATCCATCTTAGGATATCAGTCCAAACAACAGACCTAGATCACCCTGTGGGACATGACAAAACATAACTTGAAATAAAAGAGTTTGAAAATTACTGCGACTGATCAGTTATGGCAAAAAATCACAATAATTATTTGGTAATTACTCAGATTACAATTCTTCAAAACACTACGATCGTGAGTGCTATTGAACCTTTGTGTTTGTTGCTGCTGCTGGACTCCTTGAAGCCAAACTGTTTCCAAAGAGATGGACGGTAATTGTTTTATCTTGATTATTGTGGTTCCTTAATCATTGTTATTGATTTTAATCTTTGAATATTTACACCATCCTGTTTATACCAAAGTCTCAGTGAGATGTCCAGTGTCTGTAAACAAACCATGGAGAACATGGTATACAGTGATGCACAATATATTGGCCTGTGTGAAATTGTCAGGAAAAACACCTGCCCTGGTGGTATGGAGGTGAAAGGATTAAAAAGATTTGTGAGGCTTTGTTTGCAGTGATTTTTTTTTCAAAACCCATGAGCTGATAAAATTCATTTATTTACTTAAACCTCATTTCAGCAGATGATTGCAATGGAGTCTTATATTTAAAAACAAAAACAAAAACAAACCTTAGACCAGTTGGACTGTGATGTATAATAAATTTGGGCTTTTAAAAACAATCAAACTTTAGTGAAGAGCACAAAACACACTAAATAAGTTTTACTCAAACATGTTGGGGCTGTGTGTAATGATGGATGCAGCCACCATTGCATCACACTCAGGCTAGTAAAGTCCTGTGATGATGCCTTTGATGTTTTGAAACCAGAGACGATCTGTGACGTTGATGAGACTAAGGAATAAGGTAGTGCCACCCGAAAGTGCCACCTTTTGACTCTAGTTTAGCTCACCATTTACAAAATGAGTCGTGCTTGGCACATTTTTGTTACGTTTTTGTATTAAAACACAGATATATATGTTAATTTATCATGTTATTCTTTTAGTTGTCATCATATAAACAAACATGATCAGATTTATAGTCTATAATTTTCTTTACAAGCTAAATAGTTACTCATCAGTTTAATTTCGGAGTCATATAGAGCTCGGTCTTGATATTTGGATAACATAAATTCTGTCCTTCTCTTACAGGCATTTGAGCTGTTATGTGACTTGCTGTTGCTGTACAGTGTGGGTTCAGTCCGCTCCGAGCCCGCCCTCCAGGCACTGGCCCACCTGCCATCTGATTCTCTGCGGTCCGAGTTGGCCGCTTTCCTTCTGGACTACGTCTTCACTGACACCGAAGACGTCGAGCTCCATGGCATCCTGACACCAACTGAAAAATGTACGCCTACTCTCAATAAATGTTTGCATGAACTGTGATACTTTCCAGAAGCAATTTGTCGCTTTGTCAGCCAGTGTTGACAAAGTGACAACACTGTTAGCAGATGTCAGAATGAACTGAATAATGAAGGAGATGTAGTTTTTATTAGCTTGTACCATATTTTGGAAACTGCTTAGTTGTATCACTGCCTGTGGGTACAGTTTTTGATGTCTTGTTTTAAGTCTTCTTCTGTATCCACTTTCTGTTCCATATTTTATAATGTTCTGCCAAATATCCCTTTCATTCATGCTCTTATAGACCCCACAGCATGCTTTCCCTCTATCTCTGCATTTCTAAACGGTTAACTCCTCATTTCTGCCAACCTGGCTCTCCTCTTTAGCTGAGGACGAGGAGGAGATGAAGATGCGTCTTCTTCAGAAGAAGCGCAACCAACTTGCTGGGTACTGTAAGCTGGTCATCTACGGGGTGCTGGACCTAACTGCTGCCACAGATGTCTTCAAGCACTACAACAAGGTGGAGGGATTGTTGGGTTTTATCAGCCCAGCCTATCACATATGACCACAAACACATTATATTTACATATATTACAATTCTCACTGTTTCTGTATCACAGTCGTGCGTGAGTGTAGGCAAAATGTGTTAAAAGGTAAAGTCGTGACTTTAGTAATCTAATTGGAGATCAGTCGTTGGACCGACATTCTTTGGGGGAATTAATTGGGATAGAAAGACGGGAAGCAGATTCATAAAAAAGTAATAATGGAGAGGATGTGTAAGAGCGTGGAGGAGGGTGAGAAAATCTGTTTTAGAACCACCGAGGTGCTGGGAATGAGTCAGAGAGAACGGTTGCTAAAAGAGGCACAGGTAACTAGAACAGAGTGGGTCCGATTAATTTTTTTCAGACATTTATCAGAGCTGTTAATTAAATAGATTTGATGTTTTTCTGGTTTTTGGTTTGTTTGTTTGTTTTTCCGCTAGTATTCTAAGGACTTTGGTGACATCATCAAAGAGACTTTGAGCAAGAGCAAGCTCATCAACCCCGTGCAGAGCGCCAAGACTGTCTGTCTGAGTCTGCAGCAGGTGTGCACTTGCATGTCACTGTAATCTTTTGTATTTAGTGTAGAGGTTATCAAACTGTGCAGTGCGCCTCCCTGGCACAGTGTAGGAGGCTCACAGCGGGGGCACAGAAGGAGAGAGGTGAGATGAAAAGTGCATGCTGGTCTTCTAAAAACAACACAGTTATTAGTGTTTCAGTCAGCAGTAGGTACGTGATAGGTAGATGCTTTCAAACTCTTCAACTTGGGAGTCATAAATCAAACAATATTTAAGATTTGCTCTGACTTATCCAATTGAAGCATAACAGAGTTAGTTTTCTTCACTATAAAAATAGCCAGTTAACTGGTTTTGTATATTCGTGGGTACACTGCTGACTGGAACTGATATCACCTAATGGTTTTAATGGTTAAAAATTCCCACAGTTTGTATTACTGTTTATCATTTCATTTGTTACTTAAGCACATTACAGTAGTCTGATGATGATTTTCCCTCAGTTTTCATGTTAAAAAAATGTTTTTGTTGTTTTTTTATAAAACACCTACCTAAAGTATACAGGGCTCCATATCAGTGACATTTTTGTATGCAAGGACGAGTGAAGCACATTCTGAGTTGTTTTTCCAATTTAAATAACCAGCTGCACATATTTACTGTCTCTTAATTTGAAATTAAAACACATGTTCTTCATTTTCGTGGGTTATGTGGGAGTTCTCTTCTATAATTACAACCAGTACTTGAATTACTTAAAAGTTTGCAGCCTTAACTAACCAACACAGAATATTTGTTTGTGCATATCCAGATATATATCGTGCCTTTTATGCAACATGTCTGTGTGTGCTCAGCTGTTTGCAGAGATGCTCACGGAGCACCACAGCCGGCAGGATCTCACTGAGATTAGAGACTTGGCCAAGAGGCTTGCCATGAGCTTTGGCATTGATCTTCATCGTGTCCGCAAACCACTGGTGGCCCTGCACATGTCAGTAACACACGTTTCTCTTGACAAATGCATACAGTCCAACCTTACCATGACCTAGTTTACCTATTTATTTATTTTTTCTGTTTCTGTTTTTCTTTACTTCTATGGTAGCATTTTTAGAAGCGGCTACAGTTTCATAGAAAAACGCTACTTTATGGCAGAAATTATCTGTAATAATTAACTCAGAGCTAGTAAGAAATCATCAGATTTGAGGACTGTAAAGAGAAATTACAGTATTCGTCACACTGTGGTTGTTCATTTTGTGTTTCTCTTTATGTCAAGAGATTATGTTTGTGTTTGTCTTTCTTCTTTATCAGGGACGGCATACGTTTTGCATTTCGGGAGCCACAGGAGGGAGAGGAGCCAAATCCAAATGTGGCCTTCTTGGAGATCCTCAGCGAGTTCAGTTTTAAGTTACTGCAGCCGGACCGCGCCCAGCTGTGAGAAGCAAAAACACACAGACATGCTCAGTCGTAACACTGCACATGTATTTCTGTATGTTATACATATGGAGGAAAAAAATCTCACTTAGCAACAGTCTGAGAGAGAATACTTGTGATGTCATGAATCCACATGAATTATTATATTACAGGTAAAACAAAATAAAACAGTGTCTTCATTCTTGTTACATACTCGTTCCGTTGATCATATTATTCATTTAACTTAGATTCACAATTATTTGCTCAATTCCAGTGAAACTGAAACTGAAATGCAAACAAAGGTTTCCTCAGTCTTTGTCCCATCCCAATTCTCTGTCATCTCCTCCCAGAGCTGAGTTTCTGAAATCGGCATGTCCCAGTGCTGCCCTCTCCTGGCCGCCAGTCAAACTGTATCAGCGTTCTTTGGAAGCTCGCTCCACCTCTAAAGCCACTGAACAGGAGGGAGGTGACGAAGTCCCTTCTCATGACATGCCTGTAGTGAAACGCAGGAGGACCACAGCTCAGGGTGATGCACATGCTACACAAAACACTCTGCATGGATATACTCTACGTCATAGCAGAAATAATTATTTTTTAAAAATGCTTAGAAGTGGGAAGTCAATTTAATTAACCTTAATTTAATGGAAAATTCAGTCTTACCCTGTCTTATGGTCAGAGGGCGAGGGTGAGGAGAGGTATTCGATTGTTGGACATGATATATGCCAACGAAGTGCTCTTTAATCCTAAGAAGTGTCTCATTGTTATTTTCAGTATTAGCTACTATTTGCCAATGAGGCTATGTACAAATTGATAAACCATTAATCAACATGTGAACATTACCTCTGAAGTTACAGCGGTTTTATTAGAGACACGGCTGAGCGTTTTGCATTTTGCATAATTTAAAAAAGTTTAAATTTGTTCAGTGTTGAACGGCAGAAATTAGGTTTTCTTTTCAGAAGTAAGTAAAACGGAAAAAAAAAAATGTCGGCCGACAGCGCTGTAGACAACGGTAGACTTGTGCGTAACAAGCAAGCGAATAATGAAGAAAACAGATTTTTAGAGGGGAAACTGTTCTTGAAGTACAGAGAGAGAGAGAGAGAGAGCTGTGCACCGTGGTCGAGTGAATACATGACGATGTTTATGTGAAGTGTAGTTTGGATCTTCTTTTGCTGCTGGTTCGGTCAATATTGTTTGGAGAGACATCAAACTAACAGCTTTAGAATCGGCGCATAAAGGGCGTAAACACAAAGCGCAGACCCGCCGACAGATCAGAATCAGTGAGCTGTCGGCTTTCAGCCCCGACCGTGAGAAAGGCGACATCTCACTGATTCTGATCCGCGGGTTGCGCTGTGTGTTTAAGTCTTTGTCCTGCTGTCATTTACTGTCTTAGCTGTTTGGTGGTTGTTGAAATTTTGTGAGATTTCACCAGAGATTCTGGCATTTCGGGCAAAATAAATTTATATTAAAAATCGATTCAGGATTTTAATGAATCGATTTTACGTTATCCAAGCCAGAATCGATTTTAATCGATAAATCGATTATAAAAACCTACCCCTAGTGGACAGCTAGCTAGTTCGCCCCATGTAACTGGATATGTGGAAGAAAATGGATTGATTAATATTTGGGGCCATTCAGAGGACAAGTGACCCAAATGTCAGGACAAAGCAGCTATTTCAACCCAAATTGTGAAATCACACAATCGATGTGATGGGCGATCGTGGCTCAAGAGTTGGGAGTTCGCCTTGTAATCGGAAGGTTGCCGGTTCGAGCCCCAGCTTGGACAGTCTCGGTCGTTGTGTCCTTGGGCAAGACACTTCACCCGTTGCCTACTGGTGGTGGTCAGAGGGCCCAGTGGCGCCAGTGTCCGGCAGCCTCGCCTCTGTCAGTGCGCCCCAGGGTGGCTGTGGCTACAATGTAGCTGCCATCACTAGTGTGTGAATGGGTGGATGACTGGATATGTAAAGCGCTTTGGGGTCCGTAGGGACTAGTAAAGCGCTATATAAATACAGGCCATTTACCATCATTTATCATAATCAGTTATAATAACAAGAATATTATTCTTTTTCTTTTTAGCACATGATCCATGTGTCCATTATTTTCTTTCTGTTGTTGGTTTGGGTTGGGTGGTAACTTATGGAGTTGATCTGAATTTGAGTCCAGGAATTGCTGTAATGACTCGGTACCATTAAGAGAAACAGTGCAAAACTGTCATAGTTACAAGTCATAGTTGTTCAAAATACAGTGATGTAACATTAATAGCATTCTTCACATTTCGAAAGCCTTAAAAACATTT
Organism: Neolamprologus multifasciatus; assembly: GCF_963576455.1. NCBI lineage: Eukaryota > Metazoa > Chordata > Actinopteri > Cichliformes > Cichlidae > Neolamprologus > Neolamprologus multifasciatus. The sequence goes on along the minus strand of NC_140440.1, from coordinate 36,680,534 downwards.
ATTCTTTGGTATTTTTACTTCACATGTACAGTTGTGTTTGGGAATCTGCTGAATTCTGCAGGAAGCAAATTTGTTACTTTACCTTGTCAATTAAAGCGTCATCATCTTTGTGTGGTGACTTGTCTCTCCTGCAGGTTCAGCGTCCACCACCAGAGGATCCTGGTTGGACAACAGCAGCATCCAGAGCAGCCTGCACACCCCAGCCCTCACCTCCACTGTCCAGAAGCAGCCCGCCAAGCGGATTGCATCCAGGAAACCAAGACCCGTGGAGTCGGATATCAGCAGCACCTTAACTGAGCCGGAGTCAGAGGATGAGTTCTCCTCAGGGTAAGTAAAATTTTATGATCAGCATGTCTGCCTCTGATTCGAGCATTTGTAAATTACTGCCATGGGTCAGATGATTTCATGTCAGTACCTTTCTTTTCCGTGTGCTGTATTACTGGTCAAAAGGGCAATCAGCAAAAGAAGGAAGATTAAAGCTCCTGTGGAGTTTTGCTTATGATGAAACAAATTTAATTTCCCCTGTGTATTAAGGCATAATCATAGACACAGAATACAGCAGGTAGACAGTGAAGTTGGAAAATTGTCTTCTGCTGCTCTCCAGGTTACAAATGCGAAAAGTGAATCTCAACAAAAGACGGCTGGCTTCCTCCAGCAAGAACACCCCCTCTCCAAGGCAGCAAGACCTGAACTCCCACCTCAACTTGTAAGACTGATTTTTAGACTGTTTAATACTTACTATTAAATTGTGAATATGTTTCATTTTACAAAAGCTATTTTCAACCAGAAATAATCACAGAGTGGATCTGTGTGTGTTTCGTAGGCTTTCCCTGATTGAAGACAACATCTCAGAAAGAGATGAGGACGAGATTGAAGATTATCACAGTGACTCTGACACTGGATACACACTGGTAAGAACAAAAAAACCCCAAATACATCATATTTACTCTACTTTCTCTTAGGGCTGCACGATTTTGCATAAAATGAGAATCACGATTTTTTGGCTTAGAATTGAGATCACGATTCTCTCACGATTTTCTTTTCCGGTATAAATATTTATTGCGCTTATTAACTGCACGTCAACTTCGTAACAGTTGAGACTGAACATAAAAACAATAAATAAACATAAAAACAACAAATGTCTCACATTTTGTTGTTGCCGCAAAATGTTGTACTGCTTGAAATTCCGTCTCCACCGTTGCTCGACGCTGCGTGTATAGAGCAGGTAGTGCAACAATAGAAAAATAGTTGCGGGACGGCACTGTGTAGCGTTTGTCTAGGGTGTTGATCAATTTCCTAAATCCCTCGTTTTGCACAGTGTAGATGGAGCCATATCTTTGGTCAGGTGATAAGTGATAGCCTCCGTAATTTCTTTGTGCCTGCGGGAGTTCGACGTGTATAGGGAAGCGCTGTATAAGGTTCCTGTTATTGATGTTTGGGTGGTTGACCGGGACGGATTTTCTCCTGTCACTTCCTCGTCATCCCTGACGTGCTCTCCGTTGTTTTTTTCCTGCCAATTTTAGCAGCCAGCTTCTGTATCACGTGGTATAAGGCTCTGCCCTCGTCATTTGTTGAGCAGGAAGAGTGAGCGCTTGTTTTCATGCAGATTACGTCCCGGATCAAAATGCGGTACAATTGCCGTCATCATATTTTTAAATTTTTTTTAAATCGTTGTCATTTGGAAATGAGATCGCACATAAGTATGAATTGAGATCGCGATTTTCTAACGATTAATCGTGCAGCCCTACTTTCTCTCATGACTGTGTAATCTGTTTTAACAGCACCTGGTCAGCTAAGGTACAAATGAATTAATTCTTTAAAAGGAACATATACTTGTCACCACAAATTCATTTTGGTCCTTCAGTGACCACAGTTGTAGGATCTGTGCAGAGAAAAAAATATGTACAAAGCTATTTATAATGAGAGGAAAAGAAGCACATGTGTGATGTTTTGAACTTTGCTTCTAGTGCTATATTTATACCCTTTGAATACAAATATGTTACATAAACCTAAATCTAGATTAAGTACAACATACCTTGAAAACTAAAACTTGTTTGCTTGCAGCCTTCCACACGTCACACCTCACTGAGTGTCCTTGACGAGCTCTTTGACTGAGGTTAGCAGTGGATCATCTGTTCAGGACTTCTACAGTTTCAGTGTGACGAATATTAAGAGTCTTCTGTTCTTCTGAATGACGGCAAGTTCACCTGTCAGACCTGTTTTTGTCTCTTAATTTTGTTGTTGATTGGGAAGTCTGGAATTAGAAGCTGTTCTGATGTATTAATAGGAATGTTTTGAAAATAACGATGTTCAGAATAAATGTTTCACTAAAGTTGGACTTGGTTCCTCTGTCTTTCCTCAGCTCTTACGAGTTTCACATTTTTCAAAATAGCCTTCACTGTTCACATCGCAGTTTGTTTTTGTTTTTTGTTGAACACCTTAATGTATATTAAAGATGCCTGATTTTACAAAGCAATACTAAAAGTAAGGCATTACAATGTATTGTTTTAAAAATGAACAAACTCAAAATGTTATTTAGATACACTGGGGCACTACTAGTTATTCCTGTTTGTAATGTGTGATTTGTTTGCTTTATTTCTAGGTCAAAAAAAACAAGATCAAAATGAGTAGACACTATAGTAAATCAATGAATTCCGAGGGTATCCTTTGTAAAAGATTAATAAAACTAACAACATGCACAAAGTAACACATATTGCTTTGTAGTGAATTACACCATGAAGCAGAAGGAGCTTAGAAAAATAAGTGGAAGGAGTCAAGATATACGGTGGTATTTTACAGTGATCAAAAACCTTAAGAATCAGCTTTAGGTTTTCTCTATTTAATTAATCAAAACTTGAGGTTATTTATCTAGAAATTTTGACTTTCTCTGAAATGGCTTTAAAGTACTTGTCTGTCTTCCTCCCCTCACCCTCAACTGTTGTGATAAAATGCTAATTTATATAACTACTGTTGTGATTCAGCACTGTATAAAGAAAATTAATTGGGGGGGGGGGGGGGTGATTAGTAGGCGTCTCAAAATTTAGTCCTAGTTGTAAGTAACTTAAAGTTGAGCTGCTCAATAAGTCAAAGTTTTAAGACTCATCAAAATGTTGACTTGGCTATGACAGGCACTTTTAAGTCACAAACAAGCTTCCATACAATCTAATGCCAATTAAAATGTGCGACATTTTCATTATATCTCCTTATGTGAGAAAATGTCAGAAAAATATTTGCTATATAACATGTATGTTATAAAATGGGGAAATACAGCTGTAAATCATGACATTATGTTGGGTTCATTCGTTCCACGCTCACCCTGTTGACACTGGGTTGCGCATGAATCCAATCATCGCATTTCGCGCCATTCCTGACAAACGGGGCGGAAATTCGCACAGTCAGGTGACACCAGACTGCCCGCAGTTTTCGCGCCACCACCGAATCCCGCCTCTCCCCGCCGAAAGAAGCGACTCTATTGGCTGAGGGAGACGTCAGACTCGCGCCACTTCTTGTACCGAGATAGGGGAGAAGCGCTGGCTGCAAGTGAATAAGTGTCCGGTGTTAGTGAAATTTTTTTTTAAAAAGACCGAGCTTTGAGATAAACTGCGTTTCCCCCATCGCGTTTTTGGAAGTAAGTTATCTTAACTGAAGCTCAATACCTGCAATCATGGCTCGCAAGGATTACGAAGCAGAGAAAGGTAATATTTCATCTTTAACGTCATGGCAGCAACAGGTTGGCCCGTTTTAGTCAACTTTTTACCAAATGACTTCTAAAATCCCACACGAAACCTTGGTGAACGTATATCACGGGGTGTACTGGCTATGAAGTTGGGTATAATATAAAATCTGATTTATGTGTGCGAAAGCGCAACATTACCTCTTCATTTCATTACTAACTCAACTTTAAAGAAAACAATGATAGAAAATAAATGAGTGCTTGCACATGGTGTCAAGAAACCCGCGACACACGGGAGCAGTATTAAAAATAAGTTGCACAAACTTGTGTGAACATTAGCTATCCTCTTGATAACGACTTCGGTACTGTGTGTGTGTGTGCGTGCGCGCGACTGACAGAGGCTGTTGGCTCCACGGTGACCCGGATGGATCCTTAAACAAAGGAGCAGGCGCCACTGTGCAGCAGCAAGCACATGTCTCAACAGTTACACGAGCTGTTCGACTAAAGATAATCATTAATGTCGCGAAGTTTTTCATTTTTAATGTGTAACATTTAAAGTCAAAGATAAAGCACTAGGCTGAAAAGTTGATCATCGTTTCAGATAACTTTATAAAGGCCACTCAAATGCTAGCTAAGTTCATATCAAACGCGAGCGCAACCTTAACATTTAATGGTACACAATGGCAGTAAGTTAACCCCTACTTCGCTTTTTAATAACTGAATTTTATAATGTCCACATTTAGAGTTTAGTTGAGGTGTTTAAACGTCTTGAAATCGGGTTAACTAATAACCGCTAGCGAGCGAGCTAGCAAAGCACCCCGTTAGCTGCTGTCAGTTAACCTGTTAACGTGCTGTTCTGTGTTTAGCACGTTTACGCCGAGGGTCAGAATATGTATATATATTTCTAAAAGCGTAAGAAGACGCTAAATGATTGTTTACTTTGGGTAAACAAACTTTATTTCTGTTACACAAACATCTAAAAGGGCAGGGATTTACTAATAATCGACCATTATAACAACACCATCAACGTTACGTTAAGTTTAAATTTGCAGCGGTGCTTGAGTCACTCTGTGAAGTCCGAGTAAACTTCACAAACACCCGAGTCATCTTTCGCAGAATCTAACCGACCGCTTAAAGGCTGAAGTTTGTGGTGCATGAACCATCGATAGCATTAAGAAAGCTACTCGCCACCGCCAAGAGATTAAGAGCAATAAGCTCGCAGTGATGGGGCTGCCTGCGCCTTGTGTTCAGTACACCCCGGCTAACCCTAGGCTAACATTAGAAGATGGCTGGCTGTGGTTTGAAAACAACAGCCGGGACTGTTTTTAAGAGCGGAGGGATGGCGGAGGGATACCGTGAGTGACTGGGCACAAAAAGCCATGTGCTGCTTTGTTTACAATAACATCCTCGAAGAGAGAAATAAAAAAGCAGAGGTGCGGATTTGCTGCTACCGCGTCAAAGTAAGTGGAGTATTTTATTTATCACGACCAAGAGTAGTTTCGTTCCTCGAAGCGCTGAATTAAATATTGTTAACAGTTGTGGCTCTTTCGAGAAGTGGGGGGATATTTTCAACAACAAAAAAAATGGACACTGAACTGAGCGCGCCTGTTGTTGTATTTACATTATTGCCCAGAAGCTATCTGCTGCGTGTCGCCAGTTATTTCGCTCTAAAACTATTATGTGGAAACGTCAGAGCGGAATTGGCTTCATGTAACACATCAGTGGCAGTTTGTGCTTTACTGTAAGGCAGTAGTGACTCATCGAGATTACAGGATGCCATGTTACTCAACAAAGGGGGTCGTCGCAGGACAACAAATTAGCTCACACTGTGTAGGCCCATTGCCGGTGGTGTTAATCAACAATTTAAACAGATTTTAAGCTCAGAAATAAGATTTATTGTTTAAAGGGAACTAAAGTAAACAGCCTTTTCTTTGTGTGTGTGTGTGTGTGTGGCTAACAAACAATCTCCACCTAGTGTTTGCTGCATGTGGCCTGTCTGGGTTTTTTTGTTTTTTTTTTGTTTTCTCATCTCCCTCCTGTTAAATTGTACTGAAGGTATTTTTTGGTTGTTTTGCAGAAAAATGCAAAAGGTTCCTGCAGGAATTTTACACAGAGGATGACAACGGGAAGAAGCTGTTCAAGTATGGAGCCCAACTTGTGAGTATACTACAGAAATAATGAGTATAGATTTAGTTTTCAGAGTTGGTTCATTGCAGATTTTTGATATTATTGCACTTAAAAGAAAAAGTACAAATCTGGTGTGCTAATGAGCGCTGATGCTTCACTGGTCAGTGAATAAAACATTTTAGCTACACTGTTCTTTGACACCATTTGTTGTCTTTACAAGCAGAAATGTATGATTTGACAAAATCATAAATGTAAATGTTTATTTGAACTAGTTATTTTTGTTATAAGAAGAATAGTTTTGGGTGGATTGCATTAAAATGTAAACGTGAAAGCAAAACTAAATGGCTCTTAATCAAGCTTCCATGTGAAAGATGGAAAAGGCTCTTACCTATTTACAAAATGTGTAATTCCCTTTTTGCTTCTAAATGTAGATGAAGGTGTGTTTGGCGTTAGTAGTAGCTGCAAAGATGGTTGTGTAATTGTTGGGTGATCATCTAATTAATTGCCTGCGTACAGGTGGCGCTGGCCCACAGGGAGCAGGTGGCTCTCTTTGTGGATCTGGATGATGTGGCTGAAGAAGACCCCGAGCTGGTCGAGAGCATCTGTGAGAATGCTAAACGTTACACAGCGCTGTTTGCTGATGCTGTCCACGAACTGCTGCCAGAGTACAAGGAAAGAGATGTATGTTGATCAGTTTAAGAAGTGCCAAAAATGAATTGCTATTGTGATTTTTGCCCAGGATTAATGCGTCTATTTTTTTATTTTATATTTTATTAAATACATAGATTATTGCCAAAGATTCTCTGGATGTGTACATTGAGCACAGGCTGATGATGGAACAAAGGGGTCGTGACCCTGCAGATACAAGAGACCCTCGTAATCAATACCCGCCTGAACTCATGAGGAGATTGTAAGTTGAATCGGATTCAGAGCTGAGCTTTTACTGCATGTCTTTGTCCTTTGATTATCCAACTGTGAACTTCTTCCCACAGCGAGCTTTACTTTAAAGCTCCAAGCACCTCTAAACCCAAAGTGGTGCGTGATATTCGAGCCGACAGCATCGGTCACCTGGTTGCAGTTCGGGGTATTGTGACCCGAGCGACTGAGGTCAAACCGATGATGGCCGTGGCTACATACACATGTGACCAGTGTGGCGCTGAGACCTACCAACCAGTAAGACGGTTTTTAATCATCTATACATTTATATGCTTTCACAGGAACAAAGTTTTTCATCGTATCCTCTCGTTTTCCTTCAGATCCAGTCTCCTTCCTTCATGCCGCTTGTTATGTGTCCCAGCCAAGAGTGTGTCACCAACAAATCTGGAGGGCGACTGTACTTGCAGACGAGAGGCTCCAAATTCATCAAGTTCCAGGAACTACGTATTCAGGAACACGTAAGGAACTCCCAAACTTGTTATGTTTGTATTCGGTTGTTTTGGTTTACATTAGCTCACAAGTTTTGTCTGGAATTACACAGAGTGACCAAGTACCTGTTGGAAACATCCCAAGGAGCATGACGGTGTACGTGCGTGGCGAAAACACACGTCTTGCCCAGCCAGGAGACCACGTAGCCATCACAGGAATCTTCCTCCCTCTGCTGCGCACAGGCTTCAGTCAGGCTGTTCAGGTATAATCTGCTTGTCAAAGTACACACGGGCTACTGCAATAATCTCCTCTCCAGAAAGACACTGAAATGTATTGTGGTTTTGCTCTTTTCAGGGTCTCCTGTCAGAAACCTATCTGGAGTGTCACAGCATTACACTCATGAACAAGACTGAGGATGATGAACTCGGTAACGAGGAGCTGACCGATGAGGAGTTGCGAAGCATCACAGGTCTGTTTGTTGGACATCACTACAATAGGAACACATAAACTGAGACCTTGGTCTTTAGTGTCTGGGGTGAATATTTTTCTTTATAGATGAAGGATTTTATGAGAAGCTAGCTGGCTCCATAGCGCCAGAGATCTATGGACATGAAGATGTGAAGAAGGCTTTGCTGCTCTTGCTGGTTGGAGGAGTGGAACAGGCTCCCAAAGGCATGAAGATCAGAGGTGAGGACAAACGCAAACAAGATTATAACAGCAGAATCCTTTTCTTCTGTTTCATCATATTGGAACATAGCTTTCTAATACTAATTTTAATGTATAATTTTAATATAATTTATGCTCCTTTATCACGCTGGCACAAGACCAAACTTTTTTATTCCATAGGTACATTTCTTTGAAGTTGTTTTTCCTCAGTAAATGTTGTAATCACTGCAGTGCTCTTACTCCGTTGTCTCTTCTTCCTCAAGGCAACATTAATATCTGCCTGATGGGAGATCCAGGAGTCGCCAAGTCCCAGCTGCTGTCCTACATCGATCGTCTGGCTCCTCGAAGTGAGTCCTGTTTGTTGTCCCCTATCTGGTATAATGCTTTATCTAGTATGCCGTTTACTGTCCATTAGGTCCTACACTGTGACGTCTTAACTTCTGGTAGTTTGACTAGAGCACTGGCTTTTTGTGTTTTAATGCAAAGTTTTGAATGCCAACAGCCTGTCATATCTAAATTGGAAGTTTTATTCTGAGTGAAGCTTGAAGTATTAGCCGTTTGATCAACAGCTAATTGTAGCTTGTTCCCTGTCTGCTGTTCAGGCCAGTACACAACAGGTCGTGGTTCATCTGGGGTCGGTCTGACTGCGGCAGTGATGCGTGACCCCCTAACCGGTGAGATGACTCTAGAAGGAGGAGCCTTAGTTCTGGCTGACCTGGGCATCTGCTGCATTGATGAGTTTGATAAGATGGCGGATGCAGATCGAACCGCCATCCATGAAGTCATGGAACAACAGACCATCTCCATTGCTAAGGTATCCTTAATTACTGCCAGTACTCTTTATTAGGGGAACTATCTGGAAAAATTCAATGCCTGTTTAACATCCACACAAGTTTTTTTTTTTTAATCTCCCTTCCAGGCTGGCATCATGACCTCCCTCAACGCCCGTTGCTCTATTCTAGCAGCAGCTAACCCCGCCTATGGCCGCTACAATCCCCGGAAGAGCATCGAGCAGAACATTCAGCTGCCAGCTGCTCTGCTCTCCCGTTTCGACTTGCTGTGGCTCATCCAGGACAAACCGGATGCTGATGCTGACCTGCGTCTGGCCCAGCACATCACCTACGTGCACCAGCACTCCCGCCAACCGCCCACACACTTCACCCCTATTGACATGAAACTGATGAGGTGAGAATTTGCATGTTTAAAAATGAACACATGAAGGTTGTTGTAGCTCAGAATATGCTTCAAATAGGTCTGCGTAATAGGCAATATTAACTAATGATAAATCTCATTTCCATCAGGCGTTATATATCTCTGTGCAAGAAGCGGCAGCCTGTGGTGCCCGAATCACTGGCCGATTACATCACTGCTGCTTACGTGGAAATGAGAAAAGAGGCTCGGGTCAGCAAAGACACCACCTTCACCTCCGCTCGTACCCTCCTCTCCATCCTGCGCCTCTCCACTGCACTGGTAAGAATTCCACATCCACTTGAGTAGTAGTGGGTGGCTGGAAACATTTAGAGGCCAATCTCACTGAACTCCTGCAGGAGGGTTATAATTTTGTCAGACATTTGTTTTAAGAAGTGAAACAGGGTTACATTTGTTCTTGTTTTTCATCAAACTCCAGTGGAACTTACATTTGCAGAAAAGTGTCGTATGGGGTTCGGTTGCATTACTTCTGTGGAGCTTTTAATGGAATTAAATTGTCTTGATCGATCGTCCAGTGTGGGATAAAGTGCTTACAGTGCAGGTAGTGATGATAATCTGGCCTACTGCATTGTGAGCACTTCTTTCCCACGCTGGACAAAAATCTCTGACTGCCAAAACCAGTCCCAGTAGCAAAAACGCTACACCCACTCACAACATGAATATTATTAAAAAAGCTTGAATTAAGTCTGTCTTGTATCATCTCTGCCTCTGGTTGTCAAAAGTGCTGTTTGTGCAGGTAGCAGTCATCCACCTACTGCAAAACCAGCACTTCAGGTTAACAGGTAGGCAATGTGCTGCACACAGATGTCCACAAGGGGGCAAAACACAGCCACAAGCAGTATTGGTGCCACAGCTGCACATCAGCTTATTTGTGTGTTTTCAGATGACTCATTTGGTATTTTCCTCTTCATGACCACGACGGAGCTGCTTTAATGTCTTTGCTGATCCTGGCCAGCTTTGCAGGGTGGGCAGTCAGCCTGTGTGCATAAGGACCAGCTGTGCAAACCCATGCAAAACTGACCATGGCCAGGACTGTCATCAGTGTGTTCTACAAAAAACCCAAATTGATCATAACAGTATTCAGATGGCATCTTTTGTGTGGTGTTTTGATTTCATGCTATAGAGAGACTAGCTGGTGTTGAGAGGCGGAGACTTGGGCAATTGCCGGGCATCCCAGAGGGCATTGCACTTGTCTCGGTCTGACAGTGCCGGCACAGCGCAGCCTAAGTTGAGATGGATATTGTAGGATTATTTTTAACTCTTATTCGTGCATTCACTCAAACTACAGTCTCAGTCTTATCTTCACCTTTAACTCCCTACTTCAGGCTCGACTTCGCATGATGGACACCGTAGAGAAGGAAGATGTAAACGAGGCCATGAGGCTGATGGAGATGTCCAAGTATTCATTACAGGCTGACAAATCCAGCACCACAAGGTTAGAGCTAAAAACCAGGCCTGTTTTTTAAATATGGCTTTCAGTGAGCTCAGACTAACATGACCGGATGTCATCTGATTCAGAGCTGTTTTATGAGTTTCTTGCATGTCCTGAAGGAAGCTGTAAAACTTGCTTGATTTTTATGGAGCTCTGTTCACACGACAGCATGTTCAAAACGGGCAGGAAATGTAGTTTGTGCATTTGTACGTGTACATGTAGTATGTTTACATGCCTTACTTTGTGCCATTTTTGAGTAGGTTTATTCAAAATTCCTTGAGGCTTTAAAGTTAACTTTTTTTAAATGTCTGCTTTCTCATCTGCAGGACGCAGCGACCGGCTGACGTCATCTTCTCTCTGGTGCGCGAGCTCGCCGCAGAGGGCCGTGGAGCCGGTGGGTTGGTTCGCATGGCTGAAGCAGAGCAACGTTGCGTCTCTCGTGGCTTCACGCCCGCCCAGTTCCAGGAGGCCTTGGAGGAGTACGAAGAGCTGAACGTGTGGCAGGTCAACCAGGCCCGCACGCGCATCACTTTCGTCTGAACAACTCGGGACACGCCTTCATGCACATTTTGTTTCAGTCACCTGAGGGAGGGTGGGGGACTCTTTGTTGTGGGTTTTCTACAGACTTGTAATGAGGTTAAGCATTTTGTAAGTCCAGCAGATGGAATATTCTTTTTAAATATGACTATTATTGCAAGAATTCCAGCTAATGGAAACCCAGAACTCCAGAAGAATTCTGTTAACAGTACCTTGCTTGTAAATATGTATGTCAGAAGTTAGTATTGTGAAGTATTTCCTGTGGTTTAGCTGCAAGCATCCGTTTAACATTGAGCATTTCTGTACATTTTATACTTGATGATGCAAATCAGACAAATTTATATTGAGCCTTGTATTGTGAGAGTTAAAATAAAATGATGGTTCAATACTCTGCCTGGTGCCGAGTCTTGTGTGCACATAATGTGGGATGAAGAAATGTGTATGAACACCTGGTTTCACAGTGGGGACGCCTCGCTAATCCTTTGAGTAACGCCTGCCCACAAAACATACAGGTCTGCAAGTAACAATTTTCATGTTGAAAGACAAAACCTGCACAACTTTGGGTTTGTGAGTCACTGAACCAAAGATTTCAAAAGGCTTGGATATTCAGAAAAGGCAACAAATGTTTAATGCTGCCAAATCTAGCTTTCCAAACCGCAAGCTTCCAGCTGTATAATGAATGATCCTGTAACCCACTAACACATTGTATACACTGTCTCGGTAGAGTAACTAGTAATCATGTGTCACCTAGATGTTTTGGTCTACTGATGACATGTATCTAAATAATTGCATCTAATACAGCAAGAAGCTAAAACAATGTAAACTTGGAAATTAACATTTTCATCATGGACATTATTCACAATCTATCACATTTAACATCGTTATGATTGGGGAATGTGGGAGAATAACATTAAACTGACCAGTGTGTGTTATTGCATGTTTAGCATGACGGCCTTCAGTAAGAATGCAGTCTGAATATTGAACATGCCGAGACAAAAAAGGCGGCTTTTTCTGTAGATAGCTGTCCTGTGTTCAAAAAGCAGATGTTCACTGGGTAAAAATAACAACCTTTAGAAACCGGTGGTGTTTCAGAAATCTGTGAAGTCTCATTATGAATGTATGTTTAAGGCAACATGGGTTGTCATCTATGTTTTTTGTAAGCTTATCTGGCATGGATATTGTGTTAGTAGGCAGCATTTTCACTACGGTTGCAGTTGCCCCAGCAGGTGATGCTTCACTTCCAGACTTAATGGGGAGTTTCCATTTGAAGTCTGTTTTGTTTTATGGCTTTGCTGCAAAAGTCCTGAGGCTTTCTGTTCTTAATTGGCGCCAAAGGCCCCACATTAAAGTGTATTAAAAGGAAGGTGGAGACAAGATTTTGGTCTCAAAGTCGGTAGAGTCCGATTGGATAGAAGATAATGTTACAGGGTAACCGATGCAGAGATGTGTATTTAACCCACTCGGCCTTGTTCAGACCAGTGAAGACTGCCTCCCGAGTCAGGTGAGTAAAACGGGCAGATGTGTTTTCTTTACAATATTGGGTCGTGCAATAAGAAGCAAAAATATAATTTGAATTAATAAAGTTATTAATTGCAAGCCACATTTATATTCTACAGTCTATATTAATCTTTGCGTTTAGAGCATCAGATTGCAGAACAGTTTTACCTGAAGACATATTTTTATGTCTTACAATTGAATTTTGGTATTAGACACATACCTTTGTTAAATGTGTGGATGTGAAATGTAATTGATTCAGAGTTATTTTGTACGAACTAACAGTTTTCCTCAAAATGATCATTTCCTTTTCTTCATGATCACAGAGGTTCAAGATGATTTCTTCATCGTGTTTGGCGGGGGCACTCTTCTGTCTTGTGTTTCTCCCAGGTCTGCTCTGCTTCTTTTACTTCACAATGTCACAGGTTCACCTCTCAAAAACAATCAAAATCAACATCCGCAAATGATTTTTCATCCTCTTTCAGGCCTGCTGGAGGCCAAATCTTTGTTGAATGCCATAAAGCAGGAACGTAAGTTAAAAAAGAACAATCTTCTGAGCCTTTATGCAGCGGTGCTGTTTTTCCAACTGTTTTTGAGAGACTCAGCTTCATCCCCTCTTTTTACAGAGATGGTCCCTGTAGGCGATGTTAGCATTGATGCAGAGAAAGCAAATGATTTTCTGACTCACTCCAGACCAAAGCGTAATGCGGACCCTCGGTGGTACAGAGGAAACCCAGACTTCCAGGCTTACTACAAATACTACAGCAGCATCGGACACACTGAGGGGGTAAGAAACACTTTGGGCTTCCTGGGGTAGCCCAGATATTCACCGTCTATATGAGCACCTCAGAATGTGTCACTGTGTGTTCTTTATTTTAAACATTCTTTGTAGTAACAGAAAACTGTGACAAGTCACCTTTGCAGACCAGCAAATGTAAGATTTTAGCTAATAAGGATGTTAAATTTTGAATTCAGTCCAGGTTCTGGTTGTTTAAAGTCAGCACCAACATGTTATATCTGGATGTGGAAGATTTTAAATCTAAACCTTCATAGTTTAAAAAAAGCAGGAAGAAAAAAGATTTTTCATTTTGATCTCAGAGGGTCGGGATTTTGGGAAACACATCCCCTCTCGGCTTAGTCGAGAAGTGCGATTACAACTGAGCTTTTTAATTTAAAAACACATAATCATGAAGGATTTCAGATTTTAAATGTTTCTCAGGGTTTCTTTCTTAACCAACTGAAGATCATAAATCTACTTGAGGCAGCTTTTTTTTTTTTGCAGTTTCATGCTACATAAATAAACCTGAGTTTGTCTTTCCTTTACTCTTTTTACGCCTCTCAGCTCTATGAGATCGACAAGCTGCGAATGCTCTACCAGCAGATGAGGTACCTGGAGCACACCTACGGCCCTGATGCTTCCTATTTCCAGAGCAAACTGGGAGTGCCTATGATCATGTGTGACCCAGCCACAGACAAGAAGTGCAAAGTTGTTGCTCCTCCTCCTCCTCCTCCACCGCCAATGAAAGGGGTCCCAAGACCCACAGAGCCCCCTGCTCTTCCTATTGCTCCAGGCATTTCACAGGCCGATGTGCTCTACCTGTGTAACGAAAAGGACCCCCTCTGCAAGCCTCACATTGTCTACATGCCCACAGGTGCAGTACCTGTGCTCTGTGACCCTCGGTACCACCCCCACTGCACTCCCCAGAAGGTTGCACCAGCTCCCGTGGCAGTGCCTCAACCACCTCCTCCTCCTCCTAAGAAATCTGGCCCACCTCCACCTCCCCCAGTCTTTGTCAAGAAGTCTCCCCCAGCTCACATCCGCACCTTTAAGGGCATGGAGTACGATTGTGACCCCTACTGGGATCCCGACTGCCTGATTGACAACCCACCCAGGCCCATCAAAGGAAAGGCTGTGGTCCCGCCACCCCCACCCCCTCCGGTCGAGGAGGAAGAAGAGGAGGAACACGTGGAGGAGCCAGCACCTCCTGCACCCATTAAGAAAGTAACCTACTACCCTCACCCTTACTACTACCAGCACCCTCTACCCTATGACCCCAGGGATGATCTGTACGATCCAGCCCGCTTCCAGTACCCACGGCCTGATGCTGCTGACGAGCCTGCAGAGGAGAGCCAGTAAAACATCCAGAGGGAACAAAACAGACTATGAAAACATCCAAGTTGCACACTTTCACATCTTTTAAATGTAATGTCAATAAAACCAATGTCTTAGCGCATTTTTAGATGCAGTGTAATTACATCGATGACTCAATGTGTAACTGCCAGTATGTGAAAAATCAATTTTCTTTATGACAAGAATAAATTGTAACAAATCAGTTTTTCACCAGCGAGTAGCATTTTGAGTTGGAATATCCTTTTTGAAAGGTGCAAAGTAGCCTCAAAAGGAAAGCTTTGCTCCACCCATCGCCACATGGCAGGTCAAAATCACTTGTGAAGTACCAGCATGCATGCTGGGAGGCCATTATGTCTGTTCTGCTGTACATTTAATAGCCAAATAAATGCTGACTCCTGTTATTTTCCATACACTCTGGAGCAATAAGTCACCCTGCAGTCTTTTTCCTGCCTCTCTGTCCAAAACCTGTAAGGGCAATCAAACAGCAGGAACACAACTTCAGAAGGTGATCTGCAAACGTGCTGCTACTGCCAATAAACCTCCAGCTAGGCGAGCTCCACGTAGCAGACTTGTGCTCATTTAAAAGTGCAGCTCTGACTTTTTTTATGTGCTTCGTTGACAGAAGATTCAAAGTCTCATGGGGAAAAAAACGAAAAATCAGCAGATCATTTATTACATACAGGAACATGAAACAATAAAACAAACTGGGTAAAATAACAGAACGTTCATGTACAGTGGACTCATTGCTGTGCAGACCCACCAAACAGATGAGTGACTTTGTACATAGCTTTTAATGATCGGTGCTTTTAGATACACTTGTGGTTGGAAATTTTTTAACTGCTCTGAAAAGCTACGGTTGGCTTAAGAACTGCTTTTTAGCTAATCAAAGTAGAAACAGACAAAAAACCAAAGAAAAAGACAGAACAGAGAATAATAAACTGCGGTGCTCGTTTTGTTTCTCTGCTTTGCTCAAAAGAAGAGTCCTCTCATCCTCCGGCCGATGCCCTGTCTGTCGTACAGGACGTTGAACTTGTTGATGAACTGATTCATACTGTTGCAAGTCTTGGTGATAGTGCCTAAGTAGGCCATGAGGCCGACGTCATTACATTGCTGCAGGGTAAACAGAAGAACGGCGTCAGGGAGTTCTCACTTTTACAGCACAATGAACAGTAACATCATCACAACAAGAGATATTTAATCATAAATTAATTTTTCCTTGTGACTGAGACTTCTTATCTTATCTTTTATTGGTGCACTTTGATAAAATGAGATGTGAGCTTTGATTTTAGGGTTGTGTTTGTCTTCAGTTTTTGGACCCAGTACTTGGGTACACTGTGAAAGATTTATGTAATGTGGGTAAAAGTAAACAAATAGAGAGTGGAGTACACTGTGTAAAAGTGACTAAATAATCACCAGCTGGTACTGGCAAAAAATACATTCCACTGCTCCGTTAATTACACCGGCAGATTATTCAAAACACAATGGAAAAATAACTAAAATGACGCGTCTTGCATAGAACTTATCAAACTGAAGATTGGTGACTTTTTGCAATACAGTTGCACGACTTAGAAAATAAATGATAAATGAAAAGCAGCTCCTATCTCATCAAAAATGATCCATATGGTTTATGTGGCCGGTGCATCAATGGGGTCAGTTTATAAACTGGTGCATTTGTCTTCACATCTTTACCAACTACAGCAAATGCTTGAAAAGTACTTTGAGCATTTTATGTGTCTCGATATGTAACGGAAATTTATTTGGCTCTAAACTCTGTCCACTGAAACACTGTAGGTCCATCTTTATAATTACATGTAAACACATCACATTTGAACACACTGATCCCTGAATCGCGTGTTTCCCTGCCTGTTAACTGTTACAATGCTGCTAAATATTAGCTATATTTAAAAACTGTTACCAAAGAGAGGCAAGTTAGATTATTCCTTTTCTCATTTTTCCCGGGATTTTGACCTGCCTTGGTCCAATTTCTGTGTGTGTGTGAAGGAGCAACAAAGATTACTTACATCATAGAAGTCAGTTTTGAATTTTATGGTGCTGAGGACTGGCAGTCTGTGGCACAGGGCGTTTGCTTCTCGAAGGATCTCATGATTAAATGGCACCTCGCCTGTGAGAAACAAATAAACAGCATGCTGAAAAATGTTGAGTTCGTCAAGAAACTGTCAAACAGAAGCTTGTAATTACAGAGGGGCATGTTTGAGGGGCCCCCTTTAAAATAATGAAGGAGAGGAAACATCTCATTTAAAAACATCTGCTTTCAGATTTATTTTCACATTCTTCGCTCTCACTCCGTCATTAAACGACCCTCTCATCCTCTCACCTGCTTCCACGGCTTTGACGTACTCTAGAATGATCTTCACTCGGCTGTGGAGCATCTTTATCGCACTGTGCTGGGCTATAAGGTGTTCAGCAACTAACACAGAAGAAAGACACCAAACAACACAGTTAAACCCCGATTCATTTTGATGGTGACCAATAAGACGCAGGTCACAGGTGAGCTGACTGATGGAGGAGACACCATGTGACACCATGCCCTAACTGACAGCTTGTTACACCTCATTTAAATCATTTATTTCTGGGTTTACATGGTTGTACAATGTAAAGACTTCCCCCCAGTGCGAGGCAGTAAGTTCGGAGAGCTACTGTAAAACCCTGAGGGAGAAAATTCAGCTGAAAGCATCTAATCCGTGGATCCTGCCACCATGCATGTGGCAGCCCAGGGGCTAGATTCACCTCTTTTTTGACTTTGCCCCCTTCCTAATAACAAAAATTCAAATGCAACAACATGACTTTAACACTTGAGAAGCTCTAGTATGCATCACAGAGGCATGAGTGCAGAAAGACAAAACTAGAGAACGGCCAAACTGAAATTGTAGAAGGTGTTTTTGTTGTTGTTATTGTATTTTTTTTTAATCATACCTCGTATCACAAATCATTTGTATATTGCATTTTTTAAAGGAAACACATTTTCATAAAAAGTAGTCAAGTCTGCCTTTAATCTTCGACAACAGCGCCTCTAACCTGATCTCTAACCTGATCTCTAACCTGATCTCTAACCTGATCTCTAACCTGATCTCTAACCGTTTCTAAGCCTAGAAACTCAACAAAGCTACAAAAGCCATTTCTTTTGGATTTGAAGCTGGAGAAAAGCTGATTTAACATCTTTTGTGGCTTATTGTTAAATAAAAAATGCTTATTTAGCAACAATTCATGACTATGATCAGTGTGTAGCTAGTAGGACATGTACAAGTAATTCTTGAGGCAACAGCTTGTCTTGCCTGTTGAGTTTTCTCCAGTGCCGGTGGCCGTCATACGAGCTACGTGGTCAACGCCAATTCTCTCCGCTTCCTCTGTGGCCAGAGTGTACGTCAGCTCAGCAAATAACATGGTGGCCTGAAAACAAACAAACAAACAAAAACAATACATATCAGATGGAACTGAAACATCTGTGGCAATCAAGATTAGACTAGATAAAAGTGGAAGTAAACTATACCTCGCCACTGATGATGTCAATGACAGATTCATAAACGCTAACAGGAAGCTGTGGGACAAAAGAACACTCTGTTTAGAGCAGAGGCGTTTGTACCAGCGACATCGTTGCTGAAACAATGCAAATGAACTCACGTCCGTGTGTTTGGTCATTGGGTTGAGCTTCAGGAAAAGAGGGCTCTCAATGATCTCGCACACCTGCCAGGAAGTAGAGAAAATGAGGGTAAAAGCAAACGATCTGAAATATCCAGCATTTACTTGTGTGTAGACTCTATAGCAGTATAAAGGCATGTTTTTAAGTACAACACAAGTGGAGCAGGTGTGTATGGGATTGTAAGATATTTAAAAGCTTAAAAGTGATACGTTTTGCTTCTGAAACATTCATGGCCACAGTACACGTGTCGAAACATCGACATCCGGCCACCTGTCAGTGGGCTTCAGTGTCTGCCTACCTGCTTGTGAATGTGGATATCTGACTGGTCTGGAGGACCACCTGTGGTGTACCAGCCCAGAAACTCCATGTCTTTGAAGACCTGTTTGACTGAGAGACCAGAGGACAAATGTAAGAACAAAATGATCTGATGACTTACTGATAGATAAATATCTGAGAGGGGCTTGGAGAACATAGTCATCAATGAACTCTCTCATAGTGACATGAAAAAAGCGGAGCATGAGCAAAGCAAAAAAAAAAAAATCTCTTCAGTTTTCAAGGTTACAGCAGTTAACTAAACAATATAGTGACCTTACAAACAAACTACAGGTTTAAGTCTTTGTCATTTTAATAAAATGTGTTAAAAAATACAAATAAAATAAAAACCCTGCTTGACGAGGCTTTGTTGCAAATACAGAGGCTTGGGATGTCTCCACGACTGTGAGTCAACCGCCTTCATAAAGAGTTGTGTTTTTGTTACAATAACTGTTCTGATTTTCTGGAAATTAACAGGAACTGACTTGAAAACAAAATTATAAAATCCAAAACAAGAGGCAGAGACCGAGAGTTTTGGTAGTTTTTATGTCATTTGGACCAAAAGACTTGTGTGTAAATCATTTACTTATGGCTCAACAACAGGATCCAATGCTGCCATCTTTTGGTCGAGTGTTAGGAATCTCCCTTCACATGTTTTACCCCAAACATCCAAACATATTAACAATGTATCTGTACTCTTTGGGAACTGAAACTCCAAAACTACAGAGCCCCATTCTGGCGTTCAAGACTTATCAATTGTTGTACTGTTTATTGTTCTTTGTGTGGGAAAGTCAGAACTCAGATAGAAAATGTCTCAATTTAATAAAGGAGGCAAGGACAAAACGAGAGTCTAAGTCTAGAAAAACAAATCACGACAAACTGATGTGTGAACTGATTTTCCTGAATGATGATTTCGCCAGTGTTACTAATTTTAGCACAACTCCAGCTACCGAACAACTGAGTCATCAAAGAAGATGCACACACAAATATGTGCATTATTGTCCTCAACACTTGAACAAAGCTTACACTGTTCCTCCTTGGTGTAGTAGTACTCCTTGTCAATGTGCACTTTGTCGTCTATGGTGTGAGACAGCAGCTCAAAGGAGTTCATCACCTCGATGTTTCGACCCTCCTGTTTCCCAATCAGAGCTCCAATCACTGAGCAGAGACAAACACAACAGCATATGTTTATCGTTAACGTAGACCTTTATTCCATAAGCCCAATATATATGTGATAGGATAATGTGTTGTTTTTTCACACATACCCTGCATCGGTCGGCCCTCCTGCGAGCGGATGCGTATCCAGTGATCGGATATGTTTAGGATAACCAGAGGGTGTAAGGCCACAGAAACACTCCCAGTGACCCCTGAGGCCATAACACTGGGGCTGGCTACAATCACACAAAGACACAAACATGATTGGGATTAACAGTATGTCAATGACAATATATAAAAAAGTCAAAAAACTTGTTAACTGGAAGCACAAATTCAAACAATTACCGGAAAGCCAGACAAAGGTTTTCCATTTCAAATCAACCATCTCAGAATTTTATCGCCACAAACTGTAAAATTTTACCTTCGTATGATATCAATGAAAATGTGTCGATGGACCATTTTTGAAAAGAATACATCTTGAAAAATATTTGATATATGAAACTACAAATTCACAGCAACCAATATATATGTATCCAATCTGTGGACCATAGCCTTTTTAGGCAAATCTGAGATAGTTGTGCAAAAGGGCAACAGTGATTTGAGATTAAATGACCCAGGTACAAACGGAAATACAAATAATTACTGGAAAATTAGGAAAAAAGCAACAGTGATCAACCAAAAGTGATTAATATGGTCCAATCACATTAACTGGAAAGTTAATCAGCAATGGATCAGCCCTGTTTCGGTATACGTCTAATCAAACTGCATGTATATATGGAACACAAGAAAATAAGCAGAGACACATCAATAGCAGTAAATCAGTATGAACCCAAAACAATCAATAACGTATGACCAATGAGAGACAAAATAATAAGAGAGATTATTTACACTCAGATTGTAGCTGATGACAATAATCTTTGTCACTTAGCTCCAGAGCCAAGCAACAGGACATACACCGTTTTCTTTCCATTCAAAATAAGTGACTGGATATATCTTTTTGGCATTAATCATCTGTTTAGTTTGGCACAAAGGATCATTCTCAGGATCGTTCCTAAAAAGTTAAATAGCATATACAATCATAAAACGAGTTTCCCAGCAGGACACCTGGACAGGTAGATCAGTCAGCGATGTGCCCAATGACAGTTTATAAAATTAATAAAACGCGACTCTGAGCGGTCGCCCTATGCTCGCTACATACAGTCATTTTAATGTATATGTAACTATTCACAC
The DNA here is from genome assembly GCF_963576455.1 of Neolamprologus multifasciatus. Taxonomy (NCBI): domain Eukaryota; kingdom Metazoa; phylum Chordata; class Actinopteri; order Cichliformes; family Cichlidae; genus Neolamprologus; species Neolamprologus multifasciatus. Next base: position 36,659,545 of record NC_140440.1, on the reverse strand, counting down.
AGGTATAGGCCTGCATGTCGGTTTCTCTCATGTATAGCTAATGTTGACGTGTTTGGTGTTGCAGCACTGCCACAGCATTTTAATCAAACTGCACATGATGTTAGACTTTACTTCAGATTTCTGATGCAAACTCCTGTGGCAAAGCAGAGGGGACTGCGTGAAATATCCACAGTGATGAATGTACTGACAGCTTCACAGAGCTGAGTACGTTAACCTGCTATGTCAGCGAGCAAGCTCCTTACGACCCTTTAACACCACGGAGTCGTCACTTCCGCTCACTTATAACACACAAAACAACATATGCGGCAACCTGCGCGCAGGTTTTGGTTGATGTGGACAGAAACGTTGAGATGAGGGATAAATACTCGCCTGCCCCATCCACTTCCATTCCTCCACCATTGCTGGTCGCCATCTTGTCCGGTAATCCGCGCAGGCGCAGTTGACTGTTGATGCAAAGGACGTTAAGTGGCTCTTCGTGGGGCTCTTTTTTAAAACAATCCGTGCCGCATATTCACGGTCATAAACCTGATGGGAGTTTATAGAAACAGAGGCTGTTTGGGTCGGGGGATGTTGTGTTGAGCTTAAAGACGCTGATTTGATTTAACTGCCCAGCGGCCGCTCGGTCACACAGTCAGTGGACCGCTGTTTCCGGGGGATTGCTGATTCGGGCGCAACCCGTGTGCGTTCGTGTACCGTTCCGTGTGTGAGGTTTGAGAGTTTTGTTTACAAAATGGAAGAATTTAGGGGCTGCAATCTGGACTACTTTCCCGAAAACATTTTAATCGATGTGTTGTCCTACCTGAACGTACGAGAGGTCGTCAAAGCCGGGAGGTAAGGGGATTTCAACTTTGCTCTCAATGATTTACTAGTTAATCGTCGTTTAAAACAAAACTCAGGTTTTCGTTTGTTTTGTCTTTTGTTATGTGATTTGTGTATATGTTTATATATTTTAAATTGTGGTTTTAGGGTATGTAAGAGGTGGAAACGCCTTGTTAAAGACCAAAGACTGTGGAGAAATGTCGACCTGACTTCATGGAAAGGGGTAAGGATGTTGTTGCCAGTGTGGCTTCATCATTCTTCTGTTAATGCAGGCCAGGCATTCTAGTAATCTAGTCTGTTACTTGGGGATAATAATAGAAACAAACCCATAGCGATAACTTCTTTTTTTTGATAAAGATGAACGACTGGGAGCTGTTGACTCATGTTTTTATCCTCTCACATTAAAGCACTGGTTTTAACTGTATCATCAAATAAAAATACAACACCGGGATTTCCTGTCTCAAAACGGGCCCACTTATACAGTTGTGCTGAGAAATTTATAGATGCATCATGGGCATGAATGCCACAGGAATTTGGGTCTGTGTAGGTTCTCAGTCATCCAGGTCATGGTAATCCAAGGTGCTTGGAAAGAAAAGCGACTGGACTGCTTTAAGTTTCTTGAAGACATTTCACCTCTCATCCGAGAAGCTTCTTCAGTTCTAAGACCAAACGACCCTCTTAAGGGACAACTCCCACTAGAGCTGAAATACCTGGGGCTTTCCACCATTTGGTCTTAGAACTGAAGAAGCTTTTCATAATTTATTTGAACTGTTCTTTGTCCAGGGTGGAATAGAATAGTACAGAACACAGCTTTAATGGCTTTAAAGAGGAGAAAGTAGATGCACAAGTTTGAATCAAATCCACACATACAACCCCAACTAATATTTGGTTAATACAAATATTGGTTGCACTTCAGTTAAACACTTTCGGTAGCCATCAACAAGCTTTTGGTGCAACAGTAGCTGGGTATTTAACCAGTCTTCTTTGCAGAATTGGTTGAGTTTAGTTAAATTGGTTGGTTTCCTGGCATGGAGCCAGCTTTTAAACATAGTCTACAAGTTTTCAGTACAATTGATGTTGGAGTTTTGGGAAAGCCATTCCAGGAGCTTAGCCTGCTTTATCCATCCCAAAGCCAGTTTTGACATATCTTTGTTTCAACAACCTAGTTGCTGATTTGAGTCTTAGGCCATCTATTGGCAGTTTCTGAGCTGTTACTAGTCATTCTTAACAGCCATCCACTAATATTTTCTCTTGGCTGGTATGTGTTTTTCTATTGTATGTGTATTTTAGTTTCTTTGATAGTGAATAAAATTGTGTATTGCTTTTTAAAGCCCCTTGTAAAGCATTTTGAGATGCTTTTGTGTGTAAAATATGCTCTAAAAATAAACAATGAGCATCATTTAATAACACATGGGTTGTGTGTTTGTGCAGTTATTGACTGTTATTGTTTCTCTCTCTCAACACACACATATTCATGGACTGTCCACTGTGTGTTAGGTGACATCCCGCATCCTTTGGGTCCTGCTGCGTCAGTACCTGGGTTGCGGACTAAGGTGCCTTCGCTTGCGTGGTTTGCTGCTGTCCGCACGTGGCGGAACCTTTCTCTCTGAGTCTTGGCTTAAAGCTTTGTCCACAAAATGCCCTCGACTGAGTAAGCTCTATCTTCTGCATGCAGACCTGAGAAGCCTGCCCAGTTGCCAGATCCTACCTCCATCTTTGCAGGTGCTGGAGCTGCGGGGTTGTGAGCTGCCTCGTGGCTTCTTCAATCAGACCCTGCCATCAGCTAGTCCCCAAGAAAGAGCAGAACCCACATCCAGTGTTGGTGCTCAACTGAAAGGAAGGAACCAGAAAGGAAAAGGGGCTGGCTCTCCTTCAGGGATTGGTATTGAGAGGTTAGTCCTTAACAATGTGCCCTCTTTTACAGACCAGCACCTGCAGGGTCTGACATCATGGGAGAGGCTCTGTCATCTAGAGCTACGTGACACCTTTCGTGTAACAGCTAATGGGCTTAGAAGCTGTGCTGCCAAAGATGGTGTCTGTGGTGTAGAAGGGCTTTCCAGGCTCAAGTTTCTGGAAATAGGCATTACAGGGCGGCAGGGCTACCAGTTACATATGGCCTCCCTTGGCTTGGGGGCTGGCTGGCTTGGGCTGGAGGAGCTAAGTCTTGGTGGAAAAGAGGTGGGTCCAGGTTTGCTCTGCGCCAGCCGCTTGAAAGACCTGAAACGTCTGCGCCTGTGGGACTGCACACTCAGCGAGCTGCAGATAGCCCGGAGCTGCAGGATGCTCCGTGGACTTCGCCAGCTGGAGTTTGTGGACGTCAGGTTCCAGCCTCGTCAGAATCCACCAGCAGAAGAGGGGGAGGGCGGTGAGGAAGAAGAGCAGGACAGAGAAGAAGCTGCAGGTGCAGATGGCAGCAGCGACGAGAACAAGATGGCAGATATGAACGATCCTATTCCAGGTCTGCGTCGCACACTGGCTGTCCTGCTGCCATCCTGCACACTGGTGTTTACCAACTGCTCTGTTCAGAATAATGAAGATTGAGTGAAGCTATATACTGCTATATACAAGCAACCCACATGGGATTAAAAATAAATAAATAAAACAACAACAAAAACCTGTTACATAGGCTTTTAGATCATGTTGATATAAGTAGAACCCGATTCAGAATGCTTTGTCAACTTTTTCTGACAATGCCACAATAAGTCCATAAATAAATAAAAAATAATTTTAAAAGTCTGCTCACAATGATCCATGTTTATAGTATTTTTAGGCTTTTAGAATGAAGTAACAAAAGCTGAATAGCTGTACACAGTAATGTATTCAAATGTATTAAGGGTTTATTGAGCGATTAAATAAAAAAAAAATAGTATGTATAAAAATAAATGACTTCCTCAACAGAATGACCTTTGAGTGCTTTAGAGGAGGATTGCAGTTTTCAGCACTGCAAGAACAACAATAAATGTTTTGGCCCTTTATTTAGGTTTTTACAGTATTATGTTCAAAATGTTACTTGTCTTGATTAAAGCTGACTTAGAAGTAAGAGATATATTGTGATATGGTGTTTTCTGAAAAATCTGATTTGTAACAGTTGCATAAAACTTCCAAACTGAATTGTCTGTCATTGACAAATCAGATTACTTCATCACATTGATGCAAACATCATGAAAAACATCTTTCTCGTCAGTTTGCAAGGTTGCCTCATAAGCTGAGGTTACTCCATTATGAAAGTTAAGAAAAAACATCTGTCATCGAAGACACAAATTATATTGTCTTAAGGGATATGTCATGATCTCCTACAATACTCAGTTTCTTTGAGGTAAGTCAGTGGGAAGTCTCTCCTTTTTAGTGCTTAGAAACTCTAACGATACGAAATAAAATGCAGAACAGTTGCTGTTAGACTGTAAACAGATAAGCAGGTGTCAGCTACAAAGACAAATAAGTCATGCTCCACCTGTTTCCTGTTCTTTACCACTTCTCAACAACGTATACTGTCAAAAAAAAATATTTTACTCTGTTTGGTTGGGTGATGCATATGTGTTTTGTAGAAACTGAGAACAAAAAGCAACCGCTTATCCTGAATGTGTGTATATTGTCTCAATTTTAGGAAAAAACATGAAAGATTTGTGTCATCATACCGAATTGTGTTGCATTTAAAGCAACCATTCAATGAAGGTTCATCTTGTGAAGAACAAATTGTTCTGAATAAAGCTATTTTGATGAAGTAAACCCAGAATTTGTGCTTGAATACAAATACGGTATGTCGACTGCACCTTTAAAGATGACTGATCAGTTTGTCATGAAACTGCACGTATCATTTTTCAAGGTCTAATACTACATTTTATCTTCTTTTACGTAGGTAATTTCTTGTCAGCTTATGCTTCAGAAAATTGTCACGGGTCATTTCTCTTGTTTTGAGTGTTGGAGTGGCCAGTAACGGTTTTTGAAAAGTGGAAAGACAAGAATTTAAATTAGTAAGTATTAATCCTACACAAGTAGCTTAATGGTACACAAACCGTATAATCAAAATTAAAAGCATATTAATTAAAAGTAATTATGGGATTAAAAGTTTGGATTCATGAATTAATATATGATATGCAGTATATTTTGCAGCTGGAAATCATTTTCATCTTTTATATGCTACATAACAAAGAATTTAACAACTACATGCTGTTGAGTTCAAATTTGTCCAGTGTGAACATTTCACATTGAAAGTGACCCAATATACACATAGATTAAAATGGTTAAAAATGTTATACTCTTGTAAGGGTGCTATGAATTGTTGTACATTACGTACATCACATAACGTGGACGTTACTCCTGCTTTTTAAAAATAATGTACAGCATGTGGGCGGGACCACAGCCACCGCTCACCAATGACACGCTGCCCCTTGCAGCGCTTTTGTCCAATGACTGTTCTCTAAGTGTGCGAAGCTCACCAATCACGTTCGTGAAGATTAGCTTTTTGAAAACGCTGGCGGCCCAGGAAGTTCTAGGTTACAAGATTGGGGTTTTTTACGCTGTAAAGTTAATACTGTTTTTCCTTCACTACGATGCAGGTAATTCGATATTTATACATTTATATCGAAGCGTTACCGAGTAACAGTTGATAACAATTTAAACTCCGTATATAATGTTTACGTAGACGTAAATTTTAGCTTAATTTAGCTAACCTTGTGCTTGCAAGCTATCTTAGCAGACTAACGTGTAACGTTAACTCGTGGTAAAAAGATCACAGGTAGTATATTCTACGAACGAGGCAGTGTTTTCTACTTCGAGTTAAGTTAATGTTTTCCTTAAAGGTGATCAGTACAGTGACTTGTACTGCAATTGTTTGAATGCTGACTTTAAGTAACAGAGGCCTGGTAAACCTTGTTCTTTGTTTAACGTTTAATTTAAATGTTTAACTCGTTGATCTTCAATCCAGTAAGTGTAATTTATGAACACTATATAAAGCATTGAACCAGCATATCTAAGGTCAGTGTGGCGATCAAGTCATGATAAAACAAGGCGTCTTTACCTCTCAAACCGGGTAAACAGTTGTGGGTAATTCAGCCACCCACAGACAGTGTTTCCTTCTCGATTTTGTATATGATAAGGAAAACCAGCTGAAATCAAATATATTACTGTCTCTGGCACTAGAAAATGCTTTAGATGTATGCACAATATAAAAAAACGAGAGGGGATGGAATCTAGAAATAATCTAACCATCAGTTATGTCGCAGTAATAGCCATGTGTGCTCTCCATTATATTACACATTAAGTATTAACTTGAAGTGGAGGGTGGCTCTCCAACTTCAGGAACGTGTTACACCCTGTGTTATTTTGGTGTAAAACAGGAAGTGACAGTGATTGTAGAGGTGGCCCTTCCAGTAAGTAAAAGCATACAAATTCTGTATTGTCTCTAGAAAGATTATTGGCAACCTGAACCTAGTTTAGATGCTGTTGCATTAAGTGAAGAGAGCTGTTAAATAAAGATCTCCAAGAAATACTGATGAACTGAAACAGTTTGGTAAGGAGAAATACTCCACCGTTCATGTTTGTCATTGTGCATGCATCATAAGTTATACACGAAGAAAGTTTCTACAATTTACTTAAATAAATTCACTTACTTTTTCCCCCAGACTACAGCTCAGTGTGTGTGTGTGTGTGCGCGCTAAGAAATGAAAAGAACATCTGGTTGTGCTTAATGATTGAAATCAGAATGTGTTTATAATTGTGACTTGGATGAACTTCAGACCATATTTTATAAGTAATCTATTCAGACATTGAGTTAATTTCAAACTCTTGGTTAAAGTCACCATTAATGATAAACAGGCAAAGCACTGAGCCTTGACACAACATCCTAGGTTACGAGTTACAAAGTGTGCCTTAATCTCTTGCTTGCTTCCCTTTGTTGGTTGTCTAAAATAAGTATAAAGCTAAAAACAAGGGGGGCACAAAATAGCTCACATGTACTGTGTTTTAGTGAGTTGTATTTATTTCTTTACAGAATAAGGAAAATTACGAGCCCAGAGGTCTTCAAAGACCAGTAAGTAGTAAAAATTGTAAAAGATTATGTTGCTTGGCCTATTACTGTTAACTGTGCTTAAATCTAGCAAGCACATCTGATTCAGCTTGGACTGAGGTGTTATTAAAATACCGAAAGTCACTTTGAGCAAATCAAAGAATATATGTAGGTAAAATTTTGTAGTAGTAGTTGTAATATTAATACATGAGTGAATTAGCATTAGTGCAATGAATAAATCACTTATGGCTGTGTTTTTGTGTTTGCTCTTGATGTCAGTTTGCCACACCGAACCTGTCAGGCCCTCAGCGAGTTGTGGTGAAGCAACGACCAGACACAATGAAAAATACTGTCACAGGTAAGTCTTTCCTTCTGTGCAGATGCTGATAAAACCAAGGGTACTGTAGTTAACTAAACTAAAACTGGATATTGGGGGGGGGAACTGATTAAAATAGAAATGAAAACTAAAGTTTAAAAAAATCCATATATCTGGAAAACTACATTTAGAGAAAAAATGAAAACATAACTAAATTAAAATTAAAAGACAGAAAATTAAAAAGTAAACTGAAGTGTTCGTATCCACTCTGGAAACTGACTGAAATTGAATTTGAAACAAAGTAAAAATGAAATTTAAAAACTAATCACAAAACACAAACCTATGATAACTGATTGAGACCCCTCAGGAAATTTTTAATTGCTAAGTTTTAATTGTGGTGTTATTTTTAGGTCCTGTGAGAGAATGCATTGGCTCATCCTCCAGCTCAGCTTCAAAGTAAGTGTACTACCTAAGGCTAGTTCTATATTCCTGATATGTTGTCTTTGTCCTGAATATTTAAAAGACCCTTTATTTGTTTTTATTTCAGGAAAGTTTCCATTGATGACTTTGACATTGGTCGGCCACTTGGAAAGGGAAAATTTGGAAATGTCTATCTTGCGAGAGTGAAGAAACTCCAAGCAATTGTGGCACTGAAGGTGTTGTTCAAGTCTCAGATGGAGAAAGAAGGTGTGGAGCATCAACTCAGGAGAGAGATTGAGATTCAGGCCCATCTCAAGTTAGTATCCTGCTTCTTTGTTTTTTTGGCTCTACTCCCTTTTGTCATCTTAAGCAAACTGAGTTTACAAACACAAGTTTAATTTGTTACACAATATGTGTTCAAATAAGAAGTGTGGTGATACATTCATTGAAATGTACAAAATAACTTTTTGTAGGACTGTCCCGTTTTAGGGCGATTATAACAACCGTCCTATAATTCACACACGTTTGGCAGGCTATGTGCTACCCTCCACTCTCTGCTGCAGGGACATTCAAATGGTCGAACAATGCCAAGTTAAAGCTGAGAGCTGTGTACTTCTATATCTAAACATTTCAATAATTTGTGTAATTTCAAAAAAAAATCTTTAACTGTGCCATTGCTATACACTGAGAAATGTAGTTAATGTCTGGTCTATTAACCAATGATTTACATGTATAATGCCTCTGGGGACAAGAAATACAAAGAAATGGTGTGTTCTCAGTGGTTTATTTGTCTCTTATAGATTAGGCTGATATTGTATAAATGCATACTATATAATGGCTGCTTATATTTGGTGCATTTAGCATGCTGATTTAAATCTCTTCTGCTTCATTTCCTCAGGCATCCAAACATCCTGCGCTTCTACAATTACTTCCATGACCGTAAGAGGGTGTTTTTAGTGCTTGAGTACGCCCCACGTGGTGAAATGTACAAAGAGCTTCAGAGATGTGGCAGATTTGATGATCGGCGTACTGCCACGGTAAGAACTCAACCAGAATTGTAGGTGACAAAATTCTGTACTCTGAACTGCAAAAATAGTGAAGTTATAACCTAATGCCAACCTCTTTAAAATTCTAGTACATGGAGGAGATATCTGATGCACTAATGTATTGCCATGAGAAGAAAGTAATTCATCGTGACATCAAGCCTGAGAATCTTCTTCTCGGTTATCGTGGAGAGCTGAAAATTGCTGATTTTGGTTGGTCAGTCCATGCACCTTCTCTAAGGTGAGGAACCACACTGTCACTACTTCACTTTCTTTAAGATGCCTGTTCACCCTGCCCTGCTCACCTCTTTTAAACCTTCTCAGACGTCGCACAATGTGCGGGACACTGGACTACCTTCCTCCTGAGATGATCGAGGGACACACCCATAGTGAGAAGGTGGACTTGTGGTGCATTGGCGTCCTCTGCTACGAGTGTTTAGTTGGCAACCCACCGTTTGAAACAGCAAGCCACTCAGAAACGTACAAAAGGATTATGAAGGTTGGTGCGTCTCTGCATGTGTAATGCACTTGGTCAGTCAAATGTCATGATTAAGTTTCAGTCATAGAGAAGAAGCTGATTTTACTGTAGTGAGAGAAGCCATTTAGGTATCACTCTAGTCGAGCACTTGTTTCCCTTTAGCTCTTACTTTATACTAAAAAAGAAAAATTCTTGTAGGTTTTTCATTACTTCTTCTGGGAATGTAATGTAGTACACAAGATAATTTACCTTCTGTAGCATTATGCATACCAGATTTAGTACACACATTTTGAGTTTTAGCTCAGATTAAAGTGTTACGCTGAGCGGACTTTGTTGACACTCAAATGTTCCCAGATCTTAACAATTATTATGAACAAAATAAGTCACGAGCAAGAGTTTAATTTAAGCTCAGCTTGTTTTAAACTTATGCATTTTCTGAAATGTGCATAAGAACAGTAGCTGACTGGCAGATGTGGATGACTCTGAAGGGCACAACATTTGACTGCTTATTCCTTTCACAAGTTTTAGAAAATGCATAAAAATACTTTTATCTATATGTTTAATTTTCTGGTTATAAATTCTTAAAATGACACATCTTGCATTGTTTTTTCTAACTTGACATTACATCTCATGTATCAGGAAACTGACTGTACCTGGCAGTTTGTGAGTTGGCTAAGACTTTAAGAATCCCAGCATTCCCCTTTGCTGATAAATGCATGAATCAAATCTTCCATTTGCAGGTGGACTTGAAGTTCCCTAAAGTTGTCTCTGATGGTGCCCGAGACTTGATCTCCAAGCTGCTTCGCCACAACCCCATCGATCGCCTCCCACTACAGAGTGTCATCGACCACCAGTGGGTGCGTGCCAACTCTCACAGGCTCTTGCCTCCAACCTGCCCTGTCAAGAAATCCTGAGCCTGCCCTCCTTCCTATGATGGGTCTTTTTCCTTCCGCAAGAGACTGTGGCCCAATATTTTTTGGTTTCACTGCCATGGGCTTCAAACTGCCATTATACTGGCAATTTTATACATGAAAAGGGTTCAGAGTATTATGTCATGCGTGACAAAGATGAACAACAAAATCTCAGAACCTGCAAATGCAGAGAATCTTTCACTTCTTTTGCGGTTAATCAGTTTTTGCTGTTTGTCTATTCTTGCATACCCATTCTTTTTTTCTTTTTTTTTTTAATGTACAGTCCTTATGTATGTCCTTATCTATGTATAGTGCCTTTAGAAGTGTGTTTTGTTTTTGGTAATTGTGATTTCTTTACTTTTTAAAATTGACACAGCTTTGTTTTGGATTGCTGCCTCAGATGGTGTTGACATCAAAATACTACTGTTAGACTGCCTCATTTATATTCTTGAATAGTTTGTGCCGAGGGGTTTGGGGCTTGTGCAGGAAAGCATGTTTTAATTTCCTTCAAGATGTACTTTAACTTTCTAATAAATATTGTAAAAGGATTTGTTTGCATCAAATGAGTAATTGATCACAGAGTTTATAACTGGCTGCTTGGCAAACCTGGGTGGTGTAATGCAACTATAAGTCCTACCTTTGCTCAGGGTTATATTAAGTTGCTTATACAACATTTAAAAAAAAAAATAATAATAATATATATATATATATATATATATATATATATATATATATATATATATATATATATATATATATATATATATATATATTGATTTGTAGTCACAGACTTCTATCAAGTAAGGGTAAGTAATTTGTTTGTTGTTGTTGTTTTTTTTTGTGTAAACCACAAGAGCAAAAGTGTATATATACACCCTCTAATATTTGGTTAAAGGTGCACCCTGAAAGGGGCTATTGGTAGTTATCATCAAGCTTCTGGCATAATTCTGGCTGGATATTTGAACAGTCTTGGCAGAATTATGAGTAGAGTTCATTTAAACGTGTTGGTTTCCTGGTACAGACCTGTGTGTTTTTTTGTTATGGTTTTTTTTTTAAAGCGTAATCCACAAATTTTCAATAGGGTTGAGGTGGGGAAGGCTATTCCAGGAGCTTCAAGTTGACTTGTTTTATATGTTCAAAACCAGCTTTGATATGTGTTTGGGTTCACTGTTCTGTTGGAACACTTAATCGTGTCCAAGATTCAGCTTCACTGGAAAGTTTACAGTTCATGGCAGAGTAGCTGATCCTTGATGCAACACACTCCGAAAATGTTGGGACAGAGGGAACTTTACCACTGCGTCACATCACATTTTCTTTTAATTACACACCAACCTTCCTGGAACTGAAGGAATTGTAGGCAATTTTACACAAAGAATCTTTGCAATTCCTGTAAGTAAGTAACAGCCTGTGGTCGGCTGTCTGATTTTCTTTAATGATGCACCAGACAATTTCAGTGGGAGACGGCTCTGGACTGCAGACAGGCCAGTCAAGCACACAGACTGTTTATGAAGTCAGACTGATATTCTCCTGAAATACGCATGGAGTTCCTGGGAAGAGATTATGTCTTAATGGAAGCATATGTCCCTCTAGAAGTCTTATGCAAGTCTGCACCAATTACGCCTTCAACCCCCCGTTCCATGGGCAGTGTTGCACATACCATACCATCCAACCTTTCTTTTTCATCTTTGGAATGTAGAATTCGATGCTAATCCCCCCCATCGTGGAGTTATTTGACCACAAAACACATTTCCATTGTCACTCGTTCCATCTCAGATGAGCTTGATATAGCAGCAGATTGTGTTCAGTGACACTGATTTTCTGAAGTACTTCTGAGCCCACTTGGCTATGTCAGTCAGAGTAGCATGATGATTTTGAATGCAATACCTTCAGACCTTTTGAAAATCACACACATTCAGCAGGAGTTTCTTCCCTTGGCCTTTATGTGATTTCTCAAGTCTTCCACACAATGTTATCTTGCACTAAGAAACATTGTTTTTATAGTGAAAGATTATTTATTGATTTATTTTCTCACAACATCACAGTGGTGAAACACAACCCATCTTTTCTTGTAAAGACTGAACTTCTGGTGCATACCCATTTAATACCCAATCTTGATACCCACACCTGTTTTAATTTAACTTGCTAATTGAGAATGTTACAGATTGTTACTTGTTACTACATTTAGAGCAGGGGTCCCCAATCCCAGTCCACGAGGGCCGATGTCCCTGCAGGTTTTAAATGTGTCCTTGATCCATCACAGCTGATTTAAATGGATAAATTACCTTCTCAACATGTCTTGAAGTTCTCCAGAGGCCTGGTAATGAACTAATCATGTGATTCAGGTGTGTTGACCCAGGGTGAGATCTAAAACCTGCAGGGACACCGGACCTCGTGGACTGGGATTGGGGACCCCTGGTTTAAAGGGTTATTTTGCCTCTGCCCCAGCTCTTTTGGAATGTTTTGCAGGCATCAACTTATGTTTAAAAAATGAAATGAGTTGGAGAAAACACTTAACAAATCTGATTTGTCCTTTTCCCTGTAAAATGTTCAAGTGCATTACCAAACTGCAGAAGTTGAGGTAGCTATCAGTGACTGAGAACCTTCACAGACATATCAGTGCCAATATAATATACAAAAATGGTTAAAATCCTAAAAGCAATTATTCCAGCCTGTCCTAAGAAGAAGGAAACGGCAGAAGAAAAAATGGTTAAAAATTGTTAATTTCAGTAGTATTGTCGTAGGTATATGCTGATTTCCAAACCTGAACTCACACGGTAGCGTGGCCGAGCGGTCTAAGGCGCTGGATTAAGGCTCCAGTCTCTTCGGGGGCGTGGGTTCGAATCCCACCGCTGCCATTACTTTTGCTCTCACACAATTCTCTCACTTCGAAAGAAGAGTCCGCAATAACAGCTGGACTTTAATTTTTTTTTCTTTCTCGTGTGTCAAATTTTGTAACATGAGCGCTCTAACTTAAACTGCAAATGTTAATTAAAAGTAACACAAAATAATCTCACTGATAGTTAACCGTTACCGCAGAAATTATTATGTTTGGAAACCATCAGTTTCGTTGCTATATTTGTCACTCGGAATCACAAGTTACACACATTACCTGCAAAACGTTAGGGTTTGAATACACCTTGCAGTTTCAAACCGCTAGAGAGTGCCACACAAAGTGTTCAGTACCTAGTTATATCGGCAGAGATGCACAAAACATGTGTACTTGCCCCGCTAAATATTACAAGGTTCATGAAAAACTGAGAAACTGTAGCAAACGGAGGCCTCGACATTTTAAACCTGGCTAAAATAATAACTAATTCGCCTAATGTCTATTTTTTTTAACCGTGGCGCTTTTATTTTGATATAGAACAATGCTTTCATAACTCTTCCGGTTCAACTGAAGCGGCTAAGGTTTTCTTTTGACAGGACAGGCGGTGTTTCCGGGTCACCCTTGCTTCGAACTTCACAAACCATAAACAGAAGGCTGGTGCTCTGTGATCGGAATTTACCTGATGTATTGACAGCCTTATCGCTTTTAGTCACCAAATTCTAAGCCAACTAAATTGAGACATGGCTGGTTTACCACCGGGAGATCCGCAGCTGGTCTCAATGATCGTAAATCATTTAAAAACCCAGGGACTCTTTGACCAGTTCCGGAGGGACTGTCTGGCAGACGTTGACACAAAGGTAAGCACTAAAAGCATGCTCATAACACATTATTTGACGGTGTTTTACTTAATGAGTGTAAAATTCAGTTTTCTGTTGTGCGTTATCTGTATTTTTGTTGAAGCTGTTTTGACACTGGGGTCTCAGCTTGGCTACAGAAGCTACCTACTACACATTTAATTGAGGCTACTAAATGTGTGTACTACTGTATGTCCACTTTCGCTACATCCATTAAACTTCTCTGTGGTTTCTCTTTTTCCCCCTGCCTGGCAGTTAAAAATTCAACATCCTTTGTCCAGTGTATCCACTATCCCTCTGTGCATGTCCAAACTATCTCTGTAACTTTCTCTCCAATACACTCAACCTGAAATATCTCTCTAATATACTAATTTCTGCTTGTCCGTCCTTGTCACTCCCATCTACTGTTCTGCCACCTCCAGCTCAGGACTCATTCCTAAAAACCTATCAATTTCAACTGTTTTTAGTCAGGTCTGAAGTCTCATTTCAGCATGTAATGTCCATTTGCAGTGATGTTCTCCTTTGTGTGCCTGGGAGTGATATTTGTAATGGAAACATTCAAATCTTTTACAGCCAGCCTACTTGAATCTGAAACAACGAGTGGACAACTTTGTCTCCAATCACCTCTCCAATCACACATGGAGCCCTCATTTGAACAAAAACCAACTGAGAAACAACATCAGACAGCTTGTCCTGCAGTAAGTGAGACATAGTATTCCTTCTTGTTCTGGCTTGTCGACATTAACTAAATTTACCGCAATCTGTGTCTCTTAGATCTGGGATGCTGGAGCAGGGAGTGGACAGGATTGTGGCCCAGGTGGTGGATCCTAAAATCAACCATATCTTTAGGCCGCAGGTGGAGAGGGTTGTCCGTGAATTTCTGTCCCCTGGGAGCTGCTCTGAGGAGCCACCAGCCCCTCTGCCTTCAACAGAGGTCAAACCAGACAGCAGCATTCCTGAGCAGGGTACACAACATTTTATGATTTTTATCAGCTTGCAGATGTCACGTGTGCATGTATATCTTTGATTACTCTCAAATATTTTAATATTTGAACAAGTGCCATTTCATGTTTACAGTCTTAACATCGACTCCAACTACCACCGCCAGCGACGCCATGTCCATCCTGGACACTATAACTTCTCTAAACCAAGAAGCTAGCGTCAGAGCCAGCTCAGCACCCGAAAAAGCACGTAAAAGCCAATCGGCAGATGACTTCATGCAGGTGATGGTGGAGGATAGCGAGCAGGACATGAGTATTGTTGAGGAAGGTGACAGTCACCAAGTGGTAAAGCCACTGGAAGAGGAAGAGGAAGCAAAACTGTCAGCAGAGGTTCAGGCATTAGAGGTAAAGACAGAGGAAACACAGGAAGAGGTGGAACTGGGAAAAGAGCCGTTAAAGGAGGATGTGAAAATGGAAGAGGAGGAGTCCGTGGCTCAGGAGCAGACAGAGGATGAGAAGGATAAAGCAGCAAGCAAAGTCAGTGGAAAACCCTCAGAAGAAAAACAGGATGATGATCTACTGAAACCTACAAGCAAGGCTAAACAGAAGGCCAGAGAGAGGATAAAAGAAGGTGAGCTGCAACATCCTTTGTTTGTTTTTATATTTATTTAGCATTAGAATAGAATAGAACAGAATAGAATTCAACTTTATTGTTATTGCACACGTCACAAGTACAAGGCAACAAAATGCAGTTTGCATCCATCCAGAAAGTGCTTTAGCAATAATATAGATATGTTACAGAATATAGATCTATTATAGATATGATACAATGTACACGGTATGAAGGTGTGTTATGAATATACTATAACTATAAATGATAAATGGCCTGTATTTGTGTAGCGCTTTACACATCCAGTCACCCACCCATCCACACACCCATCCACACACCCATCCACACACTGGTGATGGCAGCTACGTTGTAGCCACAGCCACCCTGGGGCGCACTGACAGAGGACTATAAGTTTGTACAGGCTATAACTGAAGTGAATGTACAAGCTATGAACAGGTTATATGTATGGTTATAAATATGAAAAGCTATAGCAGATTATAGATATACAGTTGTGAGTATTAATAAACAGTTGTAAGACTATAATTATTGTATTGTATGATTGTCTATACAGCATTTTCATTCCCTACTTCACATTACTTTGTACATTTGTCACAGGGAAGGGATTTATATGCATTTTCTTATGGTGGACATGGCTTTAATGCAAATTTACTTTACACAACAAAAATGTGATGATGCCATGATTCTGTGCTTATTTGGACAAGTGAAGAATTTAAAAGATATTCAGGTTTTCACTTCGTTACCTTATCTTACCTTACACTTAAAAGAAGTTTAAAATCTCTAAGTACCTTTTTCCCTGCAGAGTATTCTTTGGAGGACTCTGACCTGGAAGGCCTGAGTGACATCACAGTGAGCTCTGTCCACACCAGCGACCTGTCCTCATTCGAGGGGGAAAGTGAAGATGAGCAGCAGCTGTCTGATTCTTCTGAAGAGGGCGAGCTTCCACCTGATGGTCTCTGCCGGCAGCAAGCTTTCTATTTTTGATTAACATCACCATTAGTTGGAGCACTTTGAAAGTATTTAAAAATATTTTTTCTGTATGTACTTGCTTCATTTTTCTCCCAGATGAAGGTGAGAGGGAAGAAAAAAAACACAGCACTGGAGACACGGGAGATGAAGACAAAGAGCGTAAACCTCGCCGCAAGGCCTATGTTCACAAGCCCTTCCTCTACTCCCGTTACTATAGCGACTCAGATGATGAGATCACTGTGGAGGAACGTCGTCGTTCTGCGGTGAGCTGTTTAAATGTTAACATGTTACGTGCAGAGATTTAAAACGTTTTCTAGTTAAATGAAAAGCTTAGATCAATGGACGGTTATAGACTGAACACATTATGTTTTATGGTGTCATCTGCTGTCTTTTAAGTACATTTATTTAACAAACTGGGGTCCGTCCAGGCAAAGGACAAAGAAGAACGGCTGCTCAAGAGACAACAGAACAGAGAGCGAATGGAAGAGAAGCGCAAACAGAAAGCAGCACAGGCTGAAGAGCAAGGTTTCTATGTCATACACACACTTCAGTGTTTCTTCATTTTCCTCATCTTGTGTATTCCACTGTTTTAGTTTAGTTATATACTCCCTGCCCCATGCTTTCACGGGACTGCAAAGAGTCCACCCACATATAAAATAGCAGAGGACTTACCAAATTGCTGGTCTGGAGGATTCAATGCCAGTGCCAGAATTTCACCCTGCGGTCAAAGTTCAGAGGAAATGCAAAAACTAGAGTCGTCGGGCCTCAATTAGCATGTTAAACATTAAAATTAATGACAGTGCATTTATAAAAAGACTGCACAAGTTTGGCTCTTGTGGAGGAACGGTTTTCAAGAGAAAGCCTCTTGCCCCCAAACCACAAGACTGAGGTGGAGGTGTTCAGCCCTAATGCATTGTGCCATTCCTGCAAAAACTAAATGCATCATATTAGCTGTCAAGCAAGGTGATGGAGAGGTGACGATTTGGGCTGCCTTGCAGTCATTGAGTTCAGCATGAACTCCTCTGTATACCAAAGTGTTCAAGATTAAAATATTAGGCCATCTGTCCGACAGCTGAAACTAAGCTGACACTATTTCATGCAGCAGGACAATGATCCTAATCACCGCAGCAAATCTAAAAAAGAATGACTGGAAAAGAAAAGAATCAAGGTTGCAATGTCAAAGTGCAAACTGGAGCCTCACTGGAAGACTGTGGCGGGATCATAAGAGATAAATGAATGCCTGCAAACCGCAATGAACTGAAGCTGCAGAGAACAGTGAGACAACATTCCTCCAGAATAGTACAGTAGGGTCTCTACCGTACAGTATAACGTGCTATATAAATAAAATTGATAAATGTGAGACTGATAAAGTCTTCCAAAAATTAGAATATCAACTTATTGCTGCTAAAGGTGGTTCTACAAGCTACTGACAGGGTCTACTTAACTATTTATAGGACAGCGTGGAGTCCTGAGAAAACCATTTTATCCCAAGTGTGTACATGACACTTGGGATGTGCTACATGTTTACAGCACAACCCCCATAAAAGATTAGTTTAATAAAGAGTTGTTTGTGCCTACATATTTTGTGTTTTCCTTTGATCTATTTGGGATGATCACGTTTTTTTCAGTCTGTCGAGTTGTCTGGATGTTGTCCAAAAAATAGAAAATTTATACTCATATTTAGTTCAAACTTCACATCACAAACTCCGTGAATTGTATTCGCTTGGCCAGGTTGCATATTCGTCCTTCATTTTCTCCTGGAAATAACTTTGTGTACTTGTAACATCTGCCTGACGTAAAAGGCTCAATGTCTTCCACAGATCACAAAAAACAAAAGAGCAGCGACTGCGCCGCCCTCGAAGGCCCCGGAGCCAAAGAAGCCCGCAAAGAGAGGAAAGTTCTGGAGAAAAAAATGGCTCTCAACAGGAAGAGAAAACTAGACTCCAGGTGTGTAAAGGCTTGGACACAATTTGTACAGTAGATGCTTATTTTTTTTCTTATTATACACCACAAAAATGAACATATTAATTTTACTTTTTAAGGAAAGAGGGAGATGTTTCAGGCAAAAAGAAAGGAGACACGAGAGACGCTGTGAAGAAAACGGTATGTAAAAGCTCACATTGATGAAACAGATATCAGGTTTTCATCATGAGTTGCAACTCTGTGTTTTTCATTTATTTTTGAAAATAGGAAGTGAAATCTACCACCTCAAAGACACCACAACACAAGCTGATGAAAAATCTGTCCGAACCTTCATGTTCTGATGAGCGATACAGAGGGACGAGCGGCAGCATCTCAGAAGATTCCAGCGATACAAAGAAGATCGCTGACAAAGGAAGGACACACTCCTTCATCTTGGAGCTGGAGCTAGGCTCCCAAGAGGCTCTCAGACAACGATCGGTTGGAAAATTTGACCGTCTGTCTCACAAAGAGCTTCACTCCAAAGAACGCAAAGAGAAAGAACGCAGCTTGTCCGATGAACGTGCCAAGCTCAAACAGAAACAGGAGAAAAAATCTGAACATCAGGCGGATGAATCTCAGCAGAAGGAAGGCAGTGCTGTTAAAGTCTCCTCTGAAGAGAAAGGTGAGAAGAAGCCCAAGATCAAAAGTGAGAAGAAGATCACAGGAAGTACAAAAGAAGGCAAGGTGTCTGAAAATGTTTCTGAAGACGGAGGTTCTAAAGATCCAAAGAAGGTGAAGACTTCATCTGTGGAGGCTATCAAAACGGAGAAGGACAAGAATAAGGACAAAGATAAGATCAAAGAAAAGGAAAAGGCCAAAGGAGAGAAAACCTCAGTTAAAAGTGATTTCAAGCAGCTGCTTCGCCCTGATTCTGCAGGTTCCTCTGAGGATCGATCCGACATGGAGCCCGAGTCAAACAGCAGCAAGAAGAAAGATAAACACTCCAAGGACGTCATGAAAAAGCCAAAGAGCCACAGTGAGGACAGGCCAGGAGATAAACTCAAATCTAAAACTGACAGTAAAGACAGCGAGAAGGAGAAAACAAAAGCAGATCAAGATGGACAGAAATTAAACAGGTCAAGCTCGGAAAGTGACAAAGATCCAAAAAGGGTCAAATCATCAGAAAAAGGAAGAATTTTAGAAAAATCCAAATCCAAATGCAAAGAGGAGGCAAAGACTCCAGGGCTGCCAAAGACGGAGAAGAGAGTTCACAGTCCAGATGTCAAAAGTGCAGGAGTTTCATGCGTCAGCAAACCTGAAGCAACAAAAGAGAAGAAGAAAGAGGGAAATGCAAAAGACCAGAGCAAAGTCTCTGAAGAATCTTCACAGGAGAGATCTGACAGTAAAAGTGCAAAGAAAAAGCTGGAGAAGAAGGATAAGGTTTCAGAAAAGAAAGATGAGAGTCAAGAAGAGAAAGCACCAAGAGAGGAGAAACTGTCGGATAAATCCCCTCTGCTTTCCTCTCTGAGTCTTGAGACGGATGAGCCGCCAAAGAAGCGACCTCTTCTCCAAGACACGAGCACAGACTCCGATCCCGTCACCACGTTGTTCTCAGATGATACCTGTGACGCCTTGAGCGACATCACCCCCGAGCCGCCCGAGGGAGAGGCGGAGTCACGCCTGTGCGAGATGCCAGCTGTGCCTGCAGAGGCCGACGCCCTGCTGACTCTTATGGACGTCTGCACGTCAGCAGAGGCGAGGCTTCCGCCTGAGAACACCCGAGAGGACGTGACATCCGAGATGGAGCTTCAGGATGCTGATATGAAGATGAAAGAGGCAGCTCTGACTCTGCTCTCCATGGATCCCGACAGCACAGTGTCCACCAGCTTACTGCGCCAAGAGTCGGCGGTCAATCCGCCCGCCCCACAACCACTGGAGACAACTACAGCTGAAGAGGAGCAGCTTCCTCCTATGGAAGTGCACACAGTTGCCGAGACGGAGTCCCCGGCGGCCGAGACGGAGTCCCCGGCGGCCGAGACGGAGTCCCCGGCGGCCGAGACGGAGTCCCCGGCGGCCGAGACGGAGTCCCCGGCGGCCGAGACGGAGTCCCCGGCGGCCGAGACGGAGTCCCCGGCGGCCGAGACGGAGTCCCCGGCGGCCGAGACGGAGTCCCCGGCGGCCGAGACGGAGTCCCCGGCGGCCGAGACGGAGTCCCCGGCGGCTGAGCCATCACCAGTTGCATCTCAAGAAACCGACGAGCTTGCTGATGTAAAATCAAACATTGCAGGTTTGTGCCATTGTGTATTATTGGCTGTAAAACAAGTAAGAATAAACCAAAGCTAAACATGTGTCTCTTTACAGATGAGTCAGAAAGCACAGAGGTAAAAATGGACACTTCAGATGTTGAAACTTCTGAGACTTCGGCTCTAAAGGTAAATGTCACAGCTCCAACAAGTCAAAAATATGTAGTTTAACTATACTGTAGTTAATCTGAGTATTTTGTCAGTGGTATTGTCTGAGTTTCTATTGTCTGATGTTTTTCTCTATCATAGGAGGATGAAGCTATTGCAGATGAAATTCCTTCAAAAGAAGCTGAAAATACTGAAATATTTCCTGAAATGCAGTCGGATGAGAAACCAGCAGTACCACCTGAAGAGGGTATACTTCCTGATCTGTCATGTTCATTAAATCCAGATCTGCACAGCTGTGTTCCAGCTGCTGAATCGCTCACTCTGTAGTGAAGTGTAGCGGGGAGCCTTTTGTAGTATTTGATGCTTGACTAAAAATGATCTACGTCAGTGGTGATGTATGTGTATAGGCAGAAGATAAATCCATTAGAGATAGACTTAATGTATCGATGTCCCCCCGAAATCCAAACCAGAAGCATATTTAATAATTTAGCTGCTTGTGTAACGATTCATTAAGTTGTTATTTTAATGGTTTGAATGACTTGAAAGATTAGTGATTAGTCTCCTGGCAGCTCAGCAGATCAGAGACTGTTTGATCAATAGTGTCCCCGAACATGATTTTCACATTTCTTTTCTCATGTGTATTGATTCATTGTTGTTATTCATTTACACAAAATCAATATTTTCCACGAAATCTGCATTTTGGGGGTTAGAGGAGTTGGTGGTTTGGAAAAAAAATTCAAAAAAGTTCCAGTGACACATGTTACAGATTTTTCCATATCATTTGTTTTTAATATTTTATTTTTAAAGGAGTTATTTATTATAAATACATTAGTTGTTTAAGCTAAGGCTTTAAAATCATATGGCTATGGTTAGAAAAAGATCATGTGTGGGTTCAAATGTAATGGTTACTGCTGTTGGTACTAGCAGTGACTGTCCCATTCATCCTCGTGTAGGTGGATAGAGTTCAGCTCAAGTATTTGCAATTGCACGTGTTTGCATATGTTTATCCAAAGCTGCTCAAATGCACTGGCCAGCGTTCTGTTATTGTTCATGTAACATTAGTAACATTAGTAACATTACATCCAAACATTGTGCAAAATGCCTCAGTAGCTACTGAGTCCATTAGTTTGCAAATACCCACTGTCTCAGTGGGAGAGAGAGTGAACAGTTTGAACACAGACCTCACATCTTTTTCTTTTCTCGTGATAATACAGCGGTAACTTATTTCCTTTTACATCGGTGTCATAGCTTTATATTAACGTAATACATTTTCCAGCTGCTGTGTGTGAAACCGAACAGCCCGCAGGAAGCACAGAGGAAAACACGGTGGCTGGTGTTCCCAACACCACTGAACAACTTCCTGAAACTCCTGGTGAGCAAGGTGAGCGCTGAAATAAGTTACTGCAGAGACAAATACAACGGTGTGTTTGACTGACAAATAACTCTACATCTCATCATAAAGAACAACCAGAGCCAGATGATGTCGTCACAAAGGAAAACCTCGAGGTGAGTAGTGATCCACAATACCCTGAAACAAACTGTTTACTTTCATACATTTGTTGGTATTTGTATGTTTTTTACAACTCAAACTCATCTTATTTCAACAACAGGCAGAGGAGGCGGTGGGTGAGGAGGAAGGCACCAAGATGGACATAATTAACAGTAAGTTTGTCTGCAGATGGTGAATATTTCAGATCGATTCATAAAAACTCTTTCAAAGGCCGTGTTAACCTTCTTGTTTTCACCACTAGGTGAAGCTGAGAGTAAGTCAGTGGAGGAAGGAAATGTCTCAGCAGAGAAAAGCGATCCACAGACTGTAAGTGTTTTTACCCGTGCTCACATGTTACTCCTCCTTAACTGTTTAATCTGATCAGCTTCTCCTGTTTGGTTTAGATGGAAACCAGCGTCCCAGACAAGCCTGAGGAGGCCAGAAAGTCTGAGTCTAAGCTAGTCAAACAAATCAGTGAGTCAAGTGGCTCCTTTGGAAAATCACTCACACTTGTTGAGTTTACAAACCAGATACAGCAGTGTAACACGTCGCCAGAGTAATGCTTTTAAGAGGATTTTGTTTTTACATGCTCGGTCCTTTTACAGTTAGTCTCAGCTGGTCCTGCTTGTTTGAAATTTCCAGGTAATGTCTCCAGCGCAGAGAGCCAAGATGATGAGAAAGGCTCAGATCTCTCAGAAAAGGTAACTCAGCAGTTTTTGTTTTTAAATTCATCTCGTAAATATGGATGTGCAGAAATGTAGAACAATATTCTGCATGCAAACACTTTTCTGTTCTGTAGGAGGAGAAAACGGGAAGAGGAAGGCGGAAACGAAAGCTGTCCAATCAGAAAGCTGCAGCAGAGAAAGAGTCTGGTATGGCAGCTGAGATTTATTTCTTCACCTAATTTCAAAATACAAAGAAATTAAAAGACTGTAATTGGTAAAAAATGATTTTTATTAATTGGTTAGCTGAAGATAATGGCTTCATCATAACCAATAAAGTCAGTAAACAACACGTTAACCAGTTATGACCACTGAAAGTGTCCTTCACCAGGTTGTGGTGTGATTTTTCTTTTCCAGATAATCATCACAGTCTAGTTAACTAATGAAACTCTGTTTCTTTAACACATCAGGTGAGGAGGCGAACGAGCAGCTGCCTGCTGAGGTAAATAACGCTTCATTCACTTCACCTTTATCACAAATACTGTTAAGGTACAAAAACTCTGCTTGTGTTTAAAAATACACGTTTGCTGTTATTTTTATCTCCAGGATGCTGAGCAGGAGAAGCCAGTGGAGGTAAAAACCCCTCGCAGGGGACGATCGTCCAAACCCACAGAGGAGGAGACGAAAGACGAACCAACACAAGTGGAGAAGTTGGAGGAGACTCCGAGCCGCAGGCGGAGACGATCAGCTGGTAAAGCTGCAGCTGGTGAGCTGCTCACTGTAAATTAGTGTTCACTGTTAATGCCTGAAAATGAGAAGAAGAGTTGTATGTAGAAATGGATTTGGCTTTGGACACACAAACTGAACACAGGCGAAAAAGCTGATGCACTTTATGGAGGCTATATCTATATCCGTTAACTTAATATATTCTTTGTGTTATTAGATAATTAATGCTTCTTTAGCTTCTTGGGTAATGGGATCTGTTATTTCCTGCTGAGCCTAATGAGCGTAGTAGGTTCCCTTTAACAACATGTTGAATAAGTATAAGATTTATTTTCTCTAGATTGTAGTTTTTTGCACTATAAAGTGGTTGCTGAGTATAAAATAATGTTCAACACAAGCTGTTAGTTTTTTCCTTTGAGTTTTGCTTGAAAAATAAATAAATCTCTTTTTGAACCTCAGATAAGCAGAAAGAAGACGAAAATAAAGTTGTTGAAAGTCCCGAACAAACCTCATCGGAGAAAGTTGCAGAGACGGACGCAGTGGAGGAGGTGTGTTAAGAAAATCTCAGCATGTCCGTAATATTTAACAACATGTGTCGTTACAGCTTCTTTGCCTTTGTTTCTCATTGTTGGTTAACTTTGATGTTTTATCCTTGTAAGAGTGAGCACATTAAGTGTTTCTGTTGTTGTTGTTTTTCCTGTTCTTAGACAACTGAAGAGAAAAATGAACCAACCAAAAGTGAGGTCAGTCTGCTGCCGTCTGTTCCAGAGGACGGCGAAGGAGCAGCAAGCGCCAAATGCAGCGATCCTGCTGACACCAGTGAGTCTGTTTGTTATATCAATAACAAGCGGCCCAAACCTCAACAGCTTCTCTTATTAAGAATTTTCAAATTATGCAAGTGTGTTGGATGAATATGAGCTTGTTTTGTTTTTTGACAAGGGAAAAACAAACAGGAACTTTAAGCCATTTAACCCTCTCAGGCTCAAATGAAGCTTTTGTTGCTAATGCACAAAAGAGTAGCTGCAGTGGTGCTTCTGAGTAAAAAACCTCATAAATATGTATGTGGGGTAATCAGGTTGTTAGCTTTTAACTGCATCTGCAACGCCTGTCTTGAGAGGGTTAAATGTAACTTTGACTGTGAATGTTTGGTGTGAACTTATTTGGTTTCTGAATTGGGCCATGAAGGAAAGGTTTGAAAACTAGCTGCTTAAAGAAAGTCTGGAGTGAGCTTTAAGAATAAATAAATAAATGTTTTGATTAATCCTCATTGCAGGTGAACAAACAGTGGAGACCAGAGAATCGGAGGAAATGGAGGTGTGTGAATGTGTGGAGGTGAGATTTCTTTATCTGTAACTGCTCTCCTTCCAGTACGCATTCAGCACCCTGTTAATCACCTCCATCTGAATTTCTTCTTGTTTGGTCCTGCAGGAAGCTCGAGCTCCGCAGGAGCTGCAGGACAACAGTGGACAGGAACAAAATGAGCGACAGCCTGATAAAGACAGTGGTGAGACAGCACACGGGCTAGCTGTGTAATTACCACAGTGTGTTTTAAAAACATCTTCAGTTGTGAGTTTGCAGTCTTTGTATCTCAGGTTTATGTTTTTCAGGCTGTTCCCCGTCTGCGAGTCAGTCAGAGGCTCATGAGGATGTAAAAGAGCAGAGCTGCAGTGAGAAGAAGACACAAGACGTATGTTTGAATGTATCTGCATACTTTACTTTTTATAATGGGGCTGATGTTTGTGTTTTTACCTCAGCCACAGTTCCCAGTGTACGTTCACTGACTTTTTAAACTCTTCCAAGGGCGGGGAAGAGCAACAGCAAGAGGACCAAGAGACGACTCCGAAGCGGACTGGTCGGAGGGGACGGCCGTCAAAGGCAGCAGCTACAGAGGATTCAGGTAAAATGTGATTAAAATGGAGTCAACAGGCGGTAGCAGTGAAGCTAACATGATGATATAAGATTGTTTGCTTCAGTGACTCTATAGCTCCATCTGACAGACCTTTTATATATTTAACCAATAACTCAACACTTTGTCATCTTTCCCTCAGATAAAAAGGTCAAAAAAGCAGAGGAGAAGGAAAGTGAGCAGAATGATGAGGAGGAGGAGGAAGATGAAGGAGAGAAAGAAGGAGAGGAAGAAAAAGAAACTGCAACTAGAGCCACGACACGGTTGGCTTCTCGCCGGGAAGCTGAAAGGTAATTTAAACGTTATCTGATGGTTCAAATTTCAGATTTCCAGTAACACCAAAACAGAGACAGATGAGTTAAAACAACATATTTAATTATTAAATGCTGAGCAATAAAATTCAGCTGAACTGTGAAGTTTCTCCACTGTTAGCGAATGAGCGTTTTATTGTTTTGGAGCTGAATATTTGCACCTCGAAGGCATCGTCGCTGTCAAATCGTATTAAATAAAATCAAGGGAGATTTAGTCCTAAAGCAACAACTGTTGTTTTGTATTTTTCTTTTTACTGTTCCCCAGAAACAAGCCAAGTAAACCATCCACCCGGGCAAGCAGACAGAACGGTAAAGAGGAGACCGCAGCTGGCACACGGTGAGCTTCAGCAGCGTGAGCGAGCTGCTGCTCAGTCGCTGCTGCTCAGTCGCTGCTCTGTGAAAGAAAACATTTTGCCAAAAGATTTCCTGGAATTTCAAGATGTTTTTCACTTATTAGCTCCTAAAATAAAAATAAGTCTTCTGTAGAACCTGAGCTGTGTTTAAGAAAGGTAACTCAAACAGCAGTAATAGGACTTCAGTATGTAATTGATTAATTAAATGATGATAATAATACTAATATTTGGCCTCTTCATGTAAATAGTGTAACTGAAATCTTTTGTTTAAATTTGCAAATGAGCCATTATCTAAGTAAACGTGCTTTTCCAGAGTAGAAATCTGAAACTGCATAAAACCAGATGCAAACTCTTCTTCTTCTTTTTTTTTTTCTGTAAATTGTCGTTGATGGTTTTTAAGGCAGGGATTTTAAATCTCTTTTTAATCTAAATGTAGGATCAGCAGCTAGAAAAAGTCTTCTTTTTTTTTTTCTTTTTTTTCTTGTTTTGGGGAATAAAATGTTCCAAGACGACCTTTGTGTAAAAAAAATAAATGAATAACAAATAAAAATCCAGATTATAAATTAGAAAATTCGGTAAATGTTTGTATTAGAAAGTAGTATTTACTTGAAAACGTTAGATATTTTGGCAACTAGTTAAAAATAGTCACCAAATTATAAGTATGACTCATTTTTAATGAAATATGCTGAGATTTGTAGAAACAGACACACTGCAGGAAAATAAACCCCTGAATCTGTATTTTGAACGTTAACGTCCACTGAAAGGAAACAACACAGCGAAAAATATCAAAAACTGACCAGAGATTGAAAGAAAAACACATTTTTGCTTGCAGTGCTTCACCTTAAGAGGAACAGAATGTGACTTTTTAATTTATTTATTTTATAAATCAAAGGTGTCCCAATACCACTAACATAAACAAGAAGAAGGTCAAATAATCATTTAACTAAATTAGCTACATTAGGAGTAAGAAATGTGGGTTTTTGGTGGAAAAAGAAAATTATTTAATTTTTTTTTTTAATCACTAAATTTCTAGATCAACTAATTATTTTATCTCTAGATTATGAATTTAAAATAAAACCTGAAAACTTTGTACAACTAAAATTGCTCATTGGTGGAAAAAACCAGTTGAATTCTTTATTTTTCTTTATTACAAAGTAGCACATTTAATACTTTATCAAAATTTAAGACAATGATTTAAAAACAGTTTCTCAGCATCTATGGTGTCTAAACCAGCCTGTGTTTGACTTTAGTGACAGCTCGTACACTTTGATTCCTTCAAAATAAAATTAATCTAGTAGGCCCTAAAATAAGGACTTCAAGTCTTGTTTCTATTTTAAACTTCTAGACTTAAACTCCTCAGTTTATGGATACAGAACGAAGACCTCTCTCTCTCTATTTATTCTCCATACCTTTATTATTTTAAAGGAAACTTTCCTCTTTGTTAAAGGGTAAACTCTAGCTGGCTTTTTTTTCCTTCTATCTTCAACTCAGTCTCCAGCACTGTTTTTCAAATTCAGAGATTATGTGAACAAGCTCCACTGTTTCTACACATATTAGTTATTGCATTACTTTCCCCAAATAACCGTATATTTAACATGAACACGACTCTTGAACAAATGGATTGACACTTGCTCCTTGTTTCCCTCCCGCAGCGGGACGAGGGGCCAGGCGGCGGCAGCTGCAGCGAAAGGGGGCCGTAAGCGGGAGACCAGCCCTCCTGCTGTGCGAACGCGGGGAGGACAGAAATCAGAGGAGCCCCCTTCCAAAAGAGCCAAACGCTAGGATGCCTGACAGCGGCACAACGGTTTGCCCCAGCGGTGTTGTTTTTACACTCCATATTTGAAGAGCCTCTGCAGTCAGGCACGTAAAGCTGTTTCTGCTTCGCTGGCTGCAGATATCGAAGAGCTCTGGATAGTATTATACACTCTCCTCTGATGGTTTGTAAACCTGAGGATCTGTGTAAGAATCCCCCAGAATACCTTCTGCAGCTCTGCACACATATGGTTTGGATCAGACTTCATATTTCACCATTTATTCAGTAATGCCCAGTGAGTATTTCAGCCCAATCAGGAGCTTAATGTGCAGCCAAGCTGTGCTTTGTGATAAAGAGGGTGAAGTTTGTGTCTCATATACACACTTGTACGTAGAAATCAGCAATTAGTGAATTTTATAAGTACATTTTCATTCTGTGAATGAAACAAGAAGTTTTACTCCTAGCTTTATTTTTTTTATGTAAGAGTCAGAAGTTAAAGAAAGGATTTTGGGTTTTTTGTTGTTTTTATTCCACATTTTGATTTAAGACCTCAAAGACGGGGCAAAACTTGAAGAGTCTTTACATAGTTTACTCCTGGTTTTACTCACTAAATGAAGCCCATCTAGTTATTTTTATTGTTACACAGTTAGCTGTCAGTGTGTATTAATGTAAAGCCAGAATTTCAACATGTTTCTTTTTTTAAATATATATTAAAAACCCCACAAATAACACATTTGTTGTTCCCTTGTTACATTAAAAGCACCACAAATCAATATTATATGATCTAAAGTTTTTCTTCTCAAGCTTGCAACTGATCCACACCAGAGCGGATTAAAACCAAAAATGCTCCCCTGATTGTTTCACTGAAGCTTAGTGAAGAAATGTCCGCAAAAGGAAACTCAACCACGCCGCCCTGCGCTGCAGCCTGTGTTTATGAAAAGATTACACTCGGCAGAATATACAGATTTTTATTATTTCACCCACATTATGTCTCGGACGTTATCTCTGCTGTTTCCTAAATAGATGTGCTGTCTGTGATGTGTAAATAGCCGAAGACGAGAACCAATCGCCTCAGAGCGGAGGAGAGGAGAGGACATTCCTGCCTGCTAATGGGGGATAAAGCTGACACACTCGGAGTGAAATATTCCACCATCATTAACATGTTAGGGGGCTCTAATCGCCGCACCTGAACCTTTGTGATCCACAAAGCACAGAGAAGGTTACAGAAAGTCGGAGCTCTCAGGTTGAAGTTTTCCACCCATTCCTGTGGATGGCCAAATTTAAAGGTGTACCTCTCTCAGGTATTTCCTGGTGCTGCAATCCAAGCATTGACATATTAGCCCAACGACTCTGCTTTAAAGGTTTGGATGAGCTTTCATTTAGCCACCAGGTCTGGCAGACAAACAGCGCTCCTTTCACTTTCCGATGCCACTGGAGCAACTTGAGATGTCATTTTATTATAGTCGTTTGCATTGTAGGTCAAAGTAATTTCTGCATTTGCTTTGCAGTTGCTGACTATCAGCTAAATATTTGAGGCAGATTTATTAGCATCAGGTTTTATGGATGAGGGGAGGGAGACTTTCAGCTGACCTCGATTTTTATTTTATTTTATAGAAAATAATCGTCTAGATCTACTCACTGAGCTCCTGCTGCATAAATCTGAGCCGATGTTTACCTGCTTTTAGAGGTTTTCAGTGTGCTGTACCTGCAGTACTTTTCCACATCCTGGGTGAACAGGGGTCTCGGTTCATAATCGCAAGTAAAGTTTTCCAAAATGAATCCATAACTGCAGCAGATGGTTGGCGCCTGTTACGGGTGCGCTGTGAGGTGGCAGCCAGTGTGATATCTGAAATAATTAAACATTTAAGAAGTTGCTGGAAAGTGTTTAATGTTTCCACTTTTCTTATATGCAATCCACTGACATGATGTGTAACCGTACGTCAAAAGTAAGAACGGATATTCCCATTTTTCTAATAGCCGCTTTAGCAAAAGATTGTATAATTAGTCCGTTTTAGTTTCATCATTTATTGTTCGGGACCATGCACAAAATATTGATCACATAGAAGAAAAGCTCCCTTTATATGTTCCAGATTGAGCGACTTAGTTGGGACAAGTACACACAATATTAAACCATGAAATAAAAATGAACCTGAAAACAAATAGTTCAATAATGTATATTTGTGGTCTTTTTTTCTTTACTATAGAGGCTAGTTAAATGAATTTATTTTAAAGGTTTATTATCTTAAATTCATCACTGGATAAAAAAGACAAACACACACAAACCAGCTTTTAACATCCAGCTGTTAAAAAAACAGAAATTAATTAGAGAGGATTAAAGACGTTCTCTGTGTTACGACAATTATAACAGAGGGTTAAAAAGCAGAAAGTATTGTATTAATTAATTAAGATTTAACGTGAATCTCCATTTTATTTCTACTACTATATACACTCACGGGCCACTTTGTGAAGTGCCCCTGGATCGGACCCCGCTTTGCCTTCAGACTTGATTCTTCATGGCAAAGATTCAGCAGGTTGCTGGAAAAATTCCTCAGATTTTGATCCATGCTGACTTGATAGCATCACGCAGTTTGTGCAGATTCGTCGGCTGCACATGTGAATCTCTCGTTCCACCACATCCCAAAGGTGCTCCGTTTGAGATCTGGTGACTTGGGAGGCGACTAAGTCCAGTGAAGAAACTAGTTTGAGCTTTGTGACGTGACTCATTGTCCTGCTGGAAGCAGACATCAGACCATGTGGACACGGTCAGCAACAATACTCAGGCAGTCTTTGGGCTTTAAATGCCCACTTTGACTATAAAATATCTTCCACAGCATTACACTGGCAGCCTGAACAGGACAGGATGGATCCATGGAAAACTCTGACTCTACCATCTGAATGTCCCATCAGAAATTGAAAAAAAAAATCAACATTTTTCCAATTACTGTTGTCCAATCTTGGTGAGCCCATGTGAACTGTAGCCTCGGTTTCCTGTTCTGAGCTGACAGCACCTGGTGTGGTTTCCTGCTGCTGTAGCCCATCTGCTTTAAGGTTTGACATGCTGTGCATTCATGCTCTTCTGCACCTTGGCTGTAAAGAGTGGTTATTTGAGTCAGTATTGTTTTCCTATAAGCTCAAAACAGCCTAGCCATTCACCTCTGACCTCTGCCATCAGTGAGACATGTTCAGCCAGAGAACTGCTGCTGTTAGTTTCTCTTTTCTGGACCCTTCTCTGAAAACCCTAAAGATGGTTGTGATGGAAAAAAATGTCTTTCTTTCTCATTTAACTTCACCAGGTCATCTTGACCATGTCTACCTGGCTAAAAGCACTGAGTCGCTGCCACGTGATTGGCTAATGAGATATTTGCAGTAATAAAAAGCTTAACACATGTACCCAATAAAGTGGCCATGACTGTATAGTTTTTGAAAAGGGTGATATTAGAACTGGTGCTGATCTGTACTCATCTTTTACTATAACAGTAAAAACAAAGCAGAAATCCGAAGTAGTAAATCTGGCATTAAAACGTTTTAATTTAAAAATGATGAGAGACGGTGTGTAAAATTAGCAGTGGACACAATTATTGTTTGCAATATTAATCGTGTAAAAGGTGTCCAAAGCTGTGGATAAAGGTGGAGGAGTAAGGTGTCGATTTACTCCAAAATGTAAAGCATGAGGAAGTACAACACAAAGGGATTTACCTACTGATGCACAGAGAAGACTGACCCTGCAAAAGGTTAAAAAGCCAAAACAGTTTTCTGGTTTTGTGAATGAAGCTCGTGTGCTGGAAAAAGGTTGCGCAATGTGTTTTTGACTTTCTTTAAAGCAGTTTGGGATTTTTCACACTGGGTGGTACAGGACCTCTGGGCTCTGGCAGGACACGCTGCACCACCTTGACCTCAGCGCTGGCATCTGAATCTGACAGGTAGAACAGAAAACTCGATCCAGGACAACAACAACAACGTAAACGGCCTCGCGTCTCCCTTCGTCCCCCCCACGCGTGCCTGCTGGTGGGTAGCTGTTCAGTTTGTGGAGCGGAGAGCTGTGGAAAGATGGCGGTTTCACACGGTTGTCAAATGGAATAGAAGTAACTGCTGGGTTTGAGCAGAGGGAATCCTCTCAGGCAGGGGTAAGGGGGCTCACTCACTCCCACTGCTGCCACTCCGCACTGGGAGTGGTCTTTCCTCTACTGGGGATTAGGCCAGGCCGACTGGCACTGAATATAATGCTCTCCCATTCAGCCACTCCTCTCACAAGACATAAAAGTTAACAGGTGTTTAATGTCAGAAGTGTTTCATACAAGAGTCATAGAAATAGTCTGTGACAGACAGCAGGGAGGGGCGGTGGCTTTATGGGGTTTTTTAATGCTTTTGCAGTATTTAAATTGCCTCTGTGGCTGAGCTGAAATTTGGATCAGTTTTGGCATCTGAAGCTGCAACAAACACACATCGGAGTGCAGAAATGTTACCAATATTTTGTTTTCTTTCCTACATTTTGGGGTCAAAAGGATTGTTTGCAGTATGTCAGCACTGTGTGAAGTTTAAAAAAACACCACATGTTTTTACTAAACTAACTGACGCTTAGCTTTACTGTGACAAGTAGATAGATTGTAGGTCTTTTTTTCTGTAGTGCTGTGATGACTGGGGCTTGCTTCCAGAGTGCATTAAGAAAGGAAAACAAGGTCACTCAGGCACTCGGGAGCTTGTCCTACTCTGAGCTTTATGCCCTATCAGTATCTGGATCTACACTATAATTTAATAGGTTCTTAATTTGCCCATTCTCCGTCTCTCTTTCTGGTTTCCTGAAATCCAGTCCTTGTATTTTTTTTCTTCTTGCTGCAGCTGAAAACATACAGCTCCTGTGCGCTGGCAGAAGAAAACAAAACTCTGCTACAAGCTGAAAAACCTCAGAGAAGATGCTACAATGTTACACTGTGTATGTTGAAGCATTACAATTCCCCCAAATAACATCGAACAAGCACATTATATTAGTTTATAAGATGTTAGCAGGCAAAGCTGTACCTCACCTGGACTATGTGCAGAGTAGGTGTGCGAGTACGGATGGGAGGAAATTAACTAGTTACTAACTTCTGTTTATTGTTCCTGATTCCAGCTGCTCAGGTTTTTGAACCGCTGGGTAAGCCGCTACACTATATTGTCAGAAGTATTCACTCGTCTTCCTGCGCACAAATATGAACTTGAGTGATCCCGTTCTGAATCCATAGAGTTTAATATGATGTCGGCCCACCCTTTGCAGCTATGACAGCTTCAGCTCGTCTGGGAAGGCTTTACAGAAGTTTTAGGAGTGTGTTTATGGGAATTGTTGATCATTCTTCAGGTCAGACACTGATGTTGGATGAGAAGGCCTCGCAGTCTCTGCTTTAATTTATCCCAGAGGTGTTCTGTCGGGTTGAGGTAGTAGTGAGGAAATTTCAGGACTGGACTTGTTGCACAGGTATCGACCGATCACGGCACTGCGCTGGAATTCACGGAGCTTCTGTGAGCGATCCATTCTTTCACAAATGTTTGTAGAGGCAGTCGGCATGCCTAGGTGGCCATGGAAGTGACTGGAACACCTGAACTCAATGGTTTTGATGGGTGAGTGAATACTTTTGGCAATACAGTGTATGTCAAGCAACATGAAAAGCCAGTATGCATTGTATGAAAGAATATTCAGCAGATTAATTAATAATGACGGGGGATGTGCTGTAGCCTACTTTATTTATCAGATTGTATAAACAATAGCTGATACCTGTTTCCAGTATGTAGATGCTTTACCAGACTTATCAGGGGCACTGTTTATTCAAAATGTTTCTACTAATCTCGGTCTTACAAATAAAATGTCAGCAAAAAATAAATCATCATTATGTGAATTCACACCTTTAATAAAACGTTGGCTTCACCTCCCATCTTTGTCTTTGACGTCAACAATTTGGCAAGTCCTGAACGAGCATTTTATCTAATATTCACGGGGATTTCCTCCAGTGAAAACTGTTTTCCTGACTATTTTTCCCCCCTAACACAGTTCCTGCAGTTCCATCCCTCACTGTGTGGGTTTGGTTTAATCAGATTAGAAATTACATTTCTTCTGATGCTACGAAGCAGAACTTTTAAACTATGATCTTGTTGATATTCTACATTTGTGACCACCAAGAAAGCTCATAAAACACCAAAAGCCACACAATTAACTGAGCTTGATTCCAACATATTTTCTGCACATTCAGAACTTTGCATTGCACCTCTCATTCCTGTAATGTTCTTGCATTCATATCACCCCAAAGCCCTTTAGACTGCAAGTCTCATTTTAGCAGTGTTATACACACACTTTACCTACCTTGCACGGACAATATAGAATTACCTGTTAACCTAACATGATTTGGACTGGAAACCCATGCAGTCCCAGGGAGAACAGGCCACACACAACAGTTCAGACAGTTTCAGATCATCTCTTTCAGAGCTGCGCGTGATGAAACAAGTGGTTTCATTACTGGACTCTTTATAACATCCAGGTCACTGATTTCTTCTGACCAAAACCTGTAGCTCAAGACTTATTTAAGCCTGCTTTTAACTAGTAGATATTATTTTTGTGTCTTTTTATTTGTTCATTGTTGTCGTGAAAAATAATAAATAAATTTTACTTATTTGATTAGAAAGGCTCCAGGCCAGGCTTACACAGTGCTAACCACACCACCACCGTGCTTGTGCTGTCATCCAAAAACTATCATGACGAGCTGCATAATGAGTGGATAAAAAAGAATTACCAACAATGGTTTGATTTAATGATTCAATAATTTCTAAAGCAACAAGGCTAATGCTTTCACATGCACACAGTCACCATATAATTGAGAAAACTACTGTAATCGGTTTAAATTCAATCTCAAAATGACACAGAGCAAATTTCTTTTTGCTTTCACACATTGGTGCTATTTGCTTCCCACGCTAACGGTCTGTGTGTGATTATTTCCTCTGTGGATCTGAAGTTAAAGAAAAATAGATTCATAGTTTTTGTCATGTGAAAATCAGTCAGTGCCTCCAACCTTGCTCTCTCAGGATCAGCTGTGCTTTTGTACAATAACCCTCTAAGTACATATAGG
Organism: Neolamprologus multifasciatus; assembly: GCF_963576455.1. Lineage (NCBI taxonomy): Eukaryota > Metazoa > Chordata > Actinopteri > Cichliformes > Cichlidae > Neolamprologus > Neolamprologus multifasciatus. The sequence goes on along the minus strand of NC_140440.1, from coordinate 36,624,737 downwards.
TTGGCTCTGGCTGTTTATACCTGTGATCCCCTTATAACCTTTTCATTGCAGAAGCTACCATGTGACATTTTCAAGGCAGAAAACACATTTAAGCATCAACATCAGAGAACGTTTTATGATTCCAGCAGCAAAACTGCATCAATTTAATTACTTAAATTAGTGGAAATAACTAATGCTACCTTGGATTATACTTGTGCTAAAAGGTAAGTAAAACTAGACCTTTTATATAGTGTTACCCCAAATTATGAGAAAACAGAAAAAAATCCAGGGTACCAGGGTTTCTGCTGCTCTAAACTATAGACATTAACCTGTCGCAGTTTTCTGCTGTGAGATGTGCCATGATTTTGGCTTTTACATGGTAACAAGTAAAGTGGGTCTAATGTTTATTGTGTTCTTTAGCCAGGAGCTTTCATACGCCTTCATAAGTCCATCTCCTGGGCTTTAAATAAATTGTGAAAAAGATTGAAGTGCTAAATAAAAGAAAACCTGATTCTAGAGGGGGGGGGGGGGGGTCAGTGCACATTTTTTTTGTTTCTATGGCATGCTTTCTACAATATCTTGTCCACAAAGTTTTGAGTTCCTCCATTTCGCTGTTATTCATCCTCGTGACTGATTGTCTTTATGTTGTGAACTGCTTTTCAGACATTTGAACAGTTTAATATAATATCATATATGCGTTAATAACTATCACACTTTTGTTCTCTAAGTTGTAAACAGCACCCAGAGAGGAGGTAAATGCAAAGTATAAGTGACCCGGTAGGTGCAGCTGCAGTCTGAAAAAGAAAAAGTCCCATAATATCTCAAGAATTTCTAAATGGTCCTTGACGTTTTCATAACTACATCAACTTGTATGTGACAGGAAACCACTGAAAGGGGTCCACAGCTTTGAAGGACATCTTTATTTAGGCGTGAGCAGAGGAGAAAAGAGGCGGTCACTGAGCCCTGAGGAGCCTTTCATGATGTGCTTGAGCTGCATGCATTATCTGTTGCATGCCAGGGGTGGATGGGAGCTCGTTTGTCAGCACAGCAGAGCCGAAAATAAACTATAAATCACGTCTGCACTATCTACACACATTAATTGGAGTGTAACAGCGGGCTCTCCCCCCACTTCTGCCCTGGTGTCTGCAGTATTGTAGCCTAGAAGTTTTGAACAGCTTCCAAGAGGTGGAGGAACTTTTTCTTCTTGTCTCTTGGTTCCATTTACTGTATTAAGTGTTCTGTCCCCAGGGCTCTTCCATTTAGTGCTCCATCGCATGCAAGGATAATTTTTCTTTGGGAAAGTGGGCTCAGTTGTAACTTAGGGGACTAAAAGCATACTTAAAGCTGGCAGTAACCCCCCTCTCTCTGTCCCTTTCCTACCACTTTCCAATGTTGAGGTTGATTAAGGATGCTATCACGGTGGACCTGATATTTGGTGGGAAATCTAGAAGGTGTTTGGGAGCATTTACTGCAAATGACTCTTGGCAGTGCCCTCTCATGTATTGCTCCATCTGAACACAATTTGGCAGCTCTAAGGAGGGGGCATGGGGGCATGGCGTGCTGCGAGCCTCCTCCTTCATACCAGGGCATGAGGGAAAAAAAAGAAAAAATCAAGACCTGTCATAAACACATCCTGCGGAGGAGGGGAAACAGAGATGTTACCACAGCAACTGGTATGTTACTGCATGGTGCAGGATTTCTGTTTAAAACATGAGATTAAATTCAAAGAACAGGCAGGATGGTGGTGGTGAATTAACAGCCTGATATGCTGTGAAAGTTTATTTCTGTACTGGAAAGAAAGCAGGGATTTCACTGGAGGGGAGCTGCATTAATTAACTGTGTCAATGTAGAAAAAACAGACTCAATATACCTTTTCCAGGCATGGTCATCTCATTTTTTAACGTTAGCATTTTCTAAGGTAGGCAGTTTCTTATTTTCACCAGCAGAGGGGGCCATCCTGTGCCAAAAGCAGCCGGTTCATGTTGACCGTGAACAGACAAAGCGCGGGGTGTTGGCAAAGAGTGAAACCTTTTAAATGCAAAATTGAAGTTAGTTTTTTTTTTGTTTTTTTTAATTGGTTTGATCTTTTTTCACATGTTATCCAAAAACATAATTAAAAAAAATCTATTAATTATTTAAGTATTAAAGCAAAACACCAAGCAAATTGACAAGTTTCAGCTTCTCAAATGCTATGATTGGTTGTCTTTCTGATTTAAACTGAATAGTTTTGAGTTTTGAATGGCTGGCTGGACGAAAAGAAGCAGCATACTGTTCTTATCTTTGTCTCTGAGTACATGTACCTCGTTTTTTGGCTTATTCCCCCTGTTTTTAAGTGCAAATGGCCAAAAGTTGTTTTTTTCACTTATGAAATTCACAATCCTCCTATATGCTTTGGTAAATAAAATACATTTTGCCTAAAGTTGTTCACAGTTTTACACATAATACCACAGTTCATGCTAAAAAATACAGTAAAAATCATTTTCTGTATCTATAGATGGGACTTTTTCAGTTCTTTTTCAGTTTTAAGGTGCAAATACAAACAATGTTAGGTGACATTTTTTATTTTACTCTAAAATTTCAGGGTTAAACATAAGAATTTAATCCAATCTGACATGTTTCACTCAGTTTCTGTCATTTGTATTGGAAGCATGGTGGTGGAGCAGTTAGCATTGTCACCTGACAGTAAGAAGGTTCCCTGGGGTCTTTGTTCTCCTTGAGCGTTTTGGTTTCTCTGGTTTCCTGCCACAACCCGAATACGTGCTTGTCAGGTTAATCTGTGATTATGAGTTTGCCTTAGGTGCAGGTGTTGAAACATGCATGAACAAAAAAAGATTAAAGTGGTTAGCCTGAGTAGAAAAGTGCTCATACAAATGCCAGTCCATATTCAAGTGCATGAATAATTAATAATCAAAAGTACATAAATTAATTGAATGTGTACCTCTAAAATCAAGTTTATACCATATTTTAAAAAGTCATGTTTTTGCACCATTATAGAAAGCACAGAAAAGACTGGTCTCCACAAGCTGTGCCACCATATTGTCTTATTAAGATATCTAAGGATACAACAAGACAATAACGTCTTTTATTTTAGGAGGACGGAGATGTTTAGAGTGTTGTCATTTAGGGAAAAATCTATTATCTATCAAGCCTATTAAAATATTAGATTTATATTAGAAACTATTAAAATGCTATAACTGTGTCATATATCTCCAGCAAAATAATTAGGTAAGTAATTCATTTCCCAAGTATTGTATTTAAATACAGTTATTTGAGACAACTACGTTATTTTATGATACATATTATTTTATTAACAAAACAAGAGATTACAAAAACAAAACGAAACTAAAAACGACTTAATCATAAAATAAGAGGGTTACATAAGAATGTTACAGAATAAACTACGGAGAAAGATTTGTACTGAAATATTGTTGTAATCGATTAGAAAATATGACGCTAATGGGATTATTCTGTATATCATTCATTAAAAAAGTGCTCTAATCGGCATTTACAGGTAATAACGTAACATTTCATCATCACGGCCTGAAATGGCTGTTTTTAGGAGTCCATCACACTTGAAAGAAAAAGGTAAAGAAAAGAAAAACGATAATAAGAAAATAATTTTCTGATCGTTCCTTTCGATGATTTATGGCACATTTTCCAGACTAAATGTAGCAAAGGGCGTTGAGCGCTGGGGAAAGGGCCTAATTTACCTAAAATTGTTATGAGGTATTGATTCCAGTTGTTCAAATGATCGTCCCTTTTTGTGAGTCAAATCAGCTGTTTACATTTCCTGCCACTTACAGCTACTTGCTGCTTATTGCTGTTTCTCGCAGCGTGGTTACCAAAAACACGGAGTAACCCGCGGAGCTCTGCTCGACATCACGGTGATAGGCTGCACACTGGCTGACTCTGCTGGAGAATTGGCAGACTTTTCTATTTATTTTCCATTTTTTCCCAGGATGAAGCGCAGTGTGCGGGTCAACGAGGCTTGTTTAGGTCTAAAGAAAACCGTGTGGTATGAGAAAGAGGGAGAGAGAGAAAGTTTCTACAATACAAGAGATTTTTTAAGTGTGTGATATACCACTCTGTGTGTTGTTGGCCTTGGGTGGAATGAGCAGTTTCTAAAAGAACAAGGGCAGAGTGTGTGAAAATATCCAGATGTGTCGGCGGTTTTGTGCTTTTCCTTTTTTCCAGTTGTGTTTTCATTGCTTGCGGTGATGCAGACTTTCATCCGCAAGGTCACATCCAGGCCTGAGACAATGCCACTTAATTTCATTTAATTCATTTTCACGGGGCAGGGACATGCGGTTGCACCGAGTGATTTTTAAAAGAAACTTCAGACGTGCGGCTTCCCATATCGTTGAATTTTTTGGGGAGAGTAACTTCTTGTGGAGATGTGTTCACTGAAAAAAAGCAAAGCGTGTTTTTAACTTTTCCAATGGCTGGGATGACCCCAAAGACACCAGATGTCAAAATGTTAAGAGGTATTTTCACTGACCACTAGATGGTATAATATATGCACGCAACAGGTTTGGACCAGATGACAGCAGCCCTGATAAACTCCACTCAGCTGCGAATTTTCACACTTTCTCTACCTGTTATTCACAGGATGCTGGGTTCGTTTAGCAGAGTTGTGGGTGTATTACACAGCCGCACCAGCTGCTTTCAGGATGCACAAAAAGGCGCTCGCAAGAAAGGGCATATTTAGATTTATCATCCAGCTCAGCATTTAAAGCTAATATTTATTCAGGTCCTCTGATTTTTCAAAACAGAAAATATGTCTAAAAAGCATCTGGATCGAGAACACTGACTGAAACTTGAGCTTTTCTTGATCTTGATTTCACAGTTCAAGATTATTTGAACGAAACTTTTCATCTGGTATCTTTTCAAATAATCGATTCCGCGTTTAACTGTAGATTAAAGCAGCGAAAGTCAAGCGCAGAAAATGAAATGAGGCTCAAAAGCGCAAAGGAAACAAAATATAAATATGTAGTAAAATTAGAAAAAAAGTTTAACAGGTATTCGTGCTATAATAATAATAATAATAATAATAATAATAATAATAATAATAATAATAATAATACGTTTTGTCCCTGTTTATCTTAATTGACGCGATTTCTTGCCAGCATTGATAAGAATAAACTGAATTAAACACTTCCATAGACAAATATGTCTTAAAAGCAAAGGTTTTAATACCTTTCAGGATGGTTTCATTAGGATCGTGTGAGGTGTCTAGGTCATCTAAAAAGTTCTTATTAATCCTAATAACTATGTCATGTCCATGTTATCCTCTGACCTGTGCGTTAAGACGGCGAGGTCATTATGTTTACTATTTAATACAATTTAGTGGAAAATAAAAACAGCAGAAAAGCGCTGAGATCCGGTTTTTTAGGCGAGCGACGTGTAAAACGCCACAAAGGTCAAGATCCGGACCTGCAGCTCAGATGGTTGTCCACTTAAACTTTGAGACAGGATGGACTATCACACTTTATACCCAGCACCATAGTAATGCCTAAAAGTGGTCATACATTCAGTATATCTGATATTTAGAGCGTTTCAACAAAGCTTGGCTTAAAAAAAAGGCAAACGTTCATTTTACGCACAAAATAATCATCCGTAAAAAAAGGCGATTTTTAAAAGAGTCACGTGTTATTTTAAATGGAAGTAAAATCAGTTTTGATTCTTATTCATCGGGGAAAAGGGAATTCATTGTTTAAAGGGCGTTGAACTGAAATCTGTAAAAACAGCCTCTGCTGAATCTAATAAGACTTCAGAAATTTAGCACTTGTAAGTGAGGTGCCTTTTATTTTTTACTCGTAGTCTGTTTATATAGTTGAAGAAGTTTGCGGATATGCTGAGGTTTTAACGATTCAACATCCTGGGTGTAAAGAAGGCGATGCATTGTGTTAACTTAATTAAAGGTAGACGGCGTGAATAGCCTGTCACTCGCTGGTCAACCCTGAAGGCAACGACCATCACATTACGCGCGGGACGCACAGGATTCCCAGACAGATCTGAGGGTTGATGAAGGGTTAAGGTTTTTTTAATGATTAAATTTCCTACAAATTCAGTCCTGATGTTGCATTTAAGTGATTTGAGGAAAACCGGAGACAATGCTTTCTACTACACAGTTCTGAATGATGTTGCTGGTGAATTCTACTATCTTGTGATGTCGGACATTTGCGCATGCCATCCTCATTTTTCTTACTGCAGGATTTAAAAACAAAAACAAACTTCAGCAACGCAAGGAAATCTGGTCTTTTGCTAAATTAACCATACGTTTTGTTACATAATAAAACATTACCAAAACGCAATCCTATACACAGGAGTCATACATGCACGAAGACTGTCCTCTTGTTTTGGATGAAGTTTCGGTTAAAATAAGTGCGTCGGTTGACATTTGCTTCTCAAGCTCTGACCAAAGAAAGTTTTTTCTTCCCCCAGCTGGTTAAAAGCAGCATGACGTCGTTTACAGTGGCCAATCATAAAACGACTTTCCTCTTCTCTAGGCCAATCGGACGCGAAAAGGCTGCCTGTCAGTCACAGGTGAGGGCGTATGGTGAAAAAATTGGGTGAAAAGAGCTGGAGATTGTAGTGAGCCCGGGTTGATGGTAGAGCTATGCAGCGGAGCAGCATCGCTTCTGCGGATGTAGCAGAAACTTTTTACGGCTTCTCCCGAGGGATGCGACTAGAAACCAACACTGGAGGGGTAAAGTTAAGAGCCAGCAGCGATCGACGGAGGGAGTAAAATAAAATGTGGATGAACTGACATTTACTCCACTATCTGGGCCGGGTAATTACTGAACCTGAAGTCAGAGCAATCTTCGCTTCTTTGAAAAATGGCCGTTCGTGGCAACTCGCTGATGCCTTTCTCAATCCAAGCCATCCTGAACAAAAAAGACGACAGTCGACACTTGCCAGATTTGGACATGTGCTTCTCAAAGACTGCCTGCTGGAAAATATTTGGAGAGATGGACGGCGGATCGAGGAGAAACGAGAGTGAAGCTTGTGAGCCGACCGACCAGAAGAGCTACGACTCGGATTCGGGACTCAGTGAGGACAACGACAGCAAGACTCCAGCCCCATGTAAATCGGAGAAAGACGGAGACCCTGCGTCGGATGTGCCGGAGGAAAGCCTGCAAGAGGAGACGGACCACGAGTCTGCAGCTGCGGAAAACTCCAAGAGTGACACGGAGCCCGGTAATGGCACGGGTAAGTAGGCCAGAAAGATCAGAATAACTATAACTCAGGGGGGAAAGCGTGACTGGTTTAAGTACAACAACAAGAGTCCGCGAAACTCTTCGCTTTAATACAGAGTTCAGTCTGAAAGAGCCAAGTGCTCTTTTAATTTAGATGTTTACACTGCTGTTACAGCTGCGTGGAATCACAAGAAGAGCTGCCAGGTGTTATTGCAGGGCATGGGCCCTATTTTCAAAACTTCTTCACATCCTGATAGCTTTTATGCACCAAGTCCTCTCGTTACGCATGAGTATATATGCATTCCTGGCTTAATTTTAGACTTTGTCACGATAACGTTGATGATTTGGCACGTTTATGTTTGACTGACGGTATAATCGACCAGCAACACTCGGCTGGTTTAATGTCAGGAGTAATGATCTTAAATGAAATAATTTTAAATGAGGCCTAAATGAAAATCGAACTTTTTGTTTAATCTAAAATAAAAAAGAAAAGTAAACGCAGTTTGTTTTTAATAAAAAGTGAAAATAAACATACTTTCATATAAGTTTGCTCATTTCTCTAAGTTTAATTTTTCGCCTTTTCGTTTCACTGATTCAAAACACAAAGCAACCATGAAATAATCGACAAGTATGAACGTAATGGCCCGACATGTGAGACAAGAGATTCAAATGCATCGTCTATCTGTGTGCCCTCCTCTTCCAGATTCCAGCAACCTGGACGAGAAGAGTCTGGATCAACCTAAACAGCGGAAAAAGCGCTCCAGAGCTGCCTTCTCTCACGCACAGGTCTTCGAGCTGGAGCGTCGTTTCAACCACCAGCGGTACCTTTCCGGGCCGGAGCGGGCGGACCTGGCGGCCTCCCTGAAGCTCACAGAGACTCAGGTGAAGATCTGGTTCCAGAACCGCCGGTACAAGACGAAACGCCGCCAGATGGCCGCCGATCTGATGGCTTCAACCCCAGCAGCCAAGAAGGTGGCGGTGAAAGTTTTGGTGCGGGACGACCAGAGACAGTACAGCCCGGGAGAGATCTTACGGCCCCCGCTGCTCTCCCTGCAACCGTCCTACTATTACCCCTACGCCTACTGCCTCCCTGCATGGACGCTCTCTGCGTGTGCGGGGAACCAGTGAAAACTCGGTGACTGTATTTATTCATTTTTATTATTTTTGCTCCCAGGAAGCCCAAATAGCTTTACTTCTGACAAGAGGAAGAGGTCCGAGGGGACTGCTCAACGTCTCTGATTGAATTTCCTCACCATGTTGTCCAGGCAAGACAGCAAAAACTTTTCATGGCTTTTCACATCCTGAAATACTTTAAAGCGACTCCTTCGTGTATGTAGTAAGGTTTCCCCCCTCCAGGGACCCGTTAAAGAAACAGTTTCTCATGGTTTAGACCCTAAAATCATAAGCGGAGAGACAGGACCTCCTAAAAATGTCACTATGTTATCCTCTGAGGAGTGACACAGCAATAATATTAAAGTATTTGTGTCTTGGACTCCCTCAAGGACCTCTGAAGCCCCCGGAACCTGTTTTGGAAACCGGAGGCCTGAGCAGACTGAAAATGTCACCTTAATGTCGATTTATATTTTACATGCGCCTTCCTACCTCTGCAGTGACTGGAAATAGGCATATTCCATTAACTTCTCAAACAGCTGTCTCTGTTGCAGGTTGTGTATTTTTTTCTTTTGCTGTGTTTGTAAAGGTAAGATAATTCAGCACTTTTGAGCATATACGTTACTTATTTCAATGCATTATAGTGTGGTTCGCTGTTAGACTGAAAAGAGGCGGTTTGTTGAGTTACTGGCCTATAGCAGGAAGCAGGCTAAAACAAGCCGACCTCCTATTAAAATGTACATGTTTTATTTGTGTTAAGTGACTGTTTAGATCGAAAAACATTAAAACATATCAGGCATTACTGTCATTGGGATGCAATTTTATTTTTTAAGGGTTACGTTTAGTATTGGAACATTAAATATAAATATCCACAAAGCAATCAAATTTTTTTACCAATAATTAAAACAATTTAACCCTTTTTTGTCCGACAAATACAAATGGGCCCTCTCTCTCTCTTTTTAACTTAATGGCCAAAAAGAAAATAAATGCCCCCCCCCTCCCCCATTGAATTATTGTTGATATTAATTATAAGCTTTTCTAGAAATTTCAGAATAGTTACAGGTCCAGGTACAAAGCTGTACTGCGCCCCTCCTTTTTGTGTTTTATCTGGTTTTGGTTTCTTATCACCAAATGTCCTCTCGAAGCTTAACAATAATCATAAATTGTCGTTAAATCGGATTAACGTGGATCTTAACTTATACCAATAATTACATTAATTAATTGAAAAGGTGGCTTTTCTGTGCTTTGAGATCTGAATACGATTGAAACTCGGATAATATCCTACTAAATCAACAGTGGACACACACACATGCACACAAACGCACACACAGACGCAGTAAACCAAAAATTAAATATAGTTGTTTAAAAAAATCTAGTCTATTTAATTTCAATTAAATTATTATTTATACACCTACCACTGTAAACATTATTTTGCTTAAATTTTGTGTCTCGTTTCACTTTCCTTCTGTTTACTATGGTGTTACTGTCAGACACTGAGACCTTGTAGATGTCATCTATGGCTTTCTTCCTAAACACACCTGTCAGACAGTGATGAATGGCCGTGTAATTCCCGGACAGGGCAAACTGACAGCTACCTTTAGGGCCGTATGTCAACACGAGGAGAGGAGTATTCTGGGGTTAAGGAGGCCGATGTCACTGCTGCTAGAGAATAAAAAGGGGGTTCTCATTTGCGGCTGTTAGCAGATAGAAGACAATATCTTAAAAGAAAAAAATGAAACAAAACACGAAGCTTCGCTAACTTCCGGCTGAATGGTGCGACTGAAATATGAGGGGAGTCGTACAAGCTGTTATTTTGTATCCAATAACGGCCTAAGTGTTAAGTCAGGGTCAACAGGGAGCTGTCGTACATTAAACATCCATCTCTTACCTTTCAAAATACTTCCATTACTTACGGACCCTAACGCAGCCATCATGAGGTGTATCATGAGGTGTTGGCTGTTGGACAGGAAGATCATGAATGATTAAAGATACACTGAACATCCAAGTTATCGCGTGGGACACATGGACGCGAAAAGGAATCAAGACCGTGAACCCTGCAGACTCCGTTTATTGGGACACAAGTTACAAATGCAATGCGTTTTACGCACGGACAAATGGGTATATGTAGTGTCTCAGTTGATCAATGCACCATTCTTTTTAACCCTATATAGTAAGACATGCCCACTCACGAAAGGCGCCTGTATGTCCTCAAGTCTAATCTACTTGATGCAGGTATACTTGTCACCTGGGGCCATCGCCAGCAGCAGTGATGATGCTCATTGGCTCCTTTGGAGCTTGAAGGACAGAGAGGGATATTGGGGAGTGGACCGTCCCACATTGCTTCCTTTCCTACCTGCATGTGGAGATATCTGATATAGAGGAACATATCGCGGCTCTATTTCCTTTTAACCTCAGCGACTTGAAATGCAAACACCCCCATCGGTGTACGTTAGACCCATTCAGACTACTCCCCGTTATTTCCTCATAGCTGATGCTTCGTACGTTGCAATATTATTGTTTTGTTTTTGTAGCTTTGCAGTTAAGATTTGACTTTTACAGCAAATATTCTCTCCAGTTTCCCCTAAACAAACAAATGTATCAATATGTTAAAATCAGAATTTAAATTTTATTTAGATTTTACGCACAAGCAGCAGCTTCTCTTCTTTAAAAGGTTATCGTGAAAAATATCTTTGACTACAACAAAGGAGATGTAGTTTCAAATGCTTAATCGAATATTTTTCTGGAAAAGCAGGACTTCGGATTATGACCAAGATAATTCCAAACCAGCCACTTTATTTAATCTATTTTTGGTCGTTCTGTGAAAAATAATTTCCATTTTTTTTCCAAACCTGGCTTAAATTGATCTGGAAGTCACGGAAAATTCCAGCGTCTTTCTAGATTTTTGTACAGAGCAAAAATAAATTAGATTTTCACAGGAGCGCCGCACCTATTATTATATACTGAGTTACAGTACCGATGACAGAAAACTGACATGTTTCCATCTTATAAAGGATCAGTAAAAGATCATGAAAGGGTGGATTTAAGTTTGTGATTATGAACACTCATATTACCCAATCTAACTTTAGTCTGCTTTTGAGTTTTTTTCCGCGTGAATTACAGAAGGAAGAAAAAGTAAACGAGATAATAAAATCCCCCTGTGTATTCTCAAAGTCACTGAGCGAATCGTTGAATGTTTAAATCTCACCATAACGCGCGATTTCAACAATCACTTTGGTCAAATCTTATTTTTCCCCCGTGAAACAAGTCAAACTGTGAACAATCAGTCACGGCTTCATTTACTTCAAGATATTTTTACCATCGTATACTAGAACATTATATAACGGTTATCAGCAGGAATATTTAATCTGTGTGTGTGTCTGTGTGATTTAAAATAATAATATAGTCTCATATTGGATTTGGATTTTTTAAAATTAATTAGAGAACCCCCCCCCCCCCCTTTTATTACAACTATTTTTTTTTGTTTTTTATTCTTTTTCATACAAAGAAAAACGGGAAAATGTCTCAAACCACACAATTCAGGCACTCAACGTAGCGCTTTGAACAACCACCGAGTGCCCGAACTTGGATATTTTAAGCTGTTTTTCCGGTCACAATTCTTTCCATTTGTCTTTTTTCGCCGATGGTTCGAGGGACACCAAGTAGCGTTCTCATTATTATTATTATTATGATTATTATTATTATTATGATTATTATTTGCATGTTGAATGCAAATAATAATAACTGCTTTAACAGTTATTATTTTTGCATGAACTTTAATCCCCATGTTTTAAGGACTAACGCTGCAACATTATATTCAACATGCCAGTTTTGTGACACCAGGTTTTTCACGACATTGATGATTTTACCACATAATGATCACAAGCCAGCAATCACCGGAAATTTCCAAAGACATACTGATCTTTGTATTTCCGTGTTTTTAAGCATTTTCTTTGAAGAGTCGAACTTTACAGTAATCCTGACATGCAAAAGACCTTCTTGGAGCACATTCACTCTGCAACTTTAAATTCTTTGCAGATCAAACACAGGAGACTGAACTTGCAATGCAAAGTAAACAGTGAAATTCAAAGTAGCTCTCTGGATGTTTTTCTTTCTTCAAACTGCTGTTTCTTCGCCGTCCTCAAATTGTGCTTCTCTTCTTACAAAACCCTTTTAAAAAAACAATTAGACAATATTTTTCTCTGTAGCTTTCTGTCTCACCAAGGAATCTGTCAATCACACCCTTATAAGGACTTTGGGATATACCGAGCTGCCATTCACTGCCACTTGCTTCAAAGTGGCTCAGGTGCAGATGCGTCTGTATCCCCTATTCCCAGTGCCATCCTTCCCCTGCACTGAAAAGGCAATGTGACATTTTCAAGAAAACATACAAAAACAGTTGATAGAAGATGTAAGTTGTGACAAAGACCAATCACATGAAATGTTTTCTTTTTCTTCCATACAGTTAAAGGAACTTGGTCGTTTATATTAAGTTACACTGTGCGCATCCAGCTCCAGCAGTCGTGGGAAAACAAAAAACTATGCAGTGAGACATCTGGGACATAGCTGTAATCCCATAGTTTGTAGATTATAGGTTTCAATGGTAAAGTTGTAGGCTATAAAATATCTTGTGTGTCTCTTCATGGTTGACAGATTCAGCTTTAATATCCAGACAATAGTTTAAGACATTCTTGTAATTTCTCTGTTTATTTTGTTGAGTAAGTAATGGTGCATATTTGTAAACTGAATAAAAAAAGTTAGGAATGAAGCCTAAAGAGTTCATGTAAAACATTAATGAATCATATTTCTTTTAATGCCTAACAGAATTACTATTTTCTTGTTTTTTTTTCAGTGTCAACGATTGGAGTAAAGATATAATTTATGTTTAACTGGTAAAAAATTCAAATAGTGTAATGTTAAAAAAGACATATTTGTCTATCTATGAAGAGCAGACTGCTGAAATGTAGTTATTAATACAGATATTTAACACGTGGTGCACAAAAGTGTTTATCATCAAAAACAAAAGAATACACATTGAAAAGAAAAGCGAGTTACGTGGTTCTATAACTTTAAATAGTTCTTTTGAGCCTTTGTACCGTTACAGCTGTTATAATTAGTCATCACAATCTGCACTCCAAGAATCCCCTTTACCCTCTGAATGTGAGATGTGATCAGGCATTAAATGGCAACTTCATGAAAAGTCTGTTCTAAATCTTTTGTGGTAGAGATGATAAAGATATTGGTTTATAGCCAACACTTTATTAACCCCATTAAAACTAATATTATTGTGCTCAATAGACCTGTCTCTGCTATTTTGTTTGTTTGAAGTGTAGGTCTTTGTCAGTACTCAGTCAATGGGGATTTCCAGACAATGCATAAAGTACACACAGATATGAATGAAGAGACGATTCAGCTTAGTGGTGGAAGTACTGAGACTGACTGAAAGAAGCAATCCAGAACAAAGCTTTTCAGAAGAACTCATTATAAATACAAGGTCTTCATTCAAAACTTAAGCCTATAATAAGCTGTAAAAGTCAGCATACTCAAAGAATGGCTGCTTTCATGTTGCTGTATTGCTAATGTATGATCATTTCAATGAGTGGTTGAGCTGGAGCTTTATAGGCACCTAAGCCATTTGACGGTGTGTCATATTGCATTGTAACATATTTCAAAAGATAATTATATGTTTGTGCACAACATTATTATTAATGATCGAGTTAAAGCAGTGGAACAAATAACCCAATATTTGGAAAGGCAATGTGACATACAAAGAAGCTGACAATGGAAGTACTGAAAGTACATGAAAATAGTACCTTAGCAGAGTATATGGAGCTCTAAATGTCTGGGCTCTAATCTTTCATCTGTATAATAATCTGTATGTATAATAATATAGGCATCTCAGACACAAGACACAGGAGCTCCGCCCACCTGGTTTTCAAACCTTCTGTTTGTGAGAGGCAATAAATCAGAAGAATTTAACTATAAAGGACAGTGAAGAGCTGAAATGCATTGTTTATTTTGAACTGTGGTTCAAGCAAAGCCATTCTCACAGGAAAAAAAGAAAAAATTTAGTTGGAAATTCATGTTGTAGGTCCCATTGAAATATTGCAGTACCACTTTCTATTTTTAAAAGGAAATAATGTACTTTGTACTCTGCTACATTATTTCAAAAGCATGAATTTCTTCTTGTTATTTACCATTTGACTGAAGTAAAATGACAATAACATGTATATTCTAACATTTGGCAGCTATCTTGAAACACAGGCAGCACCTTGAGGCAACTTTTGTTGTGAATTGGCACTACATAAATAACATTGAATTGAATCACCAGTAAAATCTGATAAAAAGGAATACAGCAACAAAATATAGTTTTAAAAATCATGTTTCCTTTGGAAAATATACTTCTACTACCATATTCACTCTCTCCTTTAATGTCACTTATATTAAACATACTTTACTTTAGGTGTCTTGGGAAGATAATACATTTGCACTTTTATTTAACCTCCTAAGACCCGAACTCTTCCATGGCATGCATTTTTCATTTCTCTTTGATATTTGGGCTGATTGGGACCTGAAGAATGTAAAAACAAAGAATTACCAGATTTTTTTTTAACTTAATTTTTGTTTATAAGAAAAATGAGAGCCACATATGAGCATATACGTTTAAAATTTCAATAGAACAGTTGCAGTATAAAGTCCTCGTAAGTGGACATCAGGCCCTTGCAGAGCAAAATTGAGTATTTTGGTCTAAATAACCCAAAATGTGATGTCCACATATGTGGACGCAGGTCCTAGGGTGTTAAGTTGGGTTGCTTCTTTTAGTCACTGATATAATTTTTGCATTCCCAAATCCCCCTCACCTCCTGACTAGTCTTCGTCTCCCCTTGTGCCACTTTGTTTAATCTTATAGTTTTTTTAATCTTATATTACTCATAGTTTTAAGGCTTTATAGCACTCATTTTTGGTGAAAAACACCTGGTTTCACACAATATCATATACTGTTTGACCTAAAATACATTTATTATTTACTATATTTTAATCATCCATCCGTCTTCTTTTTACTGCTCATATGGGTTCAGATTGTGAGGGCAACAGTCTACGCTGAGAAGCCCAAACCTGGCCAGCTTTTCTAGCTTATCCATTATAAAAACCAAGCTTGTACAATGTTCCCCAACCAGAATGAAAACCACATTGTTCCTGCTGCATCCAAAGTGTGACAAACAGACAATCAGACCTCTCTAATACCCTTCCCGGGAAGGCCCCTGATCTCCCTTTAGTTGAAAGCATACCCTCTCCTTGAACAGGCAAACCACACAACATTGGAGTGACATGGTGGCCTGGAATCAGACTACCAGGACCATTGCACCTAACTGCTGTTCAGTCCACAAGTTACTGAACCCCTATAGCCCCTCCTGTGGGTGGTGGTTCCACAGAAGAGCAGACCCATATAGCTTCTTTGAGCTAAGCCCAGGCAGATTCCATGGGCTAAGGCCTGGCCACCAAGTGCTCACCCTCGAGCTCCTACTTCAGGACTGGCTCCAGGGTGGGATCCCAGTAACTCTGTCCAGGGCAGAGTAAACTGGACCTTTGATTTGTTTTCCCCGCAATCATCATCGGGGTTTTTGTTATAACACAACATTATAACATTCTGGAACTGTTGGGAATTCATTATCCCATGTATAATCATTACAGCCATTAAGCACTGACCTCACTTCTGTTTCATGTCTCCTTCTCTTAGACACACACACAAAAAAACTATACTTATAGTAACTAGTCTGTGCACTCAAAGCAATTTTACAAAACCTTGCATGCGTGGCATTTGCACGTGTTCCCCACACTTTCTGAAGTGGTATCATATGGAGACACACACAGTTCTTGTGACAATGGCCGTGTCTCGCTTGAACTCCATCACCACTGTCTCATCACAGAAAGAAAATAAAAACAACAACAACAAAAAGAAAAAACAAGTCACAGACAAGACAGTTTCGATGTGACCTAAAACAAACATTTTCTTTGATTTGAGTCACAGTGGTTGATCTAAAATCCGCATCAACAGATAAAAAATGTGAAGCACCGACACAAAAGTATAAAATTTAAAAGTATTTGTTTTTTTGTTTATACTGTATCACTTCAGTAAAAGTGCACTTCAGATGCACTTTGTTACATTTGTCATGTTTTACACCTGCACTTTAACCCCGTGTTACCACGGCAACGGCAACGCGTCACACACAGGACTCCACCACACACACACACGCCGGTGATTCGGTTTCCGGTTCGGGTCTTTCTCCTGCAAACAAGGGCTTCATGGCGGTAAAGAGGATATTTGAAGACTGAAATGCCAAATCCCGAGGACTGTCTTTCGGTGTCCGGTACTCTCGCTTTAACTGGAAAAATCGGTGCAAGTGGAGTCAGCGGCGCGTGGAGTGGATCGTGTTGAGAGCTGCTGCAGCCAGTCAAGTCTTCTTAGCGGAGTCAAAATGGCGGCTGCGTGCCCACTCAGCTCTCGTCTAATCCGTTTGTGATTATTAGCGTGACAGCTCCATACGTCCACCCTTGACTCGTTTCTACCGTTTCGGTTTCAAGCACTAAGTGCTTTTAAAAAAATATTTTGTAGCGCCATGTCGGACTCCGAGGAGGAGAGCCAGGACAAGCAGCTAAAGATCGTAGTTGTGGGAGACGGAGCGAGTGGGAAGGTGAGACCACCACACAGATACAAACACAAAAGCGAACACCTACTCAACGTTAATTAACAGGTAATGCTCGAGAAAATGTAACTTGTCCACACGGCACACCACTTTTTCCTACCTAGTCACTTTCTGCTGACACTGTGCTGTCCACGCAGTAACCATGGCGACCGACGCTACTGTAGCCACGGCTGCTAATTAGCTAACAACAACGACAGAGGTAAATCACAATAACGTCAACGTAACCCGGGGCGATTATGATTAACGCTGACGTTTACACGGTCAAATAAACGCCTCAGTCCACGTGTCACTTTAGGTCCTCAATAAATTTTGGCCCACTTGTAGCTGTTATTCAGCAGCTGTAGGGCTAACAGGCTAGCCAAGGACACACAAACCGAAAGCTGACGCTAAAGACAGTCAACATCAGATGATGTTCAAAGGGTATAATTTATCTTTCGGATTTTTATTTGTCATTTTTAGATTTTCATATTCAACCAGTTTCATACCATACGGCTAATCTGTAAAGTACAAGTAAATTACATTGACTAATAAAAATAAATTCCCCCCTCAGCCATTGAGTTGCTACGTTTAGGCTTGTGGATCAGGAAAATGGCAACTGGACTAGTACGGCGACTTTCTACTGAATTGCCCCAACCACAGAGCAATTCATACACCACATTTATTTATGTCCAAGCGCTTCCTAACATTCACACACTCCAGTGGTTCCGTGGGGCGGGGGTAACTTGGGCTTTAGTGTCTCACCCATGGATACTTTGGCATGCAGACTAGAGTCATGGATCAATCCACCGAATTTCTGATTAGTGGACGACCCAGTCTTCCACCCACACAGCCACAGGATGTATTTTGTTTTATTCAATATATTGGTATATTAAGGCTGTAATTTCAGCTGTATGGTTGGAAGCTTTTTTGCCTTTTTGCCTATTTTTGAGCAGCACTTTAAATTAAATTAAAGCTTGTGAATAAATTGTCAGCCCTTGTGCTCCACAAACCACACAGCTACAGGAGAATGATAGTTTGTTTAGTATTTAATCCCACCCAGTGACTTTGTGTTTACAGAGGGTAACTAATCCTCGACGTCACTTCACTCCTACATTGTAAACCAGTAACACAGCTAGAACAGATATGTAACCATAACAGATATGTTAAAGCTCCCTAATTTCATTTTAACTAACACAATGTCATGGAGCATGCAGGAATATCCCGTGCAGTCGCTCCTAAAATGCTACACTATGCACAGCATTGGCAGTGTGTTTAGGATTATTGTCATGCTTGAAAATAAAGCCGCTGCCACTGAGATGCTTTCCAGATGGTATTGCATAGTGGCATAGTGGATAAAATCTGATACTTGTACTTTTCTGCAATCGTAATTTTATCAATTTTGACAAGGTCCCCAACACTTGTTGGCAGCAGTGCAGCCCCAAACCATAAAAGAGCTTCCACTGTGTTTTTCAGATGACTGCAGTCAGTGTTGTGCTTCTCTCCTGACCTCAATACGTGCCTACAAACATTTAAATTTGGAGTCATCACTTCATAATACTTAATGCATGATTTTCAGTGCGGTTCTTGTATATTTAGGATAGCAGCATTTCTCCCTGTTTCCCTTCCTTAAGAATGGCTTTTTACAGATTCAACTAAAGAAATGAAAACATTGTGAAAAATTGTTTTTACTAGCAGCATTGTGAGATGCTGCTAGTAAAAAATGCCCAAGGGTATATAATATAACACTGGTTCTTCCCTGAGTTAAATCCCTTTTTATTTTTAAATTATAAAGTGAGTGGCTTAACAATGAAAAATCTAAGGTAGGAGGATTGGACTGAAAGTAGATGAAAAAGCAGCTAGTGTCCAAAGAAAAACTTGGAAATCCTTTCAGCAAGCCAGGAGAACTACTGCTCAAAACCCCTTTAATAAATGCAATAAAGTCATGCTGTTTGGAAGCAAAATATAAAGAAATAAAGGATGGCTCGAGACTTCTGCACAGTACTCTAGTTTGCAGGGAGAGGAGGATAGAATGAAGATGTTACGAGTGAGCAACAAGCTTTGCACTGTACTCCTTTTGTTGTCAGAGTTTTCCTATACTTAAGGTAAATCTTTGCATAACATTAATGAAAGTGCAGCGTTGTTAGCGGCTGTTGAACAACCTGTTTCAGTACAAATAATCTACTGAAAATCAGTGATGTGACGATTTAATGACTGTCATTATGCCTGTCTAAAAGCTTGGCACATGAGTGAGCCCTACAACACTGGGGAATTGTGCGTTTACATTTTATATTTACTGTGAGGAAATAAGGATAAAACCTAATTACCACAGAACGGACATAGGGGTACAATAAACAGCAGCATGAACTAAATCCTGTAAAAGTTTGAGAAATCTAAACCGTGTTTTTCTGGATGTAAGAAGATAATCTTTATCTTAATGCAAATACACAATTTTCCTCCAAAAGTTATTCACTGGTGTTCCAACTTTAAAAAAAAAAGGAGTTTATCAATGTTTCTTTTTGCCCAATAAGAAAATCCAGGGGTCTGTTTTTAGTTCATGGACTGTAGTTTTGATTCTATCTCAAAGATAGCTGATGGACTTAAACCAGAAGCAATCTGTTGTTCTAAACCTATTAAGTCTACCCAGCCCTTAATCCATGTCGCGTGTGCTGCTGAACATAGTTTTATGTGCCTGTGGTTTGGCCCTGTAATGTAGCGCTGAGATTGAATTTATGCCATGAAAAAAATATTTGTTTATGCATTTGTCCACAGTCTAATTGCCACCCACAGCTTGTATTTCAGTTCAGGAGGATTATGTCTTTGTCAGACCCCGATAAAGGCTTCCAGATGATAATGTGTTGGTCTGTTACTTTGTTTCTTTTTTGTGCACGTGTGCTTGAAAAAAAAAGTATCACGTTGGTTATTTTTTATCGTTATACTTGAGCCACATAATACAGCACCTGGATTTAAAGGATTTTGTTTTAAATTCTGTTTTCTGCTGTTTATCAGTATGATGTGTAGACTCTGGGACTTCACGTGTCCTGTTAAAGTATTTTTATTTGTAAAAATCTTTCCTGCCAGAATTTTATCAGTCTACTTATTCTATAACTTTTCATAGTCATACTAAAATAAAATTTACTTCAACAGAAACGGGAGGACAATTCTTAACTTATTGCATAAAAATGATTGGAAACTATAGTTTATTACATTAAAATGTTTTAAAACTTGCGAGAGATAACATAAACATTACAGGTATGATAAACACAAATATGGGCGTTAAATGAAAAAGCTTGTTCCAAATTAAAATATTTCAACAAAACATATCATTTATGCTTAAAAAATCTTTTTCTGACCACCTTGTTTCAGTGAAATGCATATTTTCATTTTTCTGAATAATAATCAGCATGATGATGAATTCTCCAAGTCCCCTTATATTAAACTGCTGTTGTTCTCGCCTCTCTGGCTAAAACTCGGCACTGTGTAGGAACATAGAGGATATAACAGTTGATAAAGACTGCAATTTGCTTAGTCTGGCTTTTGCAGCTGCTGGTTGTTTTCCATCAGTATGCCTTTTCTCTTCTGGCCAAGGACTCTCATCTGGCTCCAGAAAGAGGCCCTATTTAAGAAAATTATGCCTGGAAGCCCTTTTGAGAAATGTTGCTGTTTTCTCAGTTGATAGAATAAAATAACAGTGGGAAGAAAAACACACATGAAGACTTGTAATATAGTTGTTGCATTGCTAAACCTACACAAGCTAGTTAGTTCCTGTCCCCTTTCAAAGGCACTGGACTGAATCATATTCATTACAATCACTTAAAAAGACTTGGAATAAGAAGGCCTAACTTACATCAACAACAGTGGATTTTTTCCTAGTTACACCAAACAATCATTTGCAGCAGTGCATGGAGGTTGTCATGACAATTCGGCTATGTTTCGTCGTCGTCTTCTTCACCGCATCTCGAATCCCAGAGTGAACACGAATGTAATGCAGGGATGTCAAGTGCCTGTCGGCTACACGTCCCCTTTCGAGACTGATTTCTCGGTCCTCTGGGAGAAAGAAAATGAATGTAGCAGTAATGGTGAGACTCAATGAGAAAAATGAATGTTCTCATTCTGGAAAGTCGACATTTTTTTTCTTTTGGGGTGTGTGTGCCGAGAACACACAACTCAACTCAGTTCCCAGTAGATACGCTACATTAATAACCCTCCTCACGCCGCTGCCAGGTGTCAGCTCGTCACTGTCTGAATGACTTACCTGCTTGTCTGTTTTGGGCAGAAAACAGGAGCCCTGCCCCCCGTTTTTGAGTCGGCACCGCTGACTGACATCTTGAATGCCGTTTCCCCCCTTATTAATGTCAATTTGCTCAGCAAATTGCAATCGGATCCGTTTTTCTTGGACAGCATTTTCAGCGATATTTTTGCTTGTGGTTGGTTGTCCATTCAGAAGTACAGCGAGATGTGGGGAGGCTTGTCCACCTGAGCGAGATGTTTTTAAAATATGGAGTCTCACATTTAGCCAGGCTCTTAAGGTGCTGGGTCTGACTTACACACAGGTCCATTTTTCAACTTGAGTTATAAGCCACTCGGTTTTTCCTAAATATTTGCTGTTCTCTGACCCATAGGCTAAAAAGGAGCTTTAGGCGCAGGCCCTGTACATTAATGGATATTATACAACACCAACATTTATATTGGTTTTAACTGTTTAGGGAAAATAAGGAGGCAGTTTGATACCATGCTCCCTCTTTTGAGTTGCATCACATTGCTTGCCATATTTTTCCCCCTCTCTCCCTGTTTCTTGTTTCAGTAGAACTTCCCCCCATTTCCCGGCATTGGTATCACTGGTGACCCTGTACTGTTCTCTGTTTGAGTGTCAGGATTACGCCAGCTTTTACATTTGCTGGTTAGCTCCAATTGTACGGTGGAAAAAAAAGGACTACGCAGAGGGAAGTGAGCCAAGCTACTGAAATGCCAAGACAAATGGCCAACGAGGCCAACACGAGCATGTGGAATAAATTTTTGCTGTCCGAACTTGTTATGCCTGTGTTGTCAGTGATTGTTTGGGCTACTTAAATGACCGATTTTCTCCTTGTTGCGTCAGTCACCTCTAGTAATTTTTCAGTCACTCTTGAGTCTGTGACACACTTCACAGGCTGAGATTGAAAAAGTCTGCAGGTCTTGAACCTTTAGAGAATTAGGGGGATAAAACCTTATTCTGCACCCAGAAGGAAGTGTGAATCAAAAGCGCCTTTGGCAAAGGTTAGAATTACTCAATCAACAGGGTTAATTAAAAGATTAGGTTTACTTATAGTGGCATTCACAAGAAAACAAAAACTATTTACTTTAAGAAATTCTTTGTAAACCTTGATAAGGGGTGTCTGAAATGGCACCTACCCTGGAGAAATAGGGGCAAAAGCCTGTGTTATGTGAAGCATTATCTGACTGTACCTAAAGCTGCTGAGCATGAATGGAGGTAGATAAGGGCTCAAGTGAAAGCTTAATGGATTGAAAGAGAATTTAGTTTTAAGTCCTCTAACCCTCAGTGATTGTCAAGTACCACATTAAAATGCATTTTCTGCCACATGACCACTCAGGGAATCCCACTGCCTCACTTCTCCGTTGTGTTTATGCAAGCACACTGCTCTGAAGATGGCTAATAGATGTTCAGCACCTCATTTTCCCCCTATCCTCATCCATCAAAATGAATTAAACTTGGCATGTCAGGCCTGCTCTGTGAATTCCCATGAAATTTCACGACAGCCCCTAACCCCCCCCCCCAAAAAAAAAAAAAAGAAGAAAAAAACAAACCACAACAGTGACAGTGATGGAGGTTTTATAATTTGTGGCAATTATTAGGTCTGCAGTCCGGAGACATGACACATACTCTGACACCTGTTTTGGTAATTCGCATTGATTTTCACTGTCACATCCACGGCTGAGGAGAGAGGCAGACAGCAGAGGAGGCAGACCCGTCTAGTCAATCACAGAGTATTTGTGGGAGCTTAAAATGGATGTGAAAGATCACAAGTTCCAAGGTTTCGCTTCCAAAGAAATGCTCATTGTGGCTCCATGCTATTGTGGTAAAAAAAAAATCACACAGAAGTGTTGTTATATGATAAATTATACCCTTGTATTTTTAGACATTTTAGAAAATAAAATATTGTGAAAAGCTTATTTTGGCTTTCGGTTGGTGTGAATGAAATCAAAGTTTTTCTTCTGCTGCTCCCCAATGACATGCTGCTTTTTTCTTTAATGTAATATACTGTATATTTTCTCTGGAAGGGATTTTGCAGCGTCTTGCATTTTTCTTGGTCTATGTTGTGATTTGAATGTGTATGTGTAAATATATGAGACACATAATATGCACCCAATGACGGTTTGTCCCTTAATCCTTAAAGCATTTTCTTTTTAACTGTTTTGAAAGACGTATTATTAAAGTCTCGCTGATAGCTGGGAAGTTGTTTGGCGCTCATTCTCCGCCTCTCTCCTTTTGTCTTATTGTCTCAGACATCACTCGCCACCAGATTTGCACAAGAGGCCTTTGGGAAGCAGTACAAACAAACCATTGGTCTGGATTTCTTTCTGAAGAGAATTAGCCTTCCAGGTGAGACACCTTTGTAATCGTTTGGAGACGTGTGTGTTGCACGAGCGTGCACTGGCGCTCTGCCGATTTGTAATTCTAATAAAACACTGATGATAATGCACAGCGAATGCTTAAAACACAACAGACTGTGTTAACTGTGAGAGGCTGTTTGAATTCTGTATATCTGCCTTAAGATTTTAGATCTTGTGTTTACTTAAATTATGAGGGGTGAATAGAGTATTAATAGAAAAGTTAATGAAGGTCCGACAAAAAGGCTTGTTGTTCGCATCGCTTTTATTTCTCTGTTTTCCTGTTCATTTCCAGACAACTTCAGGTAAACTCAGGAGCTGAATGTGTCTTTTCTGGGAGCTCCTCATTGTAGAGTGTCTGTCGTTTCTCAGGCTTATTCACTTTGAAAGGTCTTCTCTCCAGAGCAAACAGCACACACTCCCTCTCTTCTTTGTGAGTTGGGTTGGGGGGGTTTCACAAGGCCAATGGACAGGTTATGTCCAAACGGGCGAGCCTTGCTCATAATTCTGTGGGCATGGTACAGAGTAAATACATTAACATTTTATATCCATAACGCTGATCCCCCAGGATCAACTGATCTTTGTCCTGCACTACATAAAACACTGATGTTCCTGTTTGTTTAGGTTGAGCGCGCAGAAATAAAGCCACACTTTGTTTCCCCTTTAGATCTGTAAAATAAATGTTTATTGACGAATGCTATATTTAGACGAAAGCACTCCGTTTTTACTTCCTACCATGTGAAATGGGGATTTTCAGCATTTTAAATGGCATTTCTTGAGCCCTGCCAAAGCCTAAGCTCCAGAAATCTGCAAAGTGGCTCCATTCTTTCATTACTAATAAAACAACATTAAGCGAGGGCAAATTAAGTGCTAAAAGTAAAAGTTATGCTGATTTGTGACTTGGCTGAAGGATTCTATTTTGATTTTGTGTCAGTTTCAGCTTATGAGACTTAGGAGAACTAAACCCCCAAAAATGTTGTGGTGGAGTCAGGATGAAAAGAACCAACCATAAGCGTAGGCTGGGCTCGGCTCCTTAATATGAGCTCCAACAAACGCTATTGATCGTGTGACTTCTCTTTCCAGTAAGTTTCGTTCCTGAAATGATCACAGATCTTTTTAGCGTTAAATCCTAAGCTTTGTTTGAATATAGTGTACATGTGTCTGCATCACTGGGGCAGCAACAACACTGGGTTCAACAGCGGACTTGTTAAATGGCCCATTTTCTGGGGAATTGGGTGTTGATGAGCTGATGAAGAGGAGGGTGGCTGTACAAGCTGGGTGGTCCCAAACGTTGTTAGGACCCCCACCTTGCCTTGTATTGGAGAGGTTGTGTGGTTCTCTGGGTCTCTATGGGGCTGTAAGGGTCTTTTGCAGCAGGGGGGAGAGTAGCCTATAGCCAGCGTTGGCCCCTCTCACCATGAAGGCCCAGCTTGTCAAACTTAATGTACATTTTCCAATGTGGGGAGAGGTGAGGCGAGGCCGACTGGCACACAACAGCCTCCTCTGTGTGTGCTTTTTATAACAATACCTCTTCCAGATGTCCCTGCCAAACCAGTGAGGTACAGGCGGTGAAGGGGATTGAGTAGAGGTGAAATTTACTTGATAAATCCTGTCAGAGTTCAGCCTTCAGAAGCTTTTATCCTGCGTCACCTTCAAGACGCCGGTTTTTCTTACCTTGTTATCAGCTTTTAAGGTTTGTCTGCAGTTTTCACTTTTTCCAAAGTGCGAGGTGAAAAATGTCAGCCCTGCAGAGTCAGCATGAATCTTTGAAACACAAATAAAGCTAGTGGATGGGTGGGGATGGCTCTTTAAGACACCAGGGAGCCATTATTCATCACACTTCTCAATGTAGCTTTACATTGACACTGTATAGTCTAGATCAAGTGACTGTAACCCTCAGCGTTTCCTTCCCTCGCCTTAAAAAGGGGACCTGTGAAGGGTTTGAGTCGTCCAGCCGTGTCCAGCCGTGTCCACTGTGTATGCTCAGCTCCCCATTGCTCCTGGGCCTTCATCACACCAACATAAACTCCTCACTGTCTGGTCCTCCCTCCTCTTTTTTTGACTTTTTTTTCAACCACCCCTTTCATTTTCCAGAGGAAGAAAATATTTATTTGGATTTGGTTTTTGTGCCGGTCTTTCTCTCTCCCCCTCTCATCCACTCCTCCTTTCTCTTTCCACAGGCATGAGGACAACAGTCTTCTTTTCCTCTTCTTTTCTGTTTAATTATTGCTATTTTTCTTAACAGCACATAATTCTCTTCACTTTCCTTACTTGGCAGGTTATGGCACAATGCAAACAGCTCTTCCTAGACTAATAAGAAGTCTTTTTTTACTGCGAGTGTATTAAGCATGTTTAAATTAGAGGGTAAGCGTACCTATTTCATCTCCCCTCAATCTCTGGGCTGGATATTCTTGGATGTGAGGTGTGGGTGATCTGCCAGTTCAAGAGCGCTAAGCATGAAAGATTAATTGCTGATTTATTGTTTCCATTATGTAAATCAACAATGTTGACTTTTATTATGGAAATCGCTCACCCAAAAATACAGGCTCCAGTTACAGCTTACTTATCATTTCCACAGTTCAAAGGAAATACAACATCTGGAGTAGAAACCCACAAATTGGCATTATCATTTTTTTTATTTGTGTTTTTTAAGATAAATGTATTTTAGGAAATGAAAGTGCGAATGTAAACTCTAAAAGCCTCTTTGCCTCCCTTACAGAGTAGACCTTTGTATTTTTGTCATTTAAATGTCAGTTTGTTCTAATATTGGAGTTTTTATGTTTTTTCTCTTTACCACAGGCAATTTGAACGTCACCCTGCAGGTGTGGGACATAGGAGGCCAAACATTAGGAGGGAAAATGCTGGATAAATACGTATATGGAGCTCATGTAAGGGCGCACAGAGTACCAGCTTTTTATTCTATATAACAAACATGTAGACATCTCTATTTGTGCTGCCACTTCCTCTCTGGGAACCTAAGCCCTCTAACATGAAGAGAAAAAAACTCAGGAAGGAAAGAAATTTGTAAATCTGCAAACCAAATGTTAATACGTGATTTGTCACATCGGAGAATAAAGTCATGAGAAGCACAGGAAGAATTAGTTTCCAGTTTGGTAATATCCGTGTATTGGTGACTCTGTGCATGCTTATTATTACAGTCTCAGCAGTCATTCAAAGCTGCCACTCCCTCCCTGTGGAGGGAAATCATAATAAACTGTCATTTGGATTCATAGTGAAGTGCAGCAGGTCAGTGGAGCTTTAAAGAAATCCCTATATCTCTAGTTGAGCTGCCAGACTTGGGTGGTTAAACTGAAAAATGTTGATAATACTGTAGGTCAACACTGAGCAATAAGTATAGTTGTAACCACAAAGGATTTGCAATTATATTACAGATGCAAGTAATATGACTTATTTTGTAGGCTAAGTAACTTCCAGTGTTTTGATAATATTTGCCTCACAAAAGCTGACGTGACTAAATGATCCTTTTATTTAATGCTTGTCCACTGGAAAATGTTACACTCTGCTGATTAACGTGACAGCCGAGCTTTGTACAAACACGACAATTTGTGTCGGTGCTTACCAGTTTATACGCCGCAACTTAAGTGCCCGCAGGTAGCTGTGTTGTTTTACAGCGGATGACACACTCTCTCACCTTTAGATCATATCATGTTTGAAAAGCCTAATTCTAAAACCAGCACTGAAGCTCTAAAAACTTGCAGCCGTATGAGAAAACATTTTTGTAATGTTTATCCTTAGAACCTGGATAAACGGTTCAGCGTTCTGGTTCATTTCAGAAATCTATTTGGCTTAATTAAAGTCAAGTTTTTCTCTTGATGTTTGCTCTAATATTATCTCTGTCTTCTTCCTTCGTGAGAAAAATCGGGTGCATCACGCCGCCCCATTACGCACTCTGCTTTGGGAGTTTGTCATTAGGGAAGTGTAGAAGTTTCACACCTTTTGTTCGGCACTGTGCGTCCTGTAATCAATCATGGCTGTTCGGAGAGGCTCGCTGTAATTGTCAAGAGGGGTAAGCTGTCGTCGCCGACCATGCGTGTTGTGACAGTGCGTGTCCGTTGGACAAAAAGCAACAGACACCCCTCCAGTCATGTTGCATCATGCAGTAAACGCAGAGACATTTACTCTGGCTCATGTTCATTTCCAGATGCTTTTGAAAAGGCGAAGCCTTGTGTAGTTAGAGATAGTTGACTCATGCGATTATTATTTGTCTTGCACTGTGCAAGCACCTCTTGTATCTGTTTGCTTTTTGATTAATTTATGTGTTCATGTAAACAGCTCCTTCTGGCCTGAGTGTTTAACCAAACACGGCTCTTGTATCGTTGCATGACTGTTTCTGTCGTGCAGCGAGGCTTTAGGATTATGGAGGGAGGAGAAAAAATGTCTCGAGGCAGACAACCTTCATTCATTAGCTCAGACAGCAGATAACCAAACCTGACCTCCGTTCTGCAGTGGATCTGCACTATGCTTACACAACTGGGAGTAATTTATGTGCAAATCACGATTTTCATAATAAAAAAGATCCTCAGCTTCGTTTTAGTTTCATGATAGCACTAAAGTTATGTTTGAGTGAATGAGTGTGACCCCTACTCTAAGAAGAGGAGCAGTGCCACCTACTGTTGCCTTCCTGGCTCTATTTTATTCATGAATGTGACTATGTGGGTCAAAAATCAGTGACTGCCTCCCACGTGATTGCCTCAGAATCAGCTGATTATTATTATTTTCTCGGTCCAGCTACTTATATATTAAAATTAAAATGCCACGCAGAATTGATTATTTTCAAAATCACAGCCCCTTTAAGTACATATCGATCAGTTAACATTTTTTGTTAAATGTCCCCGACCCTTAAAAGTTTACCTAAAACACACTTTTTTACAAAGTTCTCCTCAAAAAATAGATAAAGCTTTGCAGCATCTTTGTCATTGAAACTATGATATGTCCTACAATATTATTGCTCAGTGTTGACTATAAAAAATGTGGTGAAAAAAATTTATTTGGCTTTTAAAAAAAATATAAGTAGTATTTGCATCTTTAAACCAGATTTCAGCCAGCCCCTGTAAACTTCAAGAGCTGGTAATTCTGGAAATATGTACAGTATCGGAGAGTAGGTAGGTAAAATTTGACACAATCCCACACAGATTGCCCCACTAGGAGCAATCAATTACTTTTACAGAACGATCCTTGTTGGTAGAAAATAATCTGTTATAAATGTGAACTTCTGAAATCGGTGTTTGATAGCATTAACACTGTTTGCCTCCTCTTTGTCCAATACAGGGGGTTCTACTGGTGTACGACATCACCAACTACCAGAGCTTTGAGAATCTAGAGGATTGGTTTAGCATGGTCAAGAAGGCCAACGAGGAATCTGATATTCAGCCGGTTATCTCCTTGGTAGGCAACAAAAGTAAGTATTGCACGAACAAAAAATAAAATACAGACACCGACTATAAGAATGATTTCACTGCTTTGAAAGAACTTTATTATTTGTAGAATGTTTATTTCAGAAGCTGCATATGAAATTAGGTTATTACAGGTTTTTACCCTGATGCATTTTTCATCTGAGCGCCTGTGTTTGTGTGGAGGAGTGCATGTGTGATGGTAGCAGACGTGTTTGTTAGAGCAGCAGATAACTGATTGGTGTGATAAGAGAAGTTTGAGAGCGATGGGAACGCTGATGTTTGTGAACTGCTGGGCGTGACTGATGATGATTTAATATGGGCCAGCGGACCCAGGCTACCGCTTATCTGCAGCCCGTCCCCGTGTGCCCCCCTCACCCACAGTCTGATTCTGCTCTCCTGTCCCGACTCGGTTAAGGTGAGGGACTGGACGTTAACCAGACGGCTCTTTTCCTATTAGCCTGCACCCATCCCAGCATCTCCAAAATAAAGACCAATAATGACGACTCTTTTAAACATCCCCGTGACAGATGTGGAGTCATGGCTGCCGTTGTGTTATTTTAAAGCGAGGCGTCACTGTGTGTGTGTGTTATGGTGACTGTCCACCTTCCCAGGCAATGATGAACTGTCAACAGAGCGGTGCCTACACACAGGAAACTCGCTAATGTTACTCAACGGAGGTCATAGGTCACGGTTTAATTCGCCTGTCTAGAGCAGATTCTCTTGTCTTCACATCCGTTGCGTTTTCTAATGCCCCGGCTTTAACAGTGGGCGCCTCTGTATTTAGGCTGGAGTTTGGGATGTGCTGGTGAGTGTGTGTACTGTAATACTTAAGTAGTGTACATCCCGCTGTCAAGCTCCTCATCCACGCCCCCCACCCCCACAGTTACTTCACCTCTAATGGCTCTAATGCTGAGAATGGTCCATGTGTGTTTTTCTGTTCCTACCCACTGAAAAAAAGAAAAACACAATCCCACACAGACTGCCCCACTAGGAGCAATCAATTACTTTGGGAGAGTAAGAATCCCCGAACCCTCCCATGGTGTCCGTTTTCTTTATTTTATATTTTTCCAGGGTGCTCGGCAAAGTTAGTCTAGATATTCTTTTAATCTATTTTGCAAAACATCTCCTGTTTTGTAGTACTGTGGCTCTTCCCTCCTCCAATTTTAATACTTTACCAGTATTGTGAGTGTATGAAAACAGCATTCTTTGGTGAGCAGAGTTTAGATGGCTTTTGAATAGTTCCCATGATGTTGGGCTGAATGAGGCAGCATGTTTGTGACAACCAAAATAGAAGTACAGACATAACAAGGAGCTTATAAAAACACTACAGATTTATGTCTCTGTGATGTCTTAGGGGGAGATTGTGGTGTTTCACCACTCAGACATTTTTAGTGGTTCCACTTAGATTAACTTAAGGTGAACAGTGGCTGTGGTAATGCTTGCTTTAGTGGCCGTTTACTGCTGGAAGAATATTCTAAAATATCTATAACAGTATTATAACAAGTTGATTTGAATACTAATACAAGTCAGCACGCATGCTTCAGTCAGATAATGCTGTATTTGGCTTATTGACAGCTACTATACGCTGAGCTTTAAAATCCAGCACTACTACTATTCCTGCCTTCTACTCTAATTTGAACACTGTCTTCTTTCCCCGTGTACGGTAATTGAGCCGTCGAAGCCGGCAGGTTCATTAGTGATGCTGTCCCCTCCTCTCCTTACCCTGGCCTGACTGCCCTCCTGTGCAATGTCGCTGCTGGGAAACAGCCTTTCCTTTCTTCGGCTTTGAATGACCAGCTAGGGTTAAGTGTACTTGTTAAGCATCCGTATGCTGCGCCCCATAACCCTCAACCTGCTGCCCAGAGTCTTATGTCAAATAATGGCACCACTTGTAACAATTCAGAGAGGGAGCCCATGAAATGTTTTATTGAGGGCTCACATATGTGCACAGAATTATTTATGCAGTTGCATGCACACACATGCACTTAGGTGAAAGAACACACTAGTCGGATTTCTGGGAAAACATTGGTAATGGAAGAATCCTAAGCTCTAAGGGTTAGGATAAACCCTCTAAACACACTATAATGTTTATTACAGTGCATCCTCACGTAATACCGTATGGTGCACAGGAACCTCTCCAGAGATATGTTGGCTTGTTATGCGGTCATCCCTTCCAACACTCGAATGCTTCATTTTTAGTGAAGTAATAAGTGCTGTGTGTTTTGAAAGCGCTCCAGATGATAAATTCTCCGTCTTTCTGCTGCAGCTGCGATGAGCCTGTTTGTGACTGTTTGCTTTTTAAATGATTGTCTGAAATCTGTGATTTAAAAAAGCACAAAACTGTGGCACACTTTTAGCAGCACTGATTTTTGCATCTTAATAAGAGCTGTTAAACCTGGCATACAGTGCTGTTGTGTTGAAATAACTGATGTTACTGTTCAAAATTAGTACCCATATTTCTTTGCAGGCATTAACTCTGTATCGTTTATCAAACCAATTTGTTTTTATTAAGTAGGGATCACAGGACCTTGCTCCCTCGCCACCCATCACCGTTCCCATTGCCAGTGCTCTTTCCCTCAGGAACTCCACAGCATCCATCATTGACTTGTACAGCCCTTATTTGGGTGACTTAAATGGGTTCAGTTCTCTTAACCTCGCCCCATCACTCATGGGTTTTTGCTCTGTGGTTCTAACACTGTTCATTGCTGAT